>NC_056736.1:123634503-123964503 GCF_019279795.1 Protopterus annectens | reverse complement strand
AACTGTTATACAGACCTTTGACATGTGTTCAACTGTACCTAGGATATGTCACAACCATGATGACACCACAGTGCCATACCCCTTGTGGAATATGACTGCAGACCATCCTCCTGCTTACACATGTACACCTACAACACAAATGGATAACATTATGGAGACCACAATCACTCAGTGATACTAACAGCTATAATGCATCATGGCTGGACAGCTACACTACCTGACATGTATGCATTAAATACTACTGCTGACATGTTACACAGCAGTACATTGGCACACTGTAGTACAGTCACCATGTGTATCAGAACCATATTAGCCTGTCCCTGCATCGATGTTATGGATGACAGGGATGCGGCACAGGTATCATCACATGCACAAGGTGTGTTGCTGGTTTGCTAGAGACCGAGGGTGGGCCATATGTTTGACACCATGTGTGTGGTTGTGGAATGTAATTAGCTGAAATGGGCATGGTGATGTGGTGTGTGTAGGTATAGGGTTCCCCTAGCTGTGTTTGCATAGTGTGTGGTATGCATGTACACAGTTCTGCCATGTGGCTGCCCTATACAGGTGTTTCTTTGACAGTTGCAGACCATACCTGGCAAAGTGTGCAGTTCACTGCCTCTGGCCATGGACATGAGGGCTGTGCCTGCCAGGGGATCCATGAGCACGTCCAGTAACAGGCCTCGATGTGCTACTCTCCCCTGATGACAGATGTCTGCTGGAACCAGGTCCCTCCTGGGACAAGCCAGGACTACGTGCAAGTGGCCTGCTGTGGTGTGCTGTAGAGAATGCCCCCTGCAGTGCTGGGGCTGGTACTGCCACTATGGGAGTGCCTTAGTGTCCTAGCATCTCCACGTCAACCGCCAGCTGTTGGTGTTGCTGCCCTATGTCCAGGCGGCCATTTCCCCACTCCCGCCACATGTTCGAGCATGGACAATCCATGGTTATGAGGAACACCATCTCACCCACCCATCTATCCATGACCTCGGTATAATCATGGTGGGCACCTGCAAGTTCATGGAAGTTGTTGCTTACAGATGAGAGAGCAGCCCTTTGCAGCCTGAGGCCCTGTCTGGTGTACAGTTCCATATGTGCCTGTTCCCCCATGACAGTCTGAAACATGCGCCTAGTGGTACCAGTTGTGGCAGTTCCAGGGGCATGATGACCAGTGGCCCTCCCACAAGCACCCTGGTACATCTGCCTATGTGGTGCCCTGCCGAACATCTGGCTATGCCTGCTGTGACCAGACACAGTAGGCATAGATACCACACTCTCCTGTGCACTGCCACCAGCCGCCAACTGTCCCTCTGCTATGGCCACTGGTGATGGGGTATGTATAGCAACTGTAACTGTGTGCAGGATTGGGGTGGCTAACAGAGGGATGTCAAATGATGGGACAGATTCGGCCTCTGAAAACCCTGCCTGTCCTTTAACAGTCCTATCATCATCTACACTGTCTGTATGGACACCAACATGAGATTGCATGCAGGAGAGAGAACAAGAAACGCACTTTAAGACCTGTACAGCATTGCATAACAGTAGACACATAGACACACACACACACACACACACACACACACACACACACACACACACACACACACACACACACACACACACACTGAAACTCCACCATAATACCTACCTGTCCCTGAGTTTACAGACAGTCCCACGTTTATTCATGTAAGTTCCCCATCCTGCATCACACTTGGTAACATACACTCATTAATACCACTCATTAACGTATCATTCCTCTAAATGTCTAGACAAGCGATCACAACACAAGACCTGTTACTCCATTACCTCCTTGACTTGAGTGGAGTAGGTTTTACAAGGTCTCACTGCTGTCATCCAGTGTTCACCCTGGGTATGTTCGGACATCATGAGCATGGCCCCCATATGTTAGAGGCTACTACGTTCACTCCATAATGTCACACACTGGAGTGTCATGCATAACTATTGTGCAGTACATTCCAGATCTGCTACTCTATCAACTTATCATGTGGACAACAGTAATATATGGATACTCTCCCTGGTGTTGTAATTCCCCAATGCATCTGTAGTGTTGCATATGTGGGTAGTTATTCACCTTTCTGCTGATTGCAATTTTAAGGGTATACCTGGTGTCTAGTTTCCCTACAAATGCATGTTGCATGCTACAGACCTTATGATACTATCAGCTGTCCTGTGATTACATATCAGACAAGTATTCCTGGTGTCTCATGGGTCAGTCCATGTCCATGTACTGCACGATTCCACAAGGAAGTAGTGCCATATGAACAACCCCACAATCACACATGTACATACATGGACACCCACACAAACACACACACATGCACATACACATCCTACATGCATCAACTCCCCTCTACTCTGCCAGATTGCACTTACAGACAGAATAATCCCCTCCCACACACACACACACACACACAGACACCTACAGGTGAGGTTGCACAAAGATAGTACACAAGTTCTCCCATTAACATGGTTAGTGTCTCCCATTAACCATCTGTCAACATGCATAACATATGGTACTCAACAGCATGCAGTGCAGCTATAGTCAATCCATGCTAGCAACAGCAAACATGTGTGTGATGCATTGTCTGTGTTAGTAGGTGATGCCCCTTCCCCTGGAAAACACTGCACCCATGTGCACAGTATTGCTGTGCACCTGTTCTACACCCTGCCATGTACTGTGCACCATACCTCACAGGTGTAAAAACCATTGCTGAATGTGTATTACTGTGTCAGTTATGTCTGCTCTAATGCTCACATCCCCTATGTGTTTGCCCGACACATACCTGGGATGATATGTGGACAGATGTCATTTGTGAATGCCTGATGTCTGGTTTACAGATCTCAACATCAGCAGTGCATGTATGACCAATATGATATTATTACACTGACAACCGTCAAACCTTACCATGGCTATGGGGAGTGTACACACTCTTACTGATATGAAGCACTCTTCCTTGATATGCCATGGGACCACATCACCGCGCATGAGCCTGATATGTGATATATGCCCTGTACATTCACATGCAGTGTCTAACAAATGTGTTAGGTGTGCAGATGCTGACTGAGATGCATACACTTCATGGGTGCATATGTGTGGTAGTGCTGTATCCGGTAGTTAAGAATTACCTCATTTTCTTCTGCTGAATACATCAGTAACCAGCCGAGGGACATCTTGCCTGAAAGACATGAAGATGGAAACAGGTCTGAGCAACTCATACAGCAAGGTTACTATAGCTCTTAATACACATCTCTGTCTCCCCCCAAACCGTATGTGTGACAACAAACTGTTCACACAACTCAGTAGTTATGGCTACAGCTTACCTACCATTGGGACATATATCGTATTGTACCACGCATTGTGCTATGTGTTTGTAGCTATGTTCCCTGTGGGGACACTATCACTGCTGGTCTGTTACGGACTATTTCACCTGCATGCCATTGTCAGGGCCACTACGGTTCCATATATACATGTTGTCTGCTTGCTATTTTATTGCTGCACATCTGTCATTATGTGTTATTGAGGATATCTATGCATGCTGCTGGACATGTTCTGGGATTTAGTGGACTATTACTACCCACATATTCTCTATAACAGTGACAAAATAGCATGTTTAGGGAACAGTTGCCAGCAGAACCACCTCTCTTACCTCATCTGGCCATGTTACCAGGCCACATCACATATGGGACTCACCCTGGTGCCTCCTCATCTACTGGTCCAGCTCTACCTTCAGGTGGAACCACCTCAGGGGATGGTGTCCCCCCCCCCCTGGGGGCACACACAGTCCTGTCACCTGAGGTCAGGTCCAGGGTCTGTTGCATAGGGGGCTCCACAGAGACTTTGGGGATGTGCTACAGCACCTTGAGGCCCTCAGTACACAATCACAGGGTACACATGCTCCTCCTGCTCAGCCTCCAGGCCAGGCACCTTCAGGGCTGTGAAGTTGCTGTTATGACTAGCAATGGGTGGGTGCCTTGTTCCCACTGTTTCCATATGGGGGCTCATGGGGCTTCCACATCGCAGACCACACCCACCATCCAGGGTGTTTACCCACCTCTATATCTACCAACCCAAATCACCTCCACAAATTCTCATTCCCAACTTCACGGACAATGGCAATGTGGTCCCAACAAGGGGTTCACATGTGACATAACCATCCATGTTGCACACACTTACAGGTGTATATATCTGAGCGTATTGCTATGTGTGATGTTCCCTAATATATAGCATGCAGCACTGTGATGGAAATATAGGGGACATGTATTTATATATATATATATATATATATATATATATATATATATATATGTGTGTGTGTGTGTGTGTGTGTGTGTGTGTGTGTGTATTTGTATATATCTAGACATGCACACACACACACACACACACACACACACACACACACACACACACACACACACACACACACACGTCCTGCAAGTGGTGGGCTCTGGAATCCACATGCTCATCATTATGGCATTACTTCGACCACCAGCTATTGGCCACAGTAATATACATGCTTTCCATTACACAACACACACTATGATGGCCTACATCTTGTCAGTCAGTGCTGCTCTGCATAGTTAATGGGTATAGCCCACTACCACAGGGACAGACTCTATTGTCCATAGTGATTGTTCAGCTGAACATCATTACACCAACAACACCTGATGGTAAATATAAATCATTCCACATCATCTATCCCATTATCATAGACCAAGTACTACAGTCAATTACATGCATATATACTTAACATACCTGTTGTGGGAATGAGGTCTGTTCTGCATAGCTTCCTTGTAGGAGTATTTTTTTCTGTCCTTTGCTTTGGCTTTAGCCTGCTTTCTTTCTAGATTTGTTTTGGTTTCTGTTTCGGTTTCAGTTTCACTTTCTCTCTCTCTCTGTCTCACTTTCTCTAGTAAATGGATTGAGCTGCTTGGAATAGATTGCAGCATGGCTTTTGTAGGTGATGCACATGATCAGGTGATGGCCTCTGCACCAATCAGTGCCCTCCACTTGCTACTTGCATGCAGTATGCTGTGTAGTACTTATAATTACCACTGTCATGGCAATCCACTACTATAAATCCCTACATCATGTGGGCATGCTCCCTTTACCTTTCCTGTATAGTGGACATCCTTCCTGTGTGTGAGAAGCAGAGTTACAGACAGCAGGTAGCAATACCTCTTACAAGAGAACTTGCAGACTCAGGCCAGCTACATTGTGTATGAGGTTCCAGAACTACAGACAGAGTGTGAGTAATGTTTGTATGCATTGTATAGCACCAGTGTTACAGGGTTTGTGTTTACATACTAGTTTAACATGGAATGCAGTCTGTCTGCATAGCTCTCAACTGTGGGCCTATCCACTTGATGGCCAGAGGTGTGCCTGTTATGTTTTGTCTGTCCAACACACAGGTCTTCTGTCAGATATATGACTGGCAGTGTGTGTGTTGAGTGCTATCAGTACATGGCTATATCCATTTGTGTTTCTATCTCCATATTCCTGACTAAGGGTATGTTGCAGACTATCCTGTAACACCAGCAACTTGCTCAGTATATGACAACACTATTTCACATATGTGCCTGGGTTCCGGCCTCTGTCCTCCACCTACATACCAGGCTTTGTCCATATGACATGCAATCAGGGGTTGTTATGTAGTGGCATGTGATTATGTCATGCAGCAATTTCTGTCATAATTCCACTGCTGCTGTGGCCCCCACACATATTGTAGGGTTGGGTCCATATATATGTGGGCTTCATCTGCACAATACATGTGTGCACTTCTGCAGTCCAGATGTCAGTGTACGTAATAGTGGTATATGCCCCTGTAAGTCAGTCTATGGGGGGATGCACCCAGGCTGCTACAACATGTGAGGGATATCAGGAGTAAGCTGCCTTAAGGTATATGGATGTACATTACCATACATTTCACCATGGGAAAATGCTAGCCTACTGCTTTCTGCCATACAGACTGTTCTGTTTGTCAGTGTGATTGTGACTGTTTCAGTTATGCCTTGTTATGTAACAGATATATCCCATTGTGCCATCTAAAGTCTTTTCCCCCTAGGGATTGCATGCAGAGTGTAGTTAGAGGCTGCTGGACTATACATCTGCTTTACTTACTGTTGACTGATTGCTATCCTGTGACCCAGTCTGTCTTTACTGTTGTACTACTTAAAGGTCTTAGCCTGGACAGCAACATATGTTATGCTTTCGGATTACTGTATTAAATGATCTGTTTAAGAGTTGCTTTAATATGTTTGTATGTATTTTAAAGTCTAAACAGCTATATGACATGGCATATACAACTGTAATAGTATACAAATAAAGCTTTCTCATGTATGCAAACCTGTGTGTGGTGTTATATGCCTTGGCCTCTCTGTGGGTATATGTTTCAGGCAACAATTGTCTTTGTATGGGTGACAGTTCCATATGCTCTGCACCCTCTAAATATATATCTTCCTATACATATCTCTTTGTGTGTATGTGTAGGTTACATTGTGTATATGTATATATATATATATATATATATATATATATATATATATATATATATATATATGTAATATCTGGATATATGTGTGTGCGTGTATATATATCTTAGGAATGTTTATTGCTTCCACATTGTACATTCCCTATGGTAGCCAGACTGTACTGCATGATATGTTATTGATGCCAGCCTGACATCATACAGGTGGGCTGGATTACTGCTAACATCTTGCACCCATGTTGTGTCGGGTCCTGGTTATGGGACTTGCAACAGTTGGTATTGTATTGCAGGGCAAACCTGTTTGGCTGTGAGGGGTAATATTAATACTTACAAGACGTATTTAGCTTGGGCCCCCTCACCCCCATTAACAGTGCCTGTGGTCATATATGTATTTACGTTCTCTTTGATATTTAGCTTTGTTTGTATGCTTGTTGTTTGTTTTCTTGTTATTTCCCTGAAACGCTAATTCCACCTAAAATGCGGCTTTTCAGTGCGTCTGTGGATCCCTAGTGATATCTGCATTGCTTACTCTACTTATTTCCTTGTTTCACTTGAAAGAAAGTCACTGTTTGTCGTTTTTGCATTTAAGTTACCTGTAACACATTGCATTTAAGTTACCTGGCACTTGCTCACTAAGTCAGCACTAAAAAATTAAAAGCACTACACCCTCACAAACTCCCCTTGAGTACCTTGTTCCCCATTGGCCCTTTTTTCAATTATAAGGGAATTCCCAATACTATTCTAGCATGTCCAAAGGTCAGTTGTCAATCTCCTCTCCGGTCCAGCTGGTGAATCTGGGAATCTTGAGGCAATGTTACAACTGCCTCATGTACACAGACAACCCTCTCCTCCTCCCAACAAATTCCAACACATGTGAGAGATGCAACCATATAGCCAAACTGGAGGCTAAGCTCTCTCAACTCAGTACTGGCGTAACCAGTCAGGAGGAGAAGGAAACCACACTCACTACAATTCCAGTCTCACATAGACCTACCACAACAGCAAACCAAACACATAAACACAGAAAAACATACTCAGAGGCTCTAAATAAAAATCTGCCTAAGCAGCAGAGACCTCCAAAGCAGACACCCAAGCAACCGCTACCCCAAAACAAAACACGTGCAACACATAGCTCACAAAGCCAGTGTGCTGAACAGTCACAGCCCTTAAGGCTAAACAACACACCTGATACACTTGTAATAGGTGACTCTATCGTCAGGCACACTGACGTCCCGCTCACCAGGCTGAATAAGGAGAAGGTCACGGTGAGCTGCCTGTCGGGTGCTAGGATCAGCCACATAACACAAGCACTCAGGTCACTCCAAGGCAAGTACAAATATGACTCAGTCATTGTCCATGCTGGTGTGAATGACCTGAGACGTACCTCCCTGGACTACATGAAAAGAGTCATAGAGGAGCTCTCTGAGCATGTAGGCCAGGCTGGTATGACCCTGACCTTGAGTAGCATCTTACCCTCACCAAGAATGATGCCACAATATGAAGACAAGATGATCAATTTCAACAATTGGCTTAAGTATTGGTGTCATTCAAAGGGGATCCAAAGCCTGTCAGCCTGGGATGACATACTTGACAAGCCACAATGCTTCGCTAGGGACTGTTTGCACCTGTCACCCCTGGGCTTTCGGATATTGGCAAAGGCTCTTGCTACCCCCATAGTGCCTTTTTTAGGCAAGGCTCAAAACACAAACCCACCTTTATAGGTATCACAAGGGATAAGAAACTAAGAGCTAAGAGTAATGCTACTCAACGCCAGAAGTCTAAACCTCAAGATGCATGCACTCGAAACTCTCCTTAGCATGGAGATATCTGTGCAGTAACTGAAACCTGGTTCAAGGCTCCTGAGAGCACCCTAGCACTACCAAGTTATACCTCATACTATGCTTTTTGGCCCCAAAACTTGGAACGGACCACAAATGGAGGGGGAGTATCAATATTCGTCAAAGATACCCACACCTCCAGGTTGGTGGCATAGCACGAAGCATCAGAGACTATACATGTGCAACTAACAGTGGGTAAAACTGCCTTCCAGTTTATAGCCTGCTACAGACCACCCTTCCAAACCCAGGAACCCCACTCGGCCTTCCTGAGAACACTGGAAAATATGAAGGTCTCTCCAAACACCATTATATTGGGTGACTTCAACTACCCAAACATAGACTGGGAGCATTACTCTAGCTCCAACACCCCAGCCCAAAGGTTCCTAGAATTTATAAACTCAAATGCTATGGAACAACTTGTTACCACTCCCACAAGAGGGGAAAACATACTGGACCTGATCATCACCAACATGGGGACTCTATGCTCCAGACCAGAAGTGTATCTCTCACTGGTAAGATCAGACCATAAACTAATCTCACTGGATATTCACATCCTGACCCCACCCCCTGCCCAGAAAACCACAGTGAAAAACTTCTCTAAAGCAAATTTCACACTCCTCAAAACCGAGGTGGAATCCTTCAAAGCCCCCGGGCCTGTGGAGAATACGACCCAGACTGCAGAATCCTTTATAAATGCATTCCATGAACACCTTCAGGAATGCATGATTCATGCAATCCCAAATAAAACCAAGACCCAATCCTTCAAAGGCAGATGTCCTGTCTGGTGGACCCCAGTCATAAACAAACTATACAATAGAAGGAGGAAGCTACTACATGATAGAGCAAAATCCCAAAAAGGGAAGGCATCTCTGATCAGTATTAGCAAAAAACTACGGGCACTCATAAAATCGTCTAAGGCCAGCTTCGAGAGAAAAATTGCACAGAACACTAAGGATAATCACAAGGCTTTCTTTAGTTATGTTAGGAACCTGGGTGGGAATTCCCAGATATGCTCAGAATTAGTCCAAAATGACAAAAAATACACCGAACCCACAGACATTGCCAACATCCTAGCTGACAGGTTCAGTGCAAACCCCCCCACCACCACCACCAAAAAGGCAAATATCTATCCCAGCAGAATGCTTCCCCCCTGACATCTAAGATGCTCAGGTAAGAGACGCCCTCTCCAAAGCAAAAAACACAGCATCAATGAGACGAGACGGTGTCCTCGGCTGCATCCTACATGAACTCCAAGAAGAGCTAAACCCAAACATAAAACTACTGTTCAATCTCAGCCTTACTACAGGATATGTACCCAAAGAATGGCGTACAGCAACAGTGATCCCTCTCCACAAAGGTGGTGCCTCAACCAACCCTGGAAACTATCGCCCCATAAGCCTGACTAGCTTGGTCTACAAGGCTATGGAAAGGATCATCATGGACCTCATAAATAAAGATATTGGGGACCTACAGACACTGGATCCTACCCAGTTTGGCTTTGCTAAGGGCAGATCCTGCCTCTTAAACCTGGTCGACTTCTTTGAAACAGTCACCAAGTCCATAGATGGGGGAAGGTGGTCAACACAGCCTACCTTGACCTCGCAAAAGTCTTTAATACAATATCCCACTCAGGCATTATAGATAAGCTCAACAGCTTAAATGTAAACCGCTATGTCACTAGATGGGTTGCAAACCGGCTCAAGGACAGAACCCACATGGTTAGAATTTCTGGAGCCATGTCAGACTCCAAACCAGTTACAAGTGGCTTCCCACAAGGCTCAGTCCTGGGACCTCTCTTGTTCGGTATATATTTCTCAGAGGTACAGGCCAACATGGAAGGACTGTGGCTGACCAAGTTCGCAGATGACTGCAAACTGGGCACCATAATCGACTCTCCAGCCGACACAAGCATCCTCCAAAAGGGCCTCATAGAAACAGACAACTGGTGCCAGAGCCATGGCCTCAAGCTAAATGCCAAAAAGTGTATAGTCATCCCCTTTGGCAAAAACAAAGTGCCCACAAATTACCACATAGGTGGTAATCCATTAAGTGCAGAAGAAGTAATTAGGGACCTGGCGACCCAAGTTGATAGCAATCTCTCATTTGACAACCACGTGGCCAAAGTGGTTAGAAAAACATTTTATATAGCCCACCTAATCATGAAGGGATTCACATCTAGATCAGGGGAGGTCATCATGCCTCTTTACTCATCCCTAATCAGGCCCATAATTGAGTATAATGCCTCTTTTCGGATGTACCTTACCAGACACCTGCAGCAACTGGAAAGACCCCAAAAGTACCTCACCAAGAGGATCAAAGGGCTCAAACAGATGCCATATGCTGTACGGTTAAAGAAACTCCAGCTCTACTCAGTGGCATACCGCCTACTCAGAGGCTATCTGTGCCTGACGTATAAAGCCATGTCCAACCCGGAATTAATGAACATGCTGCACCTCAGAAAATCCAAATCCCATTGAGCTACGCCCTTGAGAGACTTGAACCTCAGCTCTGAAATAAATAGGACATGCTGGAGGGAAAGATTCATAACCCAGAGGCTCCCTTCACTCTGGAATAAAATTCCAGTCCAGGTTAGGCAGAGTCCCTCATTGACTCTCTTCAAGAGGAATCTTGATGAGTGGATGGGAGATCGGAGGTTTACCCTGGGTATCACTTCTGTGTCACTGTTAGACAGAGGCACAGTATACTAACCTCGAAAAAGGGCATAGCAAAATTCATTTAAAATGGGTGGCGAAAGCCAAACACACTCTGGCTAGGCTTATAAATGCCCTAGGGCAGATAGCCTAGTATGAACCTATGAACCTATGAACACACACACACACACACACACACACACACACACACACACACACACACACACACACACACACACACACACACTCACATACATCTACATGTTTAAATACATTTGCTGTACCGTTGAATGAATGTGCTGGATGATATGTTTGTGAAAACATCAGGGTTATGTATGTCTGATATCGCTTAGTGGTAAATCACTTTGGCTATGGTGTGCGGGGTCCTGGGTTTAAGTCTTGTAGCGGCTATTTATTTTGTTGCTGGGCAGAGCAAGGGCCATTGGATACAGAGTGATTAAGGCAATTTTAAGCAGTTGTAAGTGGGTTTGCGCAGGTTTTCGCAGATGTTAGCAATGTTAATGTCCGGTTACAGTTTCTTATACTGATTTAGCTTTTCAATTGCTTAACCTGTATATTCATTGCTTACCCCCATGCAAACAGGCTTAAACCTACTTACTGCTGCTTAAAAGTGCTTACTCCAGCTTACCCCCGAGCTAATTTTTTTAAAATGAAATGAAAAAGAGTTGATAGGAAAGTAGTGAAAAGGGGGCACAAAGAGGGAAAGACAGTAGGGAAAATAGCTAAGGATGTGCAGGAAGGGTGTAGGGAAGGTCCATAGCTGCCCATTTCTTCTACAGCAACAGCTGTGCATATGCCCTGAATTTGGAGAGTGATTTGGACACTCATACCCCTGATAGAGGGGTGAGGACAATAATATGCTGTTAGGCAAATTAGACCAGATTACATGTGTCCAGTGGACCTGTGTGTGAAATGGACAGCTATGTATGGGGAGAGATATTTTTGGGATCAGATTGCCCTTCTTTTTTTTCAGGTGAGAATGGGATGTTGGTGAGGGATAGTAGGTATATTTGGGGAGGTAGGTTGGGTAGGTTAACAGACAAGACAAACAAGACACATACAGGGGCAGTATATGACACATGTGGGGGATAAACACCTTGATGAGGAGGGGTGTTTGGAAATCAGAAGCCCATGAGCCCCCTAGTGGAAACAGTGGGACTGAGGTCCCCACCCATGGGCAGTCACTACTGCACTTTCACAGCCTCGAAGTTGGCTGTGCTGGGGGCTGAGTAGGAGGGCCAGGCTGAACCTCTAATTGTGACACATGTCCCTCAAGCTGGTGTATCAGATCTCCGAACTCCCTGCGGAGCTCGCTACGCACCACAACCCAGACCTGGCAACGGGTGACAGGTTCCTCTCCATGCCCACTCCCAGGGGGGGTAAGCCCCATCCCGTGAGGCAGTTCCATCTGAAGATGGTGCAGGACCAATGGATGAGGATCTCCCAGGTTGAGCCCCAGACTTGCTGGTGCCCAGTGCCACGGCCAGCTGAGGTGGGACAGGTGGGTCCACCGGGACCAGCCTTCCCAAACGTGCTATTGTGCTTACATGTTATCATCACATGTGGGTTAGTAATAGTCAACACATTCCAGGATTAGGTATAACAGCATGCATAGATATTCCCATTAACCCAAACATCAGATATGGAACAGTTGAATAGCAAACAGAACACATGCATATATGGAACTACAGCGGTCATTACAACAGCATGCAGGTACATTGATGGCAGCATGCCACCAATGTGTGAGTATTTCAACATGGCACATGCATAGAAACAAATTTAAATAATTATCAAATAACAGGACATATGTCCCAACAGTAGATTTAATGCAGCACATACCTATTGAGTTGTGTATTTAGTTTATTGTTGCAGATATGGTGGGGGGGAGAAAGATGTCAATTAATACCTAGTATATTCTTGTTGTTCGCATTACTTTCCTAGTCAGTGCTGTGATCTATACCTTACAGGTATTAGTACACTACCATATCACCTTAGTTTGGGCATTGATATGGATGTCGACAACTATATACATGAACTGAGTTTTATCTGCAGTATACACCTATTACCTGGTATACCTGTGGAGATATTGTTTGTTAACACTACCTAACTGTTTCTATACATATTCCCAGATTCCAGGGTGATGTCATGCACATACCTGTCCATCTCTTATTGCACACACTTTGGGCATGTCTTCACCACTTGCAGGTGAACCAGGACATATTTCAACTATTGCCCTCTTAAACCTTTAGTGAATTGTACAATGAAAGGTTTGTTTTCATTGACATTTTCAAAATATGTACAGGTCTGACAGTCAGTTATTTGACATGAAATGCTGCCTACATGTCAGATATTAGCACTCTGATATGCCAGGGGGACAGGGTAACAGCCGGCAGATATGGGCCAATTAACTGGAAATGTTGTACATTTGTGAGGTATGATTCTGCATACAGCTTACTATGACTCCCAGGATTCAAACCATGGCTGTGTCTGCTAATAATTATACACTGTCCATCACAGTTGAGTGCGCTATATAGATATTACTTTGTATCTCTTGTCTGACTTCTGTCTATAATTCTCCTGTGGTTTTACGTTCTGACCTTGTAATTACAACACTCTTATACAGGATCTCCTAGACAGTTGTATTATGTAGTACAGTGTGGGTGACAGGGATGAGTAATACCTTATTATTTAGAGCAACTGCAACACTAACAATGCCATACAATACCAGAGTAAACAGTACCAGTACAGGATATCAATCATTTATTTCTAGGCACAGTGTTCGTATCTGGCAGACCTGTGGGAGCAATGTTTGTTAGCACTACCTGAATGTTGCCACACAAATTACCAGATTCCACATTAGTATTATGCACATACATCTCACTCTGGTACTGTACACACTCTGGTCACAGCTTGACAACATGGGGGTGAAGATGGGACATACTTGGTTAATTACTTTCATAACATTTTGGGAGTTGCTAGAGTTACAGGTTTGTTCTTATAAAGGTCTGACAATCAGTTGTATGTATTGTTTGCTGCCTAAATGTATGGGATCGTCCCACTGATTTGCCAGGGGGACAGGGTGAAAAGCAGCAGATATGGGCCGATTTACTGGACATTCTGTGCAGTTGTGGGGTATGATCCTGCATGCAGCTTACTATCACTCCCAGGATTTGAACCATGGCTGTGTGTGCAAAAAACACAACAGCTCCTGTCACAGTTGAGCATGCTATTTGGATTTTGCTGTCTGACTCTTCACTGTTTTCTGTCTAAGTCTCTCTCAGTAGTACTATATGCTCTCTTGAGACTACAACAGTCACATACAGACATTCCTACACTTTGTATTTATGCAGCACAGTGTGAGTAACAGTGCTTAATACAACAGAACTATTAAGTGATTGCAACTCTACATTACCATATGATGCCAGAGTAAACATGCAGTCCAGCAGTTAAACCTTTATTGTCAGGCTATTATCCTTTTATTTGCATACAACCTATATGAGACTCTTCCTGCCATATTCTCTGATGTATGCAGTACATGCCTTAAACTATAAATGTTTTATGCAGGCAATTAACTTACTACTACATTTAGATCTCTTTCCTATGACAGTATATGCAAGAGTATTACTAACCTGCCTCGCATCACAACTGCTGCAGTCTATATGCATGGGCTTCCTGGTTTGCAGCCCACTCATCTGCCACTGTGAAAGACATAAGAGTAATATTTAGCCATACCTATCCATAACATACAAGAGCTGGCAATTATTAAACAGGGAGTAGACTGATACTTACACACAGCTGGGACATCCCCTGTCCTCCTAGCATCTTGGATCCACTGATTCAAGAGATCCCCATTTCTCCACTTCAGGTCGGCATAGTGATGCCTGACCTGCTCACCATTTCGGGGTATGCCAGTGGCACTGGTAAGGTCATGGGTGAGATGGTCACAGGCTTCCCCTTTGTATTAGGAGCCCTGGTACTGGCCCTGCAACAGTCTCTGGTCATGGTCTTTCACAAGGAGGCCTGCCATGACTCTGGACTCCAGGATGCCCCAGCGCTGCACCCAAAAGCACACACTCTCTCCCATACCAAACATATTGCCTACAGGAGGAATGCTTAAACCAGTTATGAGATATATTTCCACCTGTTGGGTTTAAATAGGGCAGGTTTTCCACACTTTGCCATGACTGGATAGTTTTGAAAATGCTAAGCTTTGAGCAAACCTGCCTATCTGAGGTTGACATTGCTTAAAGGAGTATACCGATGGGCAGACTGAGTTAGCTGGCCTGCACATTACTTACACCTACAATGCTGGGCTGTGCAATTCTTTGCATTGCTTAATGATTCATTTGCATTATATTTGCTTTTTGGCATTGATTTATTATTAATTTCATGTCAGATATGTGTTTGGTATCCATGATTCATGTGTACGTACACTGTATGTGGTCCTTGTGTTTATTAGGGGATTTCAACACTTTAATATAATGACACCTCACATCTGGGCTTACTGCAATACTCCAGTTCACATATTTATGTTATGTAGTAGGTTATACAACATAAAACTGTATATAGATTCCTTTTTTCCTATAGTGAGGATCTGTTTGGTGATACCGCAATCATATGTACTGCTGTGATGGCTTGGTAGTTAACTACTGTGACTATAGTGTACAGGGTCCTGGGTTCAAGACCTGCAAAGGCTGTTTATTTTGTTTGTGTCAAGGACAGTGGCTGTTGCATAGAGTGATTATGGCACATTTAAGCAATTGTAAGTGGGTTTGCACAGGTGTGCGTGAGGCTAAGCAATGCTAACCTTCAGTTAAATATGCTTACAGAGAGTTAGCTTCAATATTGCTTAACCTGTGTGTACATTGCTTATCCCTGCTCAAACGGGCTTAAACTCACTTACTACTGCTTAAATATGCTTACTCTCACTTACTGCTCCTTAAATATGCTTACTTATGCTTACTGTTGCTTATCCGTGCTTACCACCACACTAATTTAGATAGTAATGTCAAATGGTTCTTGGGAAGGTGGTGGATTTGGAAACTGTATGGATTTATCATTCATTACACATTTTGCCTTCTATTTGTATCCATGATTCCTGTGTACATATACTGTATGGGGAACTTGTGATTATCTGTGGACTTTACAACATTATGGCAATGACACCTCACATCTGCATTTAATGCAGTACTCCAGTTCACAAATATATGTTATTTAGTAGGTTATGCAACAAAAAATTGGTCATAAAGTGATTTGACATGGAAAATGGAATGCATTGGAGTGGGACTCAAACCAGGAATGACTGCTCGTAAGGCAGATGCGCTGAGCACTACACTATTGCTGTACTGCTCCCTTTGCATATATCTTGCTTTTTCTCCTCTTGTGCCATTTAAGCTGCATTAACCATAGCTAAGTGATGGGCAAATCTGTGCACCTATGATTAAATTTAATCTGTTTCATACAAAAAACTTCTTTATATTTAATGTTTTAACTATTGCTCTTGTAAACTTGGGGGATGTTGCTGGGGGGTATGCGAACACCTATGAGTGGTCTCGCTCATTCTTATTCTTTCTTGATTGCAGGGGCATGTATATTCTGAGAGCTCTGCTCTCAGACACGCCTCTTGCACTCGTACATGCTCCATGTCCGTTTAGGAGCTCAGGCAGCATGCCTTCATTGATATGCATGGCAGGCTGCCATCCTGCTCCTAAACAGCCACTTCCATGCAGGACTAAGCTAGCCCTGCACAGAAGGATAGTGAATTCAGGAAATAGTCCTAGCTGAAGCTGGCATGCATGGATTTTGAAAGCTTGTCATAGAATTTAATGATTTTAATATGTTTGAAATTATTAAATTTTGAGATATTTGAGGCATTGGGCTTTACAGGATTTGAGACTGGAAGTCCCTAGTGCATGGTCCAACTTAAAAAAAGGAAGGAGATGTCATGGAAATAATGCATCAAGGGGCTGTATTTGTAAGAACCAGAATGAGAATATGATGTTCTCTCCTGAATTTGTTAAATCTCAAATATTCAGGGTATACCCCACTTTGGATGTGTAGGTGTTCCAGTTTATTGAGGGGTACTTGAAGTCTCCCAGTGTAATGGAGTTCTTGTTTATAGGGAGTTTATAAAGTTCATTTAGGAATTTTACATAACTATCAGGGGACATGGAAGGTCTCCTGTAGCAGGCTATTAAATGATAGCTTGCCCTACCTAGAGTGATCTGGATTTCTATGAGTTCTGTTTTTTGGGCATTCTGGAAATCTGCCTGGAGGTGATATGGTCCATAATAAATATGAAGATGCAACCGCAATTGCCATCTGGCATGAAGGCATGGTAGGTACAAAATCTGTATATGGAGGGAGGGAGTATTTTCTTTTTAATTTAAACCATGTCTAAGTGATTAAACAAATATGGATGTGTTCCAGAAGCAGAAGAGTCTCAACACTGGACAATTTTTTGCTGACACATCTGGCATGGACCAAGGCCACCTCAAAGTGATGCAGTTTTGAGTATGATATGTTTATTACATTGGCAGGACTGTTAGCTAGGATTTGCCTAAAATGGTGCTAAGAGGACAGCAAAGTATTTAACCGCTATGCCTAAGCCTTAAGACAAGAGGTGTAGGCTATCTTTTGGGAACCAAGTTGGACTGTCAGACATCCTTTCTCATGTTAAAACATATTGGATCACCAGGAATGACAGCAACTATGTAGCCAATTATTGAAATCAGTTGTCTTTTCTTTGTACCTAGGTATCATTCCTAGAAAGAGAAAGATTCCACTCAGGGCTAGTTATTATTTTATGTCTGAAGGAATGATTTTTTCCACCTGTAGATTCATTGATATTAAAAATATGAGCTAAGTTAAAGCTGACTGATCAGAACTGATCAGAGACTGAAAATTAAAGGTATTAATGAAAGCACATATGAGAGAAAATAACCAGAATCACTGGGATCACTGTTTAGAAAATTCAAAAAATAGGGGGAGAATTTAAAAATAATGTATGAAGAAATGAAAGTTTGAGATCCTATTAGAAGTCCTACAAGCACAGCTGCAGTAAAAATGCAATTTATGCTGTCCTTAGGTTTCTCTTCCTCAGCCACCTGACAAAGGTTTACAGGTACATAGTTTGGTATTTCATCTAAAAAACATTGCCTATCTCTAATCAACTGTGTAATATTACAAAAAAGAAAACAAAAGAAAAAGAAAAAAATACCTTCTCATTCATCTGTTCAAAAACATTCTCCCTGTTATGAACAAAGCAAGGGATTAAATATGCCAGGTAGATTTGAACTATGCAATTTCCAAATATTTATGACAAACAAAATGCAAAAATATCTAATATCGCAGAATGATCCATGTTTCACAAAGAGAGTATCCTAGAACAGGGTTTTAGCATAACAGACTTATAGTATGAGGATGAAATTTTAATCACCATATCAAAAGGTCCTCATAATCAAGAATAAAGTCAAGATGGCCAAGGATATTTCAACCCTATTTAGGCTGATATGTATGTGGTTTGGATAACTTGTATCCCAAGAAGCACAATAAAAGTAGAGCTACCTGATAATATAAATTTATTCAATTTAACAGATATTTAAAATTGCATCAAACTGCCAAAATGCTACAAATACAAGCTTAAGGAAAAATTGCCATAATAAATATTTTTATGAAATATAGATAGGATTACAGATATGAAAGTGGATAACATGTATTGTGTCCATAAAATATTTATATTTTTGAACAAAATGACCAAATGAAAAATGCTGCCTTGTGGCCATTTTGCTACAAAAGTTTTTTTCTTGCCTACAACCTGGCTGAGGATAAAGACTTGGTTCATCTTTCTGTTTTAAGGTTACTTTCCCTGCTTGTGTTCCTTCCAGTTTCTGCCCAGGCTGCTGTATGAGTGCATTCCTAGAACTGTAATTCTTTCCCTTTGTGTATCTTTGATGATTATTTTGGGGCTTGCCATGTCAGCAGCACCGAGTAGTGAATGAAGCTCAGAAGCCATTTGTTATCATTAAATATGTTTTAATCAGGCTAGGCAATGGCAGACAATGCAAGAGTGTGAGAAATGGAAATTCCAAGGTGATGGAGTGCACTCATTTAGCTCATTGTACAATCCAGAATCTTTAATTAAAATTGTAATTTCAACCATCTTCTTCTGAAGCTGCTGAAATGCTAAATTCTCAATAAGGTCTTATTGATGTTATTAGCTAATATCAAGCTTACGAGAGTCTATTTACTTTCAAATGGAATCAGCAGAAAATAGATATTGTCTAGAAGAGTGAAGTAATTATAGCTTGCAGATGGTTACAAATTATGATGGAGTACTGAAGAGGTCCAGGTAAGGGGGGTACAGAGACAGAAATGGAGAGGGGTAGATGGCAGCCAGACAGCAATTATGAAGAAGTAGCACATTTTGGCCAGTTACATAAAAGAGTGGTGACAGTAAGACTTTGGAGATTATCCAGGAACATCACATGTATATTTCAAGAACCATGGCTAAAATTTCTTTCTGTATATCTACTATGATCAGTTTTGTTGGTATACAGGAATTATATTAATTGAAAAGGTGATTTTAGAGATATGGCCAATTTTCTACAGAACTGAATGAAACAGAACAAACCAAACTAGAAAATGATATAATAGAATAATGAATGGACTGCTAATGCATATATCTATTCATACATACATACATACATACATTCAGGACTGCAAAAATGCATAGCACATTAATTCATAAATTTCATAAGGGCATAACATAACTGATGGTTAGAATGCTGTTTGCCATTTTGCCTGGTCTTCACTACTTTCATTATCTGGACCAGTATCTGACAGTCTCACAGAACTGAAATGCAATCTAGAACTAATCCAGAACCTCAGTACAGCACTGCTGTTTGTACTAATACAGTAGTTAATTTCCATTCTGAGTCCTTTTGTTATTTCTTTTCTTTTAAATTGTATTTCTTCCCATGCAGAAATCATGTTATTGTAACTATACAGAGGCAAAATGATTTATCATTCTTATTTACAAATGACTTGCAATTATGTGACAGGATGCTAACAGTGTGATAAACAACTACCTCTGTCATATCTCAGTGCAGCAAAGTAATTTCTTTTTTGTCTTCACAAATGACAGGTATGCTGAAATGAGGAATTGACAGCCACAGTTACACACATCAGCCACAGCAGGGTATAGCTTAGGAGGGGCTAAATAAACATTTGCCGTATATTCCTGTCTTTTGCGCTGTTAACCAGTGATTAAGCAATCAATCTGTCATTGTCATCTTTTCAGCCTTCTTTTTAATGGAGATGACACACACTGAAAATGACCTGAATTAGTGGAGAAGTATTTTCAAATGTCAGTAGGGAATCCGGTGAACTTTTAACATTAAAACTACTTCCTTCCCCACAAATAGAGGCATTTCATTTGTTATAAAAAGAACAGCAGGCTATAACAATGCTTTACCATAATATATTATCTTTCTTATACTAAATAAGAAAGTAAAGCATTTTAAGTACAGTCATTACAAACTGAGTGCAATCAAAAATAAGTAAAACTATGTTTCATATTTTTATTATTGAGAAAGAAGTATATGTCATGCAAAACAACTAAATATTTTATTGAGAAGAAAGGTATTTTCTCTGGTATAGACAGAGCCATATAACAGCCATTGAGCAACTTAGTAATGTGTGACATATAAGTAAAGTGAAGTCATTAAATCCTTTAAAAATTTCCCTACAGCTTTTTTTGCAGATGTAGTTACGTCACTCACATTGGCTAAAGTTATTAATTAGATGACAAGGCTATTTTAACACAGAAACATTGATGAAAAAAATCATAGCAATAGTTTGCAGAGAAGTAACATTACAATACATAGAAACTTAGCACCTTCCAGTGCAGCAGCAAAGTACTGTTGAACAATGTAACATCTCCAAAATGCTAACATATCATATCAAAAGCAAGCAATAAATAAATAAAAGCATAAAAAAAAAATGTCATGGTCATGAGGCTCAATGTGTTATATCATAAGCACAAGAAGAGACAAACAGGTATACTTCAGTACATATGTGTTTAAGAAATGACACTGACTAGAAAGTACTGTAATGATGTAAATGAGTTACTGACATATGTTGGAGTCAGACTTTGCATGTATGTTTACGATGCTTTGACTACATCTGCAAACTGGAATATAGGTGCAGTGACTGGTTTGGCATGTATAGTAACCTGAAACATCCCCCATGCTGCATGACATATAGTTGCAGTTGTAGACACTTGCTGCTAATAACATTTCTGCTTCTTGGTCACACTCCTCTGGGTCACCACCTTAGTAGCATTGCTAGCCTTTCTATAACTTGGCAGAGGTAACTGTGAAGCAGGTATAGCTATATTCATCTGTCAACCAATTATTGGCAGACAAAAAATTGATTCATTTTCCCACAGGTTTTTAAAATTTTCTTCATAACTGATTATCAAACCATTTCCACACACATGATAATACCTATATCTGTCTGTCTGTCAGCCTGTCTCTGCTCATCTCTTTCTCTTTCTATGGAGACTTTCAATTACAGAAACACAGAGATATTCAGTCAAAATTATTGTCCTAAACAAAGCAAATTATGGTAAACTAAAGTCGTTTGTTTCATGCCTTCTCTTCCATACACATATATTTTTTGCATGCTTGACAAAACTCTTTGAAAAGTTAACTGTCTACCGGTAAATGTATGGTAACCTTGTTACAGAGCTATATAGTTTTCTATTTTAAAACAATATTGTAGTTTCTGACAAGTACTTGATAGATGCCTTTTAAAAAAGACATTATTATGCCTAAAAGCATGTCTCTCAACACAACAAACCATGGCCTTCTACTTCAGCTATAGAAACATTTGCCAGGATTTAATAAAATCTGTGTAGGCACCACGTAGAGGCTACATGGAATGTATCTATATTCGTGGTCATGGTTCCCCCTCGGTAGTGTGCCTTGCATATTAATGATGGCGTGTTGCTGAGGAACACAGTTACTGAATCAGTGTAGAGAGATGTGAGGTGCTAACCATGGCTGCAGATGAACACGAGACTCCCTGCAATGTCCTTTTGTTTTATTTTTATTTATTTATTTATTTATTTTAAAAAGCATGTTTGCACGGTACAGCGCAGAGCACAGCAATGCCAAGCCGCATTCACATATAAGATACCCGACATCTAAAAATCGAAAATTGATGTAATTAATTATTTATTTAAAGGTGTGTTTAAACATGTTTAAGCATGCTTAAGTGGTGTGGCACACTGCTCAGCACTGCTTATAGGTAGCTCAGTGGTATATGTAACGGTATACCAGATTTCTTAATATCCGTTAAGCTAAATGGTAGAATTACAGCTTTAAATGCAGTAGGTCCAGGTGTTGAATATATGGAAGGGAAAATATGTATTTAATTTTTATATACATATTATGCAGACAATTTTAAAATATGACCTCACTGAGCTCTGCTAAGCTCAGCTCAACTGTGCTTAGACCTGATAAGCACTGCATAAACATGGCACTGGATGCTAATGTTTGTGTGCTACTCGGCTCTGCTTAGCTGGTTGCATGCTGCTAAGCAGTGCAGTGCTTTTTTGAATGATTTGCAATTATGTGTAAGGGTTGGAAAACAGCCTATATTAAGCCAAATAGGCAGGAATACAGCAGAATCCATTGGAGTTCTGTCAACTGAAGGTATAACATGGCTGGTTGTGTTAGTGAAGGTGACCACTTTCAGCTACAGTGTTGAGACATTCTGGAGTCCAGGGTCATGGTTGGGTTCCTCGTGAAAAACCATGATGACAGGCTGCTGCAGGGTGGTTTCCAGGGCTCGGAGTGTAAGGTGGAGGCCTGGGGCCAGCTGGCCAGACAACTCACCAGTGTTACTGGTATCCACCGCACAGGTGAGCAGTGTTGACACCACTATGATGACCTGAAAAGGCAAAAGAAGGGAACCTTGGACACCTCAATCCAAGAAACAAGGGCAAGGAATGCCACACAAGTGTGTAAGTAATTTTACCTCTGTTTTACCAATATGTAATCTGAATGACTGCGTAACTGGTATGCATAATGGTGTGCTTCTTTCCCAACAGCTGCAGCTGAGAGGGCTCACAATATTGAGTTGAATGCCAGATGCTTGGCCAGGTTGTGCCGTGAGTGGGGTAAGTGCAGATGTATTATACTAACTGTAGTGAAATAAGCAAGAAAGAGTAAAGCATTAACTGCAATAAAGTATATACAGTAAAGTTTGTAGTGCAATAAATGTGGACTTAGAGATGTAGTGCTATAAATGAATAATGCCAACTGTAGTACAATAAAAACATGAAATAATACCAATAATTGCTTTAAAGTATATACAATAAAGTTTGTAGTATAATAAATGTGGAATTACAGCTGTATTGCAATAAATGAATAATATCAAACATAATGCAATAAAAACGTGAACAATAACACCAAGGAAACTGGTATACATCAGGATTATGTTGTCATAACCATTGCAGTAGAGCTGTATGATGCATTGAGGTTGTAAGGTAAGGAGCTACAGTCAAGTATAACACTGTAATAGCTGTAGAAGGCAAATCTAATGGGTGCAAATTGTATTGGTTAACACATATAGTACAGTTCAAGGGTGTATTTAGGCCAATATTGGTCACATAATGCTCTGTCATCCACATACATCAGGTAATAAAGGTGTAATGGTGAGGTAGCCCACACCATGAGCTGATATTGTTTGTTGACTTCAGAGATATGATACTGAAATATAGCATACCTACTACCTGTGTTATGCTTGTATTTCATGCAGGGGCTTTCTACTGTCACTGCAGTCTAGTAGTAGTACTATCAAGTCATATTTTGGTTCTAGGTAATCTCTAGGCAAATATCATTCAGTCAGTAATGAGCAGTGACTCAGTAACTCAGTTTGTTAAATGTTCTTTATATAGTACATTTTGCCACACACAGTCAGGTTTCGAATCCAGTGGCATGTAGCAGTAAATATTACTGTAACAGTCACGTAAAGATCACAGTTTCTCTCTCCACACAAACTACAGTTAAGTGGGTGAGGTAGCCCATATTATGAGTAGATAATTGTGTGTTAGATGTCACAGACTGTTAAAATCGTTAGCAAAAATGTGTTTGTCAGCAATGTTCAGTTAGAAATAAAATGTGTAATCCTTGTATGGATGTACACCTGGAGTGCCTGTTAAAAGTTGCTGCAGTCAATTAATACATTATATGCAGATGTCCCTTTCAGTCACTGCTATTGGGTTCTATTCCCATGCCTACCAACCAAAGCATGACAGTTATTTAATGTCTGTACTATACACATACATGTCTCTCAAGTGTTACAATTTCACATTATGTAATTGATAGTGTAATCCATCAGTCACAGGATTACCATGTAAATGATTACCTAGATTGCAAAGTATCACCAAATCAGCCCAAAGAACACCTTGGTAGTTATATAGGTCCACCTGATGTGCAAGTTCTCTGTGTAGTTCTGTACCCGCAGTTGTTACTGCTTGGCCCATAGTGTCCCATGCAAATAGCTCGAGAGGTATGTATGTGCTTTACCAGCTATAGGAAACTTGAAGTCACTGTACATATAAAAAAATACATACCCTAAGAGTTGATAGTAGTACTGATGTCAAGGAAATAACCTGCAATGTTACTAATGGACTGTTTTTCTCTTTATCTCTCTCTCTCTCTCTCTTTCTCTCTCTCCCCACCCCTTATCTTTATTTATTTTTTATTGTTACTCATTGGTTATGGTTTACTATTACCATATATTGTCACATTAACTGTATTTTGAGACATGTGCTTTATTATTGTATCTTGTTAAATGACCTATTTTGTTGGAATTATGCTGTAACTGGAACTGGCATGCTGTTAACATACTGACTGTTCTGTTATTTATTGTTTTGTTTCACATAACATGCATTGATATGTAATTGGGATATTTCCAATATTCTGCCATGCTGTTATTACTAACAATGATTTGTTCACATTTAACGTATACTTATTGCTCTACCTCCTTTACCACAGCACATCAGGGTAGGCCGGTTCCTGCCTTAACTGGCCATAGCACTGGGTCCTGGCACATCTGGGACCCAAAATGGTGGTGGCCCCTCTGCTGCTCCTGTTCCACCTGCAGCATTGGGTGGGACCATCTCATGGGATGTGGCCAGGCCTCCCTTGGAAGCAGTAGTGGAAGGGCAGTTGTCACCCAGGATCAACTGCTAGTCATGGTGCACAGGATTGTTCATCACAGCTATGAATGCCACCTCCACCAGATTGAAAGCATGCTGGCCAACCTAATGGGGCAGCTTCACCCTTGTGCCCACCCTCCAGCAAAGCCATTGTCTAGGCAGTGAAGAATCTGTGCTGACTGTCCCATGAGTGGAGACTTGAGTCACACTGCTGCCATCTGGAGGTACGTGTGCCTTGGAACCACAACACACTCCCCATGCAAGGCGTTCACCCACCTCATGTGTCACACTCCACCCCGTCTGCTGTATTGTCTTTTTTGTCTCTTTGTGAATTAATCCTTTCCTACCCAACTTACCTCCCCACAAATACTTATGTCCCTTCTCCAACATCCCACTCTCACCTTAATAAAAAAAAATGGGCACCTCTCCCCCCAAAAATATTACCCCATACGTAGCTCTCCATTTCACATGTGTACACTGGATACAAGTAATTTGGTCCAATTGACTTGACAACACAGTTATTTTGTCCTCATCCCTCTCTCTGGGGTTTGAGAGTCCAAATTCATCTACAAACTCTGTCAAAGTGCACAGCTGTTGCTGTACAATAAATGCATAGCTATGGTTCTTTCCTACACCCTTCCTGCACATCCCTATCTGCCTTTCACTATGTTTTCACCTGCATGCCCCATTTCACCTCTATTCTATCTACCCTTTTTTTCTTTTCTTTATATTTTAGCACACAGCTTCGCTTTGCTCTGCTTAATAGAGCTTTAATGAATAAATGTTTTTCTATCATTGTTAGACACCTCTGCCATGTTTCAAACCCAAGCCCATCATGCCCACAGCACACTGCATTATCCCACCACACCATACAGATCTTAATTAAAACATGTGTTCTCATCAAAACATAGTGATTGCCACTTACAGTCATTAGGCGTGTGTCGGCTGAGCTATGCACTGTGCCACACCGTGCAAACAGGAATTAAAAATTAATGGGAATAAATTGGAGTGTGCCTTGGATTCTGGTGCAATAATGCACCACTAGACAGCCAGAGGCATAAAAATGGAGTAAGTGAGGCCTGTGATAACAGATAAATGTGCCCTTGTATTAACAAAATTTAGAAAGGCACCTGCTAAGGCATCAATGGCAAAGATCATCTTCAACTTGGACCCTGATGCAGAAATACAGCCAAAGAAAGCCATGCACATACTGGTGGATGCAGAAAATGCGTGTCACAGCCTGTGTGTCTGCACATATACCTTGCAAAGATACCTGCTGTAATAGTGACTCAGTACCTCAGTCTGTTAAATGTCTTATATGTGGTACATTTTGCCACACACAGTCCTGGGTTCAAATCCAGTCTTGTGTTGCAGTTCAATTACATTATTGTGAAGACAGCAAGTAATGATTGAGTCATACAATATTTATCCACACAAGTTACTGTAATTAATGAACCACTATCCAGATTTGCAAGTCAAAGGCCTGCAGGAAGGGACACACTGCACATATATGTAGAGCATAAGTATATGTCACCTAATACTCTGTTATTGGCACTGTTGCATAACATATGTACTTTAATCACATACCTCAATTGGACTGTAAAGGGTACCTTTACCCTGGCTCTGCTATAGTGACAGGGCTGCCACAGCTGCCACAGTTACATGTACAGCTTGTTTCCCTCCAAAATGTTCACACTCTCCCCTATGTGTTCTTGGCTGTAGCAGCAGCTGCAGCCTGTAGCACAAGCACCTGTATGTAAAGGTATCTACTACAGACCTACAATACCTCCCAACCTCCTAGCACAAGGAATCTGGACACAGCCATACTTAATTGGGGAGGGGAAAAGGTCCAGAGATTGGGACATGTTTTACAGTGAGCTTCTACATAGATAGTAATTTGATAGAATAACAGCTATTGCATTAACCTGCATATTCTGAGGGGTATGAAGTCTGACACTCAAATGTGTGTCTTTCATTACTGACCTCAACCCACAATGTTTGCCAGTGAATTGCCAGATGACCACAATGCCATGGGACACTGGACATGCTGCATAAATCTCTACAGTTGGCAGTTATGGTACCTACCCTCTGCAATGCTGCAGTCTCCACAACTCAGTAATGTCCATCCTAACAGCTAAGAAAGGGGCCCAGGTTTACATAAAGGCCTTATATATTACACTTTGGTGGCATGTCATTGGCTAATTCAGCTGTTTTGGCTGCAAGTACCATATCAGAGCCAGAGATTGGTGCAGAGGCAAGTACCAGCTAATGAGCAGTACCTTAAAAAGACAAGCAGCTGGTTATGGAGACGAAGTCTGCATGAAACTTATCTCACATGGAGAGCATATTTTCAAAACATTACCGGAAGCATAGTTCAACAAAGGAGTACTGCACTCCACCTAGTATGTAATTGATTTCTCCATATAACAGGATGCAGATGGGAGGATGGAGGTATGGGGAACAGGGATTACAGCAGTAAGCCTGTCTTAGATCTATGGTAATAGCATGTCATTGATACTCAGCTGTCCTGCACCTATCGGCATGCCTCTCAAATGTCCCTAATTTCCACTCACATCTTAGCTCTGTCTCTCTTAATCCATCCTACAATGGTTGGCTGTTGTAGGAAAGATAGTGGATTACAAGTAATACATAGTGACAATAAGTAAGGGTGCATACTCCTGTAATGTCAGATGATGTACATTAATTCACTTCCTCTCATTTTGTCACTGTTTCATATAAATAGTTCTAACATTTTAAAAGTGTCCTTGATTGTCCCTGATGTACTCTGGCTAAGTTCATGATTCTATTGACATCTGTCACTGTATGGTTGACAGCTATGCCTAACAAAGCTGTCAACCTGTTACAGCAAGAAATCTTAATAAAGCCATAATTAATAGAGGGACAAAAGCCCAAAAGTAGGGACACTGTAACTATTGTTCATAGAAAGTAAAAAGTGAATAGAATAACATATACTACAGTAGCATAACTGTTGTGAAGGGTATGATGTCTTAAACTCAGATGTCTGGTTTTATTTTCTCATATCAGCCATCAATGATTGGCCAACCTTTTGTCAGAAATCCACAATGTTGTGTGAAAATGACCAAAAGTATGACACAAACATCTTGACATTCTGCAAACATCTGTATAGTTGAGAGGAATGATGCCTACAGGAACATATTCTACAGCAGGTTTGTATTGTTTTCTGTAATTGTGGCACACTGGTGTTGCTGGACTGTCTCTATATAGTGGTTGTAATAGCACATTGCTATTTCTTTGGCAGTGGCTTTATGACATAGTAGTGGGAGGTTGCCCATAGAGGGCACACCACAGTACACTGCAGTTCTGGGTGTGGGAACATACATAAGTTCATAGGTTCAAAGGCTGGTACTAGGCTATCGGCCCTAGGGCCTATACAATCCTAGCCATAACAATTCCCTGGATATTTCTTACCACAATATTTACTTCCCCGGACCACTGTCTAGCAGGGTGACTGATGTGATCCCCATGGTGGCTTTCCTATCTTGCATTCAATCATCAAGGTTCCTTATGAAGAGGGCCATGGAGGTGCTATGCTTGACATGTATGGGCAGTCTATTCCAGAGTATAGGGAGTCTCTGGGTCAGGAACCTATCCCTCCAGCATGTATTGTTCATTGTGATGACAAGGTTTAGATACCAGAAGCATGTGGCTCTGAGTGATTGGGATTTCTTTAAGTAGAGCATGTCCAACAGCTCAGGGTTTGATATGGCCTTGTATGTTAAGCAGAGATCACCTCTGTGTAGACGATATGCCACAGAGTATAGCTGGAGTTTTTAGACGGCAAGCATAGGACATCTGCTTTAGGCCTGTGATTCTTTTAGTGAGGTATTTCTGCGGCCTTTTCAGCTGTTGCAGATGTCTTGTGAGGTACATACCAAATGGGGTGTTGTACTCTATAATGGGTCTAATGAGGGATGAGTACAGTGGGACAATAACCTCCTTTTTTCTGAATGAAAATCCCTTAGTGATGAGGTGTGCCACATAGAAGGATTTCCTGACTGTTATGGTGATGTGGTTATCAAAGGTGAAACCACTGTCCACCTGTGTCCCTAAGTCTCTCATCACACTTTTGGTGTTTAGTGTACTGCCACCTATGTGGTAATTCATGGGTAAATGTTTTTTTTACAAAGGGGATAACTATACATTTCTTGGCATTAAGCTTGACCCCATGGCTCTGGCACCAAATATCTGTTTCTGTAAGGCTCTTTTATAGAATATCCATATCATTTGGGGATTCAGTAATGGCTCCCAGTTTGCTGTTATCTGCACACTTTGTTAGCCAGAGTCCCTTAGTGTTGGCCTGTACTTCAGAGAAGTAGATGCCAAACAAGAGGGGTCCCAGGACTGAACTATGTGGTACTCCACTTGTCACTTGTCTGGAGCTGGATTTGGAGTCAGCTACTTTTACAGTCTGGGTTCTGTCAGTAAGCCAGTTGGCAACCCATCGAGTGACATAGGGATTTATGCCCAGCTTAGTAAGTTTATCTATGATTCCAGAGTGGGGGATGGTGTTGAAGGTCTTGGCGAGGTCCAGATAGGCTGTGTAGACTGCCTTACCCTCGTCCACAGCTCTGGAGACTGATTCGAAGAAGTTAATCAGGTTCAGGAGACAAGATCGGCCATTCATGAACCCAAACTGGGTGGGGTCCAGTGTTTGAAGGTTGCCATTGTCTTTGTTTATGTTCCATGATAATGCGTTTCATGTCCTTGCAAATCAGGCTCATCAGACTGATGGGATGGTAGTTCCTGGGATCCAAGGTGGATCCCCCCTTGTGCAGTGGGATAACTGTAGCTGTGTGCCACTGAGTGTGCACGAAGCCTGAGGTGAGGGTATGATTAAACATGACACATAGGTGAGTTGCCAGTTCATTTTTTAGTTCATGTAGAACGCAGCCCTGGATGTCATCTGGTCCCATGGATGCTGCATTCTTAGCTTTAGAGAGTGTGGTTTCTACCTGTGTGGCCGTGTTTACCAGAATTTGGCAATATTTTGGTACTGAGATGGGTCCTTTAGGGAGTGAGAGGAAGGTGAAGTTTGCACTAAATTGATCTGCCAGGATATTGGCAATATCCTTGGGATCAGTATATTTAATGCCATTCTGTTGTAGCTCAGAGCATATCTGAGCATTGCCATTTAGATTCTTGACATAACTATAGAATGCCTTGTGGTTGTCTTTGGAATCATTGGCAATTTTATTTTCATAACTAGCCTTGGAGGATTTTATGAGGGATCTTAGCTTCTTACTGAGGCTGATAAGGGAGTTTTTTGCATCCTGGTATTTTCCTCTTTTTTGAAACAGCTTCTTTCTTCTGTTGTATAGTTTGTTTATGGCAGGGGACCACCTGATTGGCTTCCTTTTTTTAGAGGAGAGCATCTTGGTTCTATTTGGGATGGCACAATTCATGCACGAGTGGATGTGCTCATACAGTGGCTTAGTGTAGGATTCAGCAGTCGAACTTTCAGCTCCCATCTGCATGGGTGTCATGAATTTGCCACTTCAGACTTGAGTAGCATGTAGTTGGCTTTGGAGAAGTTTTTTACGGAGGTTTCCTTAATGGGGGGGGGGGGGTGAGATGTGGATTTCAAGGGTGATTTGCTTATGGTCAGGCCTGAACAATGAGGGGTTGACCACATATGTGGAGCATCTATCTCCCATGTTGGTAATGACCAGGTCTAGGATATTGGAGCTCTTGGTGGGACAATGGATTAGTTGATCCAGGGCATTGGAATTTATGAATTCCAAAAACCGTTGGGAAATGGTGTTGGTACCCGAGTAGTTTTCCCAGTTAATGGCAGGGTAGTTGAAATCACCTAGTATTAGGGTGTTTGGTTGTATCTTAATATTTTCCAGTATGTTTAGGAAGGTGTAGTGAGAATCTTGGGGTATGGTGGGGGATCTGTAGCAAGATACAATTTGGATTGCAATCTTACCTAGTGTTAGTTGCACTTGGAGAATTTTGGATGCTTTGTGTTGGGTAACTAGCCTGGAGGTGTGAATATCCTTGGTGAATATGGACACTCCTCTACCTTTAGTGTTTTGGTCTTGGTTTGGTGGCTGAAAAGTGTGGCAAGAATTGTAGCCTGGTATTGCAGAGATGCTCTCTGGATCCTTGAAACAGGTCTCATTTACTGCACAGATATCGATGTTCTCCATTTTTAGGAGTGCCTCGAGAGAGTGCATTTTGAGGTTTGGACTTCTAGCATTGTGTAGCATTACCTTCAGATTTTGCATGCTTGTATCTGTTATGGTGGTGGTTTTGTCCATTGAACCTTGCCTAAAAAAGGCACTATAGGGGTGGCAAGAGCTTTAATCAGTAACATGAATCCCAGGGTGACAGGTGCAGACCGTCTCTGGTAAAGTATCGTGGTTTGTCGATCATGTCGTCCCAGGCAGACAGATACTGGATCCCCTTTGAATGATACCAGAAGCTTAGCCAGTTGTTGAAGTCAATCATTTTGTCCTTATAGTGCGGTATCATTCTGGGTGAAGGCAGGATGCTACTCAGGGCTAGGGTCATACTTGCCTGGGCCACATGATCCGAGAGCTTTTCCATGTCTCTTTTTATGTAGTCCATGGAGGTACGTCTCAAATCATTCACTCCAACATGGACAATGACAGAGTCGTATTTGTACTTGCTGTGGAGTGACTTGAGTGCATGTGTTATGTGGCGGATCCTGGCAGCTGACAGGCAGCTGACTGTAATTTTCTCCTTTTTCAGCCTGGTGAGTGGGGCACTGGTGTACCTGACTATAGAGTCACCCATGACTAAATTGTTGCGTACATCGTCTTGCCTTATTGACTGTTGTTGGGTGGCACACTGGTGTTGTGTCACTTTGGTTGTGACTGGTGTTTGCTTTTCAGCTTTGGAGGTCCTTGTTGCTTGGGCAGGTTAATGTTAAGGGAATCCGCATATGTGCGTTTAGTGTTGCTATGTGTGGGTGTTGATAGTATGGGTTTTGAAGGGATATGTGTTGCTTGAGGTGTAGTGCAGGTGTTAACCTTCTCCTCTTGACTGTCCAGCACAATCTTGGCTGGAGAGAGAGCTTTGCTTCCAGTTTGGCTATGTAAGTGCATCTCTTGCAGATTATAGTGTTGGGTGGTAGGAGGATATGGTTGTCTGTGTACATGTGGCAGTTGCTGCATTGCCCCAGTATGCCCATATTTACCAGGTGGACAGGAGAAATCATCAGAAGCTGACCCTTGGACATGCCTGTTTAGGTGCTTTCTTGTAAAGTACAAGAGCTGTTTCCCTTACTTTTGCAAGGTACTTTGCAATTATAGGCTGTTTAGTGCCTACAATTAATTTCTCCTTATTAACAAGGAGAGTTGAGTGCTTGTATCAGTTTAAGGCTTCCTAGTGTGTTCCAACAGGTTCTAGAGCAAGTGGTAGTCACAGGGGTTCAGATTTTAGTGCTACTACTGGGAAACCAGCTAGTGCTAAGGGAAAATTTGAAGAGCAGACTTTATGGCACCTGGAATACTTTAACCATAGCCCAGCGGTGCTGCACAATGTGAAAAATGCTTAAACACACGCATTTTTAAGCCAGAAAGTTGAAAGGGATAGAAATCAGCCAAAAATGGCTACAATTACGATTTCAGAGCTGGAAACCACTCTTCTAGTGTTAGACAGGCAGTGCAATGCTCACCACTCCCACTGGTAAACAGTAGGACTTCCCTCTACCACAGCAAGGTCTGGATAACTCTGAACACAGAAAATAAAGTCCTGAAACCAGCAAAGCCTGGGATCTGGACTATACTAGCTACAAAAGGCAGGAAACTAGCAAAACAAGATAGTATTTATTTTTTTTTGGTTAAAACAGGCTAAACAATGAATAGTACACTAAATAAACACAGGAAAGGCTAGCCCTAAACAGTAAATACAATTAGAGCTCTATAAAATTAGCAATTTAAAACTTTTTAAATGAAGCAAGGCAAGTGCACAACTGAAAAACGATTTAAGAGGCATTAATACAGTAGAATAAAGTAGCTAGTCTACATATACAGAAATGTCTATATATACAGAAAAGCAGCTAAAACACACTAAAACAATTCAGATGCAGTGCAACCTAGAGCACTTGAGTTGTAGCAATATTAAGGCAAATACAGTTTTAATAAATGCACTAAAAATATACTCTATATTTCCAAAGTGTTTGAGAAGCACAGTCAGAACACAAGGATATTCAGATACTTTTTTTAAGAAAGGTGGAAAGGAGGAACAGTAGGAAAGAAACTAAGTGGGTCGGCCTTCTCATATGTTCTCTCCGTATTAGGTAGAATGAGCTAATGACACTAGACTGGGAGGAGTGTCCAAGATCAAATTTAGAGTAGGGGCAGGCAACTGCAAGGCCAGCAGGTATAAAGACAAGATGCCAATAGGGAGGGAGAGTGGGAGAACACTACAGAAATGTTTATCACAAGTGAGCCAATAGCTATGAAATACAGTACAAGTATGCAGTATACAATAAAATTGCTATAAATATCTAGAATATGCAATAACTACTACAAATAAGCAAAAAAAAACAGGCTATTTATTGCTATATATCACAGATCAGCTGCTCCTCCTCAGATGACTTTGGGTGTAATGGCTGAAACACTCAAGTTAAGTTCTTAACAGAAAGTTGAAACCTGAAACAACTTTAAAAAAAGCTCAAAATAACCAGTGAGGTGCTTTCTCCAAGCCGTAGCCCTGGCAACCCAACTAGACAATGACCATAAACACTAAACTCTCACTGAAGTGGGGGATAGTCTTTGCTAACTAAGATGGCCTGGACAATGAGCTCAGAAAACAGCCTCTAACAAACAACTAGGCCCACAACATAATCAGGAATATGGAGAATATTACAGCTACTACTTAAACTACAGCAGAATCAGTCCTGGAACACAAGGACATACCCCCGTAGTGCTACTAACTTGCTGGAATCCACACATGTAGTATGTTGCCAGACTGTGGGGTATGATGTGTGAGGGAGCAGTGGGTAGTGCAGGCCATTATGGGTGTGCTGAATCTATATCTAGTAGACGTCCATGTAACTGGTCCTGTAATGTGTTCCCCTTGTGTTGTCTTTCAGGAACCATGTACTGCAGATGACCTGTCCCCTTCTCTGATGCAGACAATGAGATAGCAGAGCATGCACTAAGGCAGCATCATCAGATGTTGTTGTCCAGGGGGAGGCATATTCATTAGCAATGGGCAGCATCGTGGGCAGATCTTGTGCAGGATGTCAATCATATTAGCTAGCAGGACAGGACCTATGAGCAGGTGGAATACAGAGCTACAGATATGGTGAAAGCTGCACAACAAAAGGCAGCTGATGTTGCTAGGGATAATGCCACCACCAGTGGAGGTCCTGCAGTGGTATAACCCCTCTCAGCCACAGAAGAATTCCTGGCAATCTTAGGAACACTCAACAGCTCCCAGGCATCCATCATGCCATACATCGTGGAGGTGGGTGCACAGTGTCCCCAGCAGAGGAGCATCCAGGTAAGCCTACTGTGTCCACTATTTTAATATTTTATCAGTCATTGTGGCAGGCTGTACATACCTGTACATGGGTGTCAGATCTATCTGCACTGGGGAAATGGGGATTAAGCTCAGTTGTTCACACATATTCTGACTCTCAGCAATACAGCCAGTAACAGTGGTTACTATACAAGTGGATATATGCACTTATTACCCTGTAGTGCTGTAACATATGGTGGTGCTGACAATACCTCTCTGTCACTCTTTCATAGATCCATCAGGATTTGCCCATGCCCCTGGTCTTGTACCTGGTTAGCATGATATTGTTGCCTTATGGGTCCTATATACCCTATGACAGTTAAGGACTGTCATATTGCACTATGTACAAATGTGTTTACCCATTTTAAAATATTCTTATGTACCATTCTGGAACAGCTGACTACAGTTCATAGACTGAGTAATCGCAGGTATGTATTTAAATGAAGATTAACACATTTGCACTTATAGTTATCACTACTACGCAGTCTGGTGTACATGAGAGAAGTAATCCAAGATGCTTGTTCAAACACAAAAGGTAGATGTTACATACCTGAAGCAGTGACACTAGTACTAGCATATCATTGTCAAGATAGGTGCACTGGGCTTAATGTGCAGTTCTATCATGTGTAGTGTCCTATTGCATAATTTACAGGTAAATTGTACTTGCAACTTTAACTGAATGTAGCTGATGTGCATGTTATAAAGGCTTTGACTTGTATGTGCATGTTGTTGTGAGGTTGTCTGTTGTGCATGGGAGTGGATATGAGAAGATGTGAGACTGGTAATGCAGTTGTGGGTCCTCATTTGAATAAGTCTGTGTGGATTACCATACATAAAAATGCAGGTAGTAATGTACTGCTTTGTCTTGGTTTTCACAGTGACTGGGAGAGTTGGAGTCTGTCCCCCTCACAACCTCATGTCAGTGTCTCATTGGACACTGATGATGGTGGTGCCATAGTGAGGCACAGGTGGGGTTGTTGGTGGCAGAATCTGTCCCAGAGGCTGACATCCTTCTTCTGCCCCCATTATCTCTGCACACAATCAGGATGCTCACACATACCCAGAAGCCAATGATATTGGACAGTCAGAAGGTAGACACATTGAACAGGGAAGTGTGGCAACTATGGCTCCAGTGAGTGTAGACACTGGCCATAGCCAGAAAGCTAGCGATGTCCCACACAGGCAGATTGACAGGGGTGCTTGTAGGAGGCCTGCTGTCCATCCACCACCTTTTGCTGGTGTCACATTTTGAGTCAATCAACATATGTTTTAGGCCATCATGGAGGCACAGGCATGTTCTGAACTGAATACCAGATCTATGCTAAGGGTTATTTATGCATCACAAACTGACATCTGTGACTGCCTCCACTGCAATCAGGACACCCTATATTGGTTCACTGATGGAGTGGACAGATGGTGGGCTGACTCATTGGCTGTCTTGGGCCACACATTGTCTGTGCTGGAACATCTGGCCAGAGTTCGGTGTTGGACCCATGGAAGCAAGTCAGCAACACCAACTGCTGAGAGTCCATGTGGCCATGTGCAGTTATGCTTCCATAGTAGCAATATCTCCAGCACTACACAGGGAAGTATACTGTCCACACCACAACATGGCAGGCCATGGGCATGTGGTCCTGGGCTGTCTTGAGTGGAACACAGACCCAGCAGACAGCAGTCACTGTCAGGTGCTACCACCACATCTGACCTTGGGCATGGTAGTGCCAGTGCAATTCCTGGCAGAGCCAGTTCCTGTGATCATGACCATAGACGGTGAACTGTCTACTCTACCATGTATGGTCCACAGCTGTTTGTCATACACAAATGTAGGGCTATCACTGGGCTTGACTGTGCACATGCACACACTCAAACACCACTGTTATATGCAGGTCACCTACAGACACACACAGCACCTCTCCATTGCCCATCTAACCCTCACCCCTTTCTTATTCGCACACATGCTGTTAACTGTTTGGCACAGCTTAGGCCTTCAGCACCCTCAAACCACACCTGGTGCATGTGATGATACCTATGCCACATCCCTGTCATCCTTGCCATCAATGTAGGGAAATGAAGCTATATGTCGGATGCACAGGGTGACTACATTACTTGACATGTTTATGTGCAATGCAGTATTGTTTTGCCATGCCACTTGCTGTGGTACACAACAGATACTGCATGCTGTCATGTGTGTGTCATGACTGTGCACCAAACATTGCGTGCCTTATGTTGTATGATCTTGTACTGGTGGTAGTGTTACAGGATGGCATGTGTCTTATGGACCTGTTTATGTTTCTATTCCAAGAGTCTGAGGGAATAAACTATGGACACATGGCTGCAATACAGCAGCACAAGATGGCATGGCAGCACAGCAGAAATATGACATCAGCAAGGTATGGCAGTTTATGTGCATGGCTCTCTAGGTGCATATGTCTATAACAGTCTAACAGGGACAATGGGGTCAGTCAGCATGATCATGCATTCATACTTTGTGATAAGCTCTGCTACCCTTGCTACATGTCACGTGGGCTCTCTGAACTTATATCTCCAAAGTGCAATGATGGAGCTGATACATCTACAAATATCCTATGTCTGGATGTTATGTTCCCGAGGTTAGACTCTCAGACACTTGCATATAGAACTGCTGACATGCTAGTTTGTATATGGCATACACATTTGGCAGAATGCCCTGCTTCCCTACTATTGCCATAAACCTTGTCATGGCAGTCAGCAAGGACATGGGTGGGGGTACATAAGGGTGTACAACACCCAGACTGAGCCAAGCCATCTCACTGTATCGTCCATTCAGGCAACATGTACAAAGCACCCACTTCGGCATCCATGATACTGTTAATGTGGGGGTCACTATGTGGCTCACTGATGGCAGACATATACAACGTAGAGACATCTGACTGTAAGCAGCAGTGCTCAACAGGGCACAGTCATGGGTCCTCTACTACTTGGACTGCATGTCTCCGCAGTACAAGTGGGTACTGATTGACTGTGGCTAACAATGTTGGCTGCTGCATGCTACTTGTGAGCAGTCATACAGTCACTGTGTTATGTCTGTGTCTTGCATGATGGAATTACAAATACATGCCTGGTGACATAGTAATGTCCATAAACCCCCAACTGAATATATATGTACTATCCTTTCCATTGGGGATACCTATGTCCCTGGTTAGTAGCACAGCAGTCCCTACATGTGATGTATATACATAGGGGTGACATATTGCCACACATACCCAGACACTGGTGTACAGCTCATGTGCCACACATCAACATGTCCATACAGTGGTATGACAGGATTCTTATGGCATAGCTGCGGTCGCAGTCACCGGTGGGTGACATACCCATACCCTCCATATACTCCTCTCTCAGCATGCCACTATCTGACTACAAATGGCCATGTGTTGTACTTTCCAAACTGTTTTGGCACATGCAAATAACAGTATGGTCCCTCACAGGGTCCTATCACATCATTAGTATGTGCTCACCACTGTTCATCCTCAATGCATGCCAGTGCCTCCTTTGCCATTCAGTGAACTTACAGCTGATCTATGGCTTGCATACAGGGCATGGTATGAGCCTGCTTCATTGTGTATGCTGCCTATCTCTAGGAAGCTTAGTAGATGGATTAATCACCATAAGGACATTAAGCTACTATGTGACATTAGGTAGTACATACTTTTTGGTGACATTTCTGTAGCAAACATAATGTACCCTTAACACAGACCCTCCATGTTGGTATGGCACAGAGAGCACTTCAGTGCACTTCCACACATGCCATCTGTATGACTGGCTGGGCGAATGTCATCTCAACACTGGGGGTATGGCTGTGTCTCCCGGGGACTTGGGCAATATGTGCTGTTCCTGTGATGAGGGCTAGAGATGTCTCCATTTGTGATGGCTGTATGGCCATCATGCCAGTGATGTGCACATCTCCTATAGCTTTGTGACATGATGCACAATGCTGTCACAGCCTTATATGCACATATGGCCACATTCAGGCTAGCAGCATTTCCACTCACTGCAAACAGGACATGCCACAGTGCACACATAGTGCATGTTGGCTTCATGCACAGTGGAAAACTTAACTATGTAGTGGTACATAGTACAGAGGACAATACCAGATGCACACACCATACCTCATGTCTGTGAGTACTGTCAGTGCAGTGCACATAATGCTTGTTGATATAAGCAGGCCATGTTGTGGTCATTCATTTGGGCAGCCAAATCACCCTCAACCAGTGAAATAATGAAAAACCCTCCCAATGTGGACATTACAAAGGCTATCATATGCATGTGGTATACATATACATACACACCGAATTAACTGCTGTGAGATTTCAACCCATACCTCTGTATTGTTACACATTATAGCTCTCAGTACGTATTGCATGCACCACTGGGTTTATCTAATATTAGGCTGTCAGCCAGCGCTCTTAAGGTGGATGACATCAGCAGGTCATGTAGAGGATGGCAATTTAGAGGGCTAAAAAGTGCATAACCATTACATGGGGACAGCATGTTCATTGTGCTGCAAGGAGATATATTCGCACACACAAGCACTGAGAAGGCTGCTGTGAGGTTAGAAGCCCTACTTATCTACAGTTATACACTATAGCTCTCAATACTTATTGCATGCACCACATACTTTATTTGATATTAGACTGTCAGCCAGCATGCTTAAGGTGGCTGACATCAGCAGGCCGTGTAGAGGAAGACAATTTAGAGCTCTGTTTACTGGATCACAAACCTGCTTACTTTCATATACGCTGTGTGCTACAATTCCTACACAGCAAATAAGACCATATAGGCTTTATTAAATTTCCCCTTTGTTTTTCTCAAAGGTGTCTATGTTTCCTTCTATACCACACTTCTAATCTCATGGTTAGGGGTATCTTTCTTTATATTCCATTGTTGTCCTTTGTAGGTCTTAGTAATTAGTCAAATAACCCTCTCTATTCTTCTTCTTTGTGGTATTCATCAGTGTGTACACCTTTAAACAGAATCGCCCACTCTGCATTAGTCATGGTCATCACATGTGTCTGCACTACCTTAAAAAAAAAAAAAAAAAAAAAAAAAAAAAAACGGGGAAAAAGCAAGCCTAATTAACTACTTAATATGTTGGTTCCACATTTGTAATGGTAGACGTGGAAGATTCTATAAAATAATTCAGTAGAAGTGACCATACTGAAGGGTAATGTTCAATTGTGTCAGGTAGGAAAGAATCCTGAAAGACCAAGAAGAAATGAGATGGGATTCACTCTACAATTGTCAAGGATATGAAAAGTTAATGCCACTAAATTACCTCAATAGCAAATCACTGGAAGAAAGTATACAGTGAATTGATGTCCCATCCTTGATTATTTATGATCTTGTACTTAATTGCTGGCTGCAGAAAGCACCCCTCCACTCACCCTACAATTTTAAAATGAGTACACAAGGTGGATGAGTGGAAAAAAAAAAAAAAAAAAAATATATATATATATATATATATATATATATATATATATATATATATATATATGGAAATACTGTATTACTTCAATATACCACAATGTCAACCACTAAAGGTTGACAATGGAAATGCTGACAGTCAACTGTGCATGGGCAAGTATATTTGCTCACCAGATGCAAACAAAGACAAATAAATAACATAAAATAAAAAATAACATTGTTTTTTTTTTGCAGAAGGGCTGCATACACTGACTTTTTGTGGTTGATCAATTGGCCATCAATGTTGTGCTGTGTTGATGTAATGCAGTGAAACCATATATATACATGCACAACAGCTGCAGAAGAAAATATTTTTTTCAGTTCTGGAAATATGTGGCATAAGGATACGACCCAACAAAGAAATTGGCATTAGATTAGAAAGGGAAGTTAAATTTTCATACACAGATTAAAAAAAATGAAATAGTAAAAGACAGAAAAGGTTAGTGTACAAATGGCACAGCTTTGTCAAAGGTATGCAGATAGCAACATTCATAAAATTTTGCCAGAACATTAAGCAGAGGATTATAGTAAATCAGTGTTATAGCTAGCTCATTTGTCATATTGAGCAATCCCATGAATAGCATCCCTATAAACCTAAAGTTGAGAATTAAAATAAATAAGTAAAGAAATGCTAATAAAAAGATACTTCTGCAACTGTGTCTTATATTAGCACCTTGATACACTTAGACACAACTAATCAGATTCAGCTGTAATACCAGTTTTGGCTGCTTAAATGACTAATACAATGCACTTGCAACAGGTCTGTCAGTCACACAGGCTGACAGATTGCACCAGGGGTAGCCACTCCTACCCACCACCCTAGATACAATACTATAGTAAATGGAGTTCACTAGGATGAGACCATGTCAATCAAAGCTGTACCACAGGGACTGCTGCCGTGGGTGGTAGTGTTCAGGGTATTTAACACAATGCCATTAAAGATGGGGAAAGACAATTTTGCTTTTTTGCTAAAGAAACCAAACTATGCCTCAAGGATAATACAGAAGAAGGGGTTAAGAAACGTAGAAACATTGGATAAATGTATCAGGACAAATCTAATGCAAGTGTGTGAGGGGGGAGCACAAGAGAAGCCAAGCACAGATCTCTGGCCAAAGGTGCAGGAAAACAAGTAATTGATAACCAGTTCTAGGTGTAAAAAATAAACAAACAAGAAAAATCACAGTACAGGGGACAAGAAGAAATAAAGCAACAACAGTGTTTAAAGCAGGTCCACAGGAAGAATAGCTTTGTAAACTGTTCCAGAAGCTGATGACAGGTGCGACTGATGTAGTCCTAATGCTATAAGGGTCTATATTAGAACATCAAAGTTTCAAAACTTTGAATGTTCAATATTAGAAGATTCAAAACTTTGAATGTTCTAATATTGACCCCTATTCAGTAAAATCTGAAAATATCGAAGCAACAGAAAAACAAAATTTTTCCTAGGGAAAGAATTTGGTTGCCCATTTCTGTTGCTTTGGTATTTTCAGAGCTGTGGTGGAAAGTTACGGGTCGGATTCAGGTAAGTGTGTGATTGATTGCAGGTTAGGTTAGTTAGGGTTAGGGTGCAGGTTAGGTATGTGTGCGATTGTGTGGACGTGAGGGTTAGGGCGGGTTAGGTGAGTTACAGTTAGGGCATGGGTTAGGTATGTGTGCGATTGTGTGGATGTGAGGGTTAGAGTGGGTTAGGTGAGTTAGAGTTAGGGCACGGGTCAGGTAAGTGTGCGATTGTGTGGACGTGAGGGTTAGGGTGGCGTAGGTGAGTTAGGGTTAGGGCATGGGTTAGGTATGTGTGCGATTGTGTGGACGCGAGAGTTAGGGTGGGTTAGGTGAGTTAGAGTTAGGGCACGGGTCAGGTAAGTGTGCGATTGTGTGGACGTGAGGGTTAGAGCGGTGTAGGTGAGTTAGGGTTAGGGCGCGGGTGAGGTGAGTGTGTGTGATAGTCACAGACCTTAGGGTTAGAGTTTCCCTAGGAAAAAATTTGCTGTTCTGTATGGTCAATGTTTTCAGCTTTCGCTGAATAGGGGTCGATATTAAAACATTCAAAGTTTTGAAACTTTGATGTTCTAATATAGACCCTGCTGGAAGTAATAGACAATCAGCATGGAGATGTAAATAAGCTGAAAAAATAATTCAGGACTTGAAAAAGGACAGAGCAATTCTGAAAATAGGGAAGTAGGAATACAGTAGACAGCTGACAGAAACAGAAAAAAAGTTACAATGGCAAACAGTAAAATTGGATTACCTAGAAAACAATATTGGTCAGAGCATGTCCTAGATACAGAACTGGAATGACTGTTGATGGAATTGATGGAAACAAGTTTTCATTTATTCAGATTACAAAAACTGATAATAGGAAGAATCCACAAAGTTGGAAGAAAGTGAGATGCAAAGTATGATAGCTGAGGCACGTTTTAACATGTCTGTACAGCCTTAAACTTAAAGAAGAAATTATGAGACAAGCCAGAAAACTTAACTTGATACTGTTTAATGGTATGTTTGTAATACTGGTGTAGGATTATTACCAATCAGTAACTAAACTAAGGAATTGTAGACTTGGAGTCAATGGAAATAAAAAAATGAATTCCTGCATAGATTAGCTTTTCTGCTGCCTTATTTATTGTATGGAAGTAAAACAGACAGGTTTCACACAGTGGGAAAAGTGCAAACTATTTGTTATGCAAAGTGTGCACAGTGGAAGTTGGAGCAAAAGACACAAAGTCATGAATTTAAACATCCCACCGTAAATTAAATGGCAGACAAATGTGTGAAGAGTCAGAAAAGAGGCATAATTACAAACATAATGGAGAACATCTGATGCAAACGTACCTGTGGGAAATGAGTTATAGAGAACATAAGCAAAGGCACACCGAGCGTTGCTATCATGGAAGTATTGAATAGAGAAAACTATAAAGCAATTAAGACAAGAAGTGTCACTTTTAGAAGAGTATAGAAGAGGGAACAGATCCTCAAAATCAAAAAAGGAAGTCAATTTGGTGGTCCCCTGCCATAAACAAACTTTACAACCAAAGGAAGAAACTGTTGCAGAAAAGAGGAAAATCCCAGGATGCAAAAAACTTCCTTACCAGCCTCAGTAAGAAACCGAGATCCCTCAGAAATTCCTCCAAAGCTAGTTACAAAAATAAAATTGCCAAAGATTCCAAAGACAACCACAAGGCATTCTATAACTATGTCAAGAATCTAAATGGCAATTCTCAGATCTGCTCTGAGCTAAAACAGAATGGCATTAAATATACTGATCCCAAGGATATTGCCAATATCCTGGCAGATCGATTCAATGCCAACTTCACCCCCCTCTCACCTCCTAAATGGCCCATCTCAATACCGGAAGATTGCCAAATTCCAGTAAAAACGGCCACACATGTAAAAAACGCACTCTCTAAAGCTAAGAATACAGCATCCATGGGACCGGATGACATCCCGGGCTGTGTACTACATGAACTACAATATGAACTGGCATTTCACCTAAGTGTCATGTTTAATCATAGCCTCACCTCAGGTTTCGTGCCCACTGAGTGGCGCAGAGCTACAGTTATCCCACTCCACAAGGGGGGATCCACCTTGGATCGCAGAAACTACCATCCCATCAGTCTGATGAGACTTATCTGCAAGGTCATGGAGTGTATTATCATGGAACTTATAAACAAAGACATTGGCAACCTTCAAACACTGGACCCCACCCAGTTTGGGTTCACGAAGGGCTGATTTTGTCTCCTGAACCTGATTGACTTCTTTGAATCAGTCTCCAGAGCCATGGACAAGGGTAAGGTGGTTCACACAGCCTATCTAGACCTTACCAAGGCCTTTGACACCATCCCCCACTCTGGAATCATAGATAAACTTACTAAGCTGGACATTAATCCCTATGTCACCCAGTGTGTTGCTAACTGGCTTACTGATAGAACCCACACTGTAAAAGTAGCTGACTCCAAATCCAGCTCCAGACAAGTGACAAGTGGAGTACCTCAGGGTTCAGTCCTGGGACGGCTCTTGTTTGTCATCTACTTCTCTGAAGTACAGGCCAACACTAAGGGACTCTGGCTAACAAAGTTCGCAGATGACTGCAAACTGGGAGCCATTATTGAATCCCCAAATGATGTGGTTACTCTATAAAAGGGCCTTACAGAAACAGATGCTTAGTGCCATGGGCTCAAGCTCAATGCCAAGAAATGTACAGTTATCTCCTTTGGGAAAAAAACATGTACCCGTGAATTACTATATAGGTGGCAGTACACTAAACACCGAAAGTGTGATAAGAGACTTAGGGACACAGGTGGACAGTGGTCTCACCTTCGATAACCACATTGCCACAACAGTCAGGAAATCCTTCTATGTGGCACACTTCATCACTAAGGGCTTTTCATGCAGAAAAAAGGAGGTCATTGTCCCACTGTACTCATCCCTCATTAGACCCATTATAGAATACAAAGCCCCGTTTGGTATGTACCTCTCAAGACATCTGCAACAACTGGAAAAGCCGCAGAAATACCTCACTAATAGAATCACAGGCCTAAAGCAGATGCCCTACGCTGATCACCTTAAAAACTCCAGCTATACTCTGTCGCATATCGTCTACTCAGAGGTGATCTCTGCTTAACATACAAGGCCATATCAAACCCAGAGCTGTTGGACATGCTAGACTTAAAGAAATCCCAATCCCTCAGAGCCACACGCTCCAGGGATCTAAACCTTGTCATCACAATAAACAAAATATGCTGGAGGGATAGGTTCCTGACCCAGAGACTCCCCAGACTCTGGAATAGATTGCCCATACATGTCAAGCAGAGTGCCTCTTTGGTCCTCTTCAAAAGAAACATTGACGATTGGATTGGATTAAGGAAATTCACCCTGGGGATCACGTCAGTCACCCTGCTAGACAGGGGTCCAGGGAAGTAAATAGTGTGGGAAGAAATAGCCAGGGAATTGTTATGGCTAGGCTTGTATAGGCCCTAGGGCTAATAGCCTAGTACCAACCTATGAACCTATGAAAAATACTCAGAAAGATAGACGTGATAAAAGGAATGTGCAGCATTCTAACCGATCAGGATTTATCATGCATTATCACAAATAATAAACTAAAAATATTGGTGCCGGCAGAAAAACTTAAAAGATACACAGATAAATATAAAAGAAAAGTACAAAATAAGCAATTTATTGATGACCAGAAAAGTTTTACAGAGAATTGGGATGCAAGGTAAAAGGAATTGAAATACCACCAAAAAAAGAAGGAATAGATGGATTTTGGAGAAATATTTATGAAGATCCTGTGGAGCATAACAAAGATGCTAAATGGATAGAAGAACTAAAAGAAAGAATAAGACATTCAAATGTATAGGATACGAAATGGGATGAAGTAACAGCCAGAGAGATTGACACAAAGTTATGAAAAGCCTCTAACTGGAAAACATCAGGCCCAGATGCAGTACCTAACTGCTAGCTGAAAGTATTAACATTTTTGCATGAAGATTTAGCCGTGATTAAGAACTACTTATATGCACACTCTGAATAGACACTAGCCTGGCTAACAACAGGAAAAACAATGCTCCTACTTAATAGTGAACCCGCAATCTACCCTAAAAACTATAGACCAAAAACTTGCCTCCCGATGACGTATAAACTATACACTGGAATTGATGCCGACAGAGTTTATAGTCATTTCGAAGAAAACTCAACTATGGCAATAGAACAAAAGGGTAATAAAGAAAAGTCATATGGAACAAAGGATCATTTTGTTATTAAATAAATTCATAGTGGAGAACTGTAAGAAGGGGAAGAATCTAATAATGGCATGGACAGACTACAAAAAAGCATTTGACAGTATCCCACATTCGTGAATAAAAGAGTGATTAAAATGTATAAGATACACCCTCTACTGATAAACTACATCACAACAACCATGAAACAGTGGCAAAACCAGTTAAGCCATGATAAAGGAAAAAATATTATTTCAGGGATAAACATCCAAAGGGGGAAATTCCAGGGTGACTCTCTGTCACTGCTGCTGTTCTGCCTTGCCCTTAATCCATTAAGCTGTCTGATTAACAGTCTGGGTCATGGCTATACTTTGGTTCCCATAAAGCAACAAAGTGTAAAGACTTCTCATCTTCTTTTTGTCGGTGTTTTAAAACTGTATAGCTTATCAGATAAGGAACTGAAAGCACAACTACAAATAGTCAATACTTTTTCAGATGCTATAAGAATGTAATTTTGTCTTGATAAATGTGCAAAAGCAACCTCAACCTTTAAAGCAGGAAAGCTGCAGCACCAAAAAACATCAGTTTGGGACAAGAATGTGATATAAAAAAAACTTGAGCAAGAGGGAGTGCATAAATATTTGGGAATTGATGAAAGATCAACAATAAAACATAAGCAAATGCAAATAAAAGTCAGTAAGGAATATTTTAGAAGACTTAAATTAATCCTGAAAACAGTGTTGGTATCTAGAAAAAAGTTCAGTCTGGAAACCAATTTGATGTTCCTGTTCTAACTTACAGTTTTGGAGTGATTGACTGGCCCCTAAAGGTGTTGGATAGATTAGACAGGAAAACAAGAAGTATGCTTCATGCTCACCAAATGATTTATAAAAATCAGTGCATACCAAGATTATATATTCCCCATTCTGAAGGAGGTATGGGCATCTTTGAAACTGATTACATGAATAGATTTGTAATCATGGGACTGCATTCATATCTGTTGATCTCACAATACCCAAACATAGTGCAAGTTTTGAAACATGAGGAGAATAAATATAAGATGACTTCACTGCTTAGTCTAGCAGAAGAATATCGGCATCAGGCAGGAATGGAAATCACACTAGAAGTAGATAAAAATCAGGCAGCAACTAAATGTGCCAAAAAACAAAAGAAAGGATATAAGGTGAAGGATCAGATGAGAAGGCAGGGTATGAAGAAAATGCATAAATACATTTGCAAGTATAGAAAACTCCTGGAACAACCTCATGTTGATCAGGATCAAATGCAGGAATGGTTTAGGAGAGGTGAATTCAAACCAAAAGATAAAAGGTTAATATTGGTAGCATGGAGTATGTACATGTTGGTTTACAAAGTCCATTGAACATGTGGGTGAAACAGGAAAATGTATGTTTTGTAAAGCAGAATTGGAAACAGTTGCACACCTTGCTGCTGGTTGTGACATACTAATGGCAGAAAGGCTGTATACTGAAAAGCATAATAATGTGGCAAAACTGTTGCACTGGAGATTGTGCAAAGACTATAATATTGAAGCAGCTAAAAGAAAACACTGGCAACGAGCCACAGAGCTTCACAGAAAATGATGGTCTACATCACATGGGATCATCCATTACCGACAGTTCAAAAGACAGATGCGATAAAACCAGATATAGCGGTCCAAGAAAAGAAGACAAAGATAACATTGATCATTGAAATCTCTACATCCAGTGACTACAGTGTCTTGAGTACAGAGACACACAAAGTCATAAAATATCAGGATTTGTTTGCAAAAATGAGAGCAATGCAGAAGAAAGATACCCAGACAGTTAGTAGTCGGAGCGATGGGTCTTATAAAAAAGAATCTATAATCATATTTAGATATGTGACCAATACATGCAACTCCATACGAACTGCAGAAGGAGTCATTACTGGGCATATTGCAGGTGCTGACATCAAAGATTGAAACAATACTAATTTAATGAACTTTAATCATACTTTGACTTAGGAATGGGGTACATTCCCATCATGGTATTAGAAGCCCAAAAGATTTGGAGAAATTAAAAATTGTTTTTGACAAGATAAGTGGGGCAGACAAAATCCTGGGCATTGCAGACCATAGAAATGAAGGAGAGAACATAGAAAACAAAGAGAATATGGGGATAGCATACAAAGAATATACTGCATAACTAATAAAAACTGGGTCAAAACATAAAATGGACAGAAGATGAGAAACCAGTAATGATCACAACAGGGGCAGGGACACAGCTACAAGAAGCAGATGAAGAAGAAGATACAGTCAAAGAGCAGACACTGCATCTGAGCTCAGGGGATTCAGATGCCCAGTGCTAGACTCTTGAAGGCCTCAGCAGGCAGTACTAGTCAACAAAGGATAAAAGAAAAGCAAAACCAAACAGTAGCTGGCAATCTGGAGCAGAGGAGGTGGCCAGGTTGAGGGAAGCAATTAGGAACTGGACAGTTTCTGATATTGGGAGAAATGAAACAAGACATGAGAGACAGTGCAAGAGAAAAAAATGAGTGGGTGTACTCAGTGACCTCCATCTTATGCAGACATTTAATCATGACAACATGTAAAAAACTGATAGTTTATAGCCATAGAAATGACAGGACAAAAACAGGTAATTTAGACTGTAGAGTTGCCACCTTTCATTGTGGCTAAAACCAGAAAAAGGCCACACCCCTCACATCACCTGTAACCCCTCCCATTTCCTTCCCCTCTATTGTCCACGTTCCACCCATTTTGTGATGTCTTCATGACATCAGCTGATGGGGAACACCCTCTTTTTCCATTTCTGATGCTTGCTTTCTGGCAATTTACTATGGATTTATGTAAAAAAGCATAGCAAATCTGCCAATTAACAAACTCAGATAGTCTGTTTCTTTTTTAAAACAGAATCCCAGACTTTGTAAAGTGTTTTCCAGACTACTGGACAATCAGTTTGATTTCTGGTTAGTACAGAAAAAAATGGAGAGGCGGCAACCCTATTAGACTGAAAAGGATTAATGGGATTTGAGAACAGGGGACATTACTCAAAGGTAAGATTTGTTATAATCCCTTGTGCTCCAGAAGTAACAGAAAGGTACTAGGTAAAAGGGGGGGGGGGTCACAGACGTAGATTAGTATTACATGGTCTTTCCTATGATACATCATATTTTATGTTTCTATTTTCATACAGAAGCAAGCTTTTTCTTTGAAACAGTGGGCAAAAATGTTGTTTTTTGAATGAAAAATGGGGGAAGCAGAGAAAGAAATTGTTATGGAAACACCAGTATTAGGTTTGACTACAATTTATTAGAGCAGAGTGAAATGGAATGCATGAAATTGCCACAAAAGTAAGATCAAATGCAAGGAAATAAATCATGATTACGAGAAAGTGGAGCAATAAACAGGAAGAAACAATGGACAGGAAGCAATCACTGAGAAGATAAAGCAAGAACGACACAGCCAAAACCGAACTGTGGAAAAAAGGAAAGGTGAATGACCTAAGTCCATTGGTGCTCAAATCGCAGGCTGAAAGGTGACATATCCAATTCTAGGTGAGGGAGGGGCAAGTCGAAGCAAAGACCAAAAGACAGTGTATAACTCAGCAGGGAAACCCAGGAGATGCGAACCATTCAACGAAGCAATGAGGAGGGGTACAAAAACAAAGGGAAGAGAAATGAATCAACAGACTGAAAGTGTTAACCTGGGGCATGGCGGAGGGTTCTTCATGAAATATCAAAAGGAAAAAGTACAAGCAGATATTTAGTACTGCTACAATGACCAAGTTAAAAGTAAAGGAGGTAGGAAAGATCATGAGTGCACAGTACCATAAGGAAGAAACAAATAATAAAGCAGTGGGTGGCAACAGGGGAGCGACCATCCTTTTCACAAAGGGATTACATGTATTGGCTGAAAGAGTGAAGAAAAATGGGAAGGTGAGATGAATCATTTTCAAAGAAAAAATAATTAGAAATAGATAGTCAATAGGGAGCCCATATGCACCAAACACGTATACAGAGAACTTTTACAGCAGATTCTTTGAATAACATAATCAGATAAAAAGGGATGGAGAAGAAATTACTACACAGGACTTCAGTGTCACACAAGATCCCAAGAAAGTCATGTTATTTGTGGAACAAAAGTACAGTATAAAGATAAAAAGTGATTTATAAAGGAACATGATAGAAGGAAAGTGGAAACATATATAGAGGGAAAGACAGCATGAAAAAGGATTATATATTTACTAGAAACTGCATGATTCAAGCTAGTAAACTGGACTGTATATCAGAAACTCTGAAAAGGGAATAAGAAACAGAATCACAGGAGAAAAACATAGCAGACCATGTAGAGGTTGCAATTACAATAAACACACAGAGGGAACAAAGGGAGATGAGGGACTGGAATGGAGATGGGTGAACAATAAATAGAGCGATCAGCAAAGGGAGCAACAATTTCAAAAACAGATAGAAAAAAATGGAGGAGAACGTTATAGACAAGACAAAATTGTGGAATCACTGGTGGGATGGACTCAAAGCATAGTTCGGGAAAAAATCATAAGAAAGGATGGGTGGAAAAGGAGGCAAGGTGAGGATAAGATAAAACTGGAATGAAAATTGAGCAGGATAAGAAGAGAAGTATGGAAAATGATATAGTCAGAGAAGCACTGAGCACAAAGGATGCAGTAATAAAAAAATTGAACTAGAAGGGAAGATAACTACAGAGGGAGTAGTACAATGGTAATGATTACTGTGGATAACTAGGGAGGAACAGGGGAAACATATAGTAAGGAAATATAAAAAAATGGAAAAAGTCTGAGAGAAGTACCGAGCATTAGGGAAAAGAGTTAGAGGTTGAAGAGAGAAGCAGCAAGGTTAGAGAAGCCTTTAGAGAATGCTACCAACAAATATTTTAGGAGAAGGTAAAGGGAGGCATTGGGAGGTAAAATACAGAGGAAATGGACAACAAGTAGAGTGAATACAAAGGGAGAAATTAAGTACAAAAATCATGATGGAGGAGATCAGATAGTTTGTGATGGCAATAAAATACAGGAAGGTAAAAGACCCAAATAGATACCCCGCTGTATAAGTGGGTCGATAGGTACTTTGGACAGTTTTGAAGAAGGATTATGAAAGGATAAGTGAAACACAGGAAATAGCAGACACAATAAAAAGAGCTCAGTGCAGTGATCCCAAAAGGGGGGATGGGGAGACAGAACGGAAGTAGAGGACTGCGGACAAATCTCCTTGATAAACACATTCATCGAGGTGATGGCAAAAGTACTAACAAGGAGACTGATGGGATTCTGTGGAGAAGAATAAAGGGCTTGCAGAGTGGCTTTGTGATAGACAGAAGTGCAGAAATTAATTAGTGTGCCCTTACAGACTTCATGGACAAAGAAGAGGAAAAAAGATGGGGTCCAAGCAGGGTGGTCTTTTTTGACCTACAAAAGGCCTTTGACAGAAGCAGATGGGAATTTTTCTGGGAGATACCAGAAAAAAAGACAAATGAGGGAAGAATGTACAGGACTGATAAAGGCAAATTACAATGAGTCAGAAACAGAGATAATGGTAAATGGAGAAATTTCTAAGGCATTAAACACAGGGATGGGGACTAAGCAGGGGTGCTCCCCTCAAGGGATCTTCACACTAGTCATACAACGACTCGTAAATTGAAATGAGGAAAAACTTATCACAAATGATGGGAAAAGCAAGAGTGCAGTCAGAGTTTCTAATGTACACATATGACTGTGTGTTTATGTTGGAAAATGCTGAGATGTTCATAGAGGAAATTATGTCAGTTTTTGTAAGGTTTAAAAGAACAACATGGGTTAAATCCAACCAGAAATAAAACAGTGGTGGTAATTATAGAAGGAATAGAACCAAAAGAATGTGAGGAGTAGGACCCGTGCAGGAGTGGGAATACCCCAAGCATCTAGCACTATATATTGAATATATATTAAGTGATACAATACAAAATCATTTGTAGGAGAGAGAGAAAATATAGGGGATATCAATTTTGATTAGAATGATGATTCTTCCATTTATAGTGCATGTACTAGGAAGTCTGCCAGTGGACTTAATGGAGACCAAACTATTACCATTAGAGAAGGAATTGGAAGGATGGATGGAGAAAGGGAAAGTGATAGGGGTCTCAAAAACAAGCTAAAACTAAGTAGGAAAAAAGGGGTGTTGGAACTCCCACATATCCATGCAGGCCTTAACATGCAACCTATTACATGGATAGAGTACGTGGGAGACTAAAAGTCAGGATGTGAGAGGACAAATAGAATGGTGTAAAATATATAAAAGAAAGAATGAAGAGACACTAAAGAGATGGGGACAACATGACATGGGGAGAAAAAAGAAAGCCATATGGGAATAAGGAAGATGAGACACTTTTATGTGGAATAGACAAGGACAAAATAAAAGGAAAAGGGGATATGAGAAGAGTGTGAGTTAATGAACGAAGCAGTGGGCAGACATACAGTATTCAAAACTCTACTGAATTAACATAGGAATTTGGATTAACACAAAATGAATGCTGGGTATACACCAGACTGAGAGGAAAATGACAAGGGAAGAAGGATGAGGCAGAAACACAGGCAAAGAAAAGAAAGGAGAGAAGGGAAAGGCAGCTCAATGGTGTAAATGGGAGAATAGGAGAAAGGTAAAACCAGAATGATATATATAAGATGGGAGGGGGGTGGAGGTGGAGAAAGTCACAAAGAAAGAAATAAGGGAAGGAAGGGAGAAGGAGACAGGTTGGCAGACCAGGGAATCTCAATGCCAAAATGTCTTCCAAATAAAATCAAATGTGCAGAAGATACAGAGAGTGGGAGAACAGATAGTAAAAACATTGCAAAAATGGTATCTCACACCAACAAATTACATAGTGAGGGAAGGAAAAGAGGTTCCACATGCTGGAGATGCATGACAGAAGAGACAAGCTTGAAACTTATGTTTTGGGAGTATACCTGGGTGGGGTTCCCTTGGTTTTTGACAGGAATTTTGGTTGCCATCTATTTGGTTGACTGTATACAGTCAACATATGTGCAAGAATGCCAATCCCCATCTATGGGAATATTCCCTTTCCCTGGGGATTGTGCAATCTCAGAGTTAGTATATATGCCTAGGGGTCTATATTATAAAATTGAAGTCTTACAACTTCGAATGTTATAATATTGAACCCAGTAGAGTGAACGCTGGAAATAGCAAAGCTGCAGAACACCAAATAGTTTCTTAGGGAAAGTATTCACTGGGCCATTTCTGCAGCTTTGCTATATCCTCGATTGTGGAGCGAAGGTTACAGACTGGGTTAAGGTAAGTGCGCTAACGAAGGTGTGTGTGCGATTGGGCACGGGTTAGTTGAGTTAGGGTTAGGGCGCAGGTCAGGTAAGTGTGCGATTGTGTGGATGTGAGGGTTAGGGTGGGTTAGGTGAGTTAGGGTTAGGGAGCGGGTAAGGTGAGTGTGCGATAGTGATGGTTCTTAGGGTTAGGGTTGGGTTAAGGCAAGTGGATAGCTAGTAGTGTATGTATGGTTTAGTGTAGGGTTTTGTGAAGTGTGTGCGTGGATTATTTATTTTGGTGTGCTTGTGTTGTGTGTATGTTTGTCGGAACAGCAAATTTTTTTCCATGGGAAAAAATTTGCTATTCTGACAGTTCGGTTTTCTGGTGTTTCACTCTACTGGGTTCGATATTATAACATTCGAAGTTATAAGACTTTGATGTTATAATATAGTCCCATGCTTAGCAGGGGGTGCAGGGGGGGCTTGTCCACCCTGAAAAAAACAGTGTTTTAAACTTGCTTGAGCTAAGTTTATTCCTCAGTGCACACGTTTTAAGAAGCTGACATTTTTGTTTTCAACATAGAGTGGTTTACCATTGGGATGTCGACATTGGTGTTAGTCAACCAGCTGAAGGTAAATCACATGGGCACAAAAGATCTGGACAGAGGTTCTTGAAATTTGCAAGAAGATATATGGCAAAAAGGGACAAAACTCCTAGAAATGTTGCATGTGGTGTATAGGGAATGAAGAGGGGGGCTTGCAGGAAAAAGAAATATAGGCAATAAGATGAATGGCAAAAGAGATACAAAATTCATTATTCAGAAGCTGAAAAACAAGGGTCAAGTGCCAGAACAGGGAGACAGGCATTTTTTTAGAGACTATAAGAAGTATAAAACAGAAGTAAATCAAATGGGTAGGAGAAAAAGAAAGAAGAGAATAGAAGGAGGTGATGAGTTACTAGCAGTTAAAAGTGAGGATAGGGGTGAAATTAACTAAAATAATAATGGGAAGCAGCAGACAAGTGGTATAAAATAAAAAAAAAAATTCACAATGGATGAGGATTACACAGTGTATAATTGTGAACGGATATGAAAAATTCTGAAATCTCTTTGTCAAAAATGCAGAATAAAGTTTCCCAATACCAAAAACATGTCATAGCTGAATGACAGATGCTAAAAATAATAAAAGAAAAACATGAGCAGTGGTTTGTCATATCAGACACCATAAGTTTTAAAAAGTAGTATAAGAAAATGTCAGGGTGGACAGGAAGGTGGGGTATGGTTACAAAGAAACAACATCAGCCAAAAAAAAGAAGTTATTGCAGAACATTGTGCAGCTGTAAAAATATATCATTCTATGGGGAAAGATGCATTTTGACGTTTAAAAAAATATGATTTTTTTTGTACTAAAAGTCATATAAGGAATAGAAAAAGAGAAAGGAAAATGTAAAAAAACAAAAACAGATTATCTTGTTCAGTCATAAGGAAAAGAAACAAATGGGGAAATATCAGATATTTTAATTGTCTTAAGGAAATTCATAGAGCTCAAACATGAAGCATACTTCAGAAAAAAGAAAGGCATATGAAAGAATAGGTGGTCACAGATTGTTCCTAAAGGCAGAGGTGTAGCAAGCAAGTTCCATTTTGTACTCGCAAGCTCTTAGTGTACCCCCCCCCAGACACCTATCACATAAAAATTGACACATCTCTCAGAATGCTACCCCAAGCACTTAATAAATCTAAGTAACATTTCTAGCTGTTCTCCAAAAACTGTCAAATATATTGTTTTTAGATTAGCAATATTGCACCTGTTGTTGGAGGCATTCATTTAGATAGTTGTAGACATAATATGACCTGAAAAAAAAGCTAAAGCCATATTGATGGGATGCTCTGAAAAAATGTACTCAGTAGAGTACAAAGAGTATGTCTGCCTATACCCTTGGATAATGAGTTATTGTTTTAAGAGAGAACACTGAGAGTTTCATTATAGAAGAATATTAGGAAATGTTTATAGTGTCCTTCACAAATAGATAAAAGAATCAGAAACTGTTGGACATGCTCCACATAAAGAAATCCCAATCCCTCCAAGCTACACGCTCTAGGGACATAAACCTTGTCACCACAATAAACAGAACATGCTGGAGGAATAGATTCCTGTCCTAGAGACTTTCCATACTCTGGAACAAACTATCTATATCAAACAAAGCTCCTCATTAGCACTCTTCATGAAAAGTCTTGATGATGGGATGGGAGATAGAAAATTCACCCCAGGGATTACTTCTGTGGCTCTGCTTGACAGGGGCACAGGAAAATAATTTTCTTGGGTGGCAAAAGCCAGGGTACCATTTGACTAGGCTGATATAGGCCCAAGGGCCAATAGCTTAGTACCTACCTATGAACCTATAAACAGTGGGTTCAGGTCATGATGCTGCATCAGATACATAAATATCTTAACATTCATCTATTTCAGAACAGAATATGCAGGTGAAAACCAGATGACAAATTGCGCAGTACAAGTCTAGCTATTTATTTTGTGTTGCACTGTATACACGATTGTGAAACAGTGACATTTCACAACTGGTAAAAAATGCTAGAGTACTAACATACTTAAAATACTACCAAAAATTATAAACATAGCACATTGTCTACAGCTGACATCCAGCAACTTGCACAAGACTAAACAGTCTGGTGGTATAGAGACTGATAAAACACAGGGCAGCTCCTAAATCAGCTTTCTTGTCAGGAAGTCGATGATAGCTGCCACCTAGAAGGAGGTGTGTTAAGGCTTTGAGTTATATGAGTGCACCGTGAAATCCCATATCTGGCAGAAATAGACTTATCAACTATCCCTTTTTATGCAGGCTACCCCTATTGGGCAATTTTGTCCTGTGGAAAAAAAAAAACATAAAAAAAAAACACCTGTCCTAAGATTTTAAAACAAAACGTACCTCAAAGTTTCTTCTGACAGTTACATAATCCAAGCATTTTGTATCTGAAGTCTATTAATATTATATGAAGCAACTCAAATTCTGCAACTGTTAGCTTTTGTTTTGGCAAAACAGTGAAGTCTAGTCCTCTGCACTGGCATTGCCTATGGATTCCCCTATAAAATCTGGGTATAAATGACTTGGTACACAAAACTCTGAGTAATATGCAGTGAGACACGTCAGAACTCTCCATACATGTCAGATATGCAAGAAAGCCTCTACTTCTGAGTGGAATCCTTGCTTCTCCAAGAATGATTCCTAGGTACAAATATAATAATAATAATAATAATAATAATAATAATAATAATAATAATAATAAAATAAAGTGGCTTCATAGCTGATGTCATTCCAGGGGGGTCCAGTATGGGTCCACATGGGATAAAATGCTCGACAGTCTTACTTTATTTGCCAAGGATTGTCTTCACCTTCATTTCAAAGCTAAGCCTTTGCTGCCACAGTAATACATTTTAGACTGAATTTAGGTAATCGACATCTCCATGTAACTAATATAACAAATCCAAAACGTGATCACATTAAGGTAGCTCTACTCGATGCCAGATGTCTCAACAACATGCCTGACCTTGAGGCTTTGCTGTACTTGAGCATGTCCATTTCTGTGTGATTACTGAAGCTTGGCTTAAATGTTCAGAAAGCATTCCCTCCATGCCTCAGTTTTGCATCTACCATGCTTTCCAACATGATAACTGTTGTGAAATCTCCATATTTCTTACAGACCATATCATCACTAGGCAGAGACCCAAGAACTCACAAACAGAGTTCATTAAACTCCAGATCGTACTAAACAAAACCAACTCTCAGTGTATAGCCTATTAAAGGACATCCTCTTTGTCATCTGATAATCATATAAAGTTCCAAGATGCAATTGGTAAACTCCCTATAAACAAAACCTGTATTATTTTGGGACATTTTAACTATCAAACTGCTCAATAAACTGGATCACACACTCCTGAAATATAGGTTATGCCAAAAAGTTCTTAGAGTTCATAAACAAAAGCTCCATGAAACAAATTGCTAACAAACTGACATGAGTGTATTATATTCTCGACCGGGTCCTTACAAATTCTTCTTCTTCATGAACTATTCATCTGGTACTTCTTTCCTTAAGTCAAATCATAAAATACTGAACATCACTATTAGAACTTCTAAACTTAAGAAATATTTCAGAATTGAAGGACTTCAAGTGAACACATCTTATTAAATTATATGGTGAAGTTTTAAGATTCACTTATTCCAGCATAAACCCAGACATCATCACAGCAGGAAGCTACACAAGTGTTCTATGGTCTGTTAGATAAATGTGCAAAATTGACAGAAGCCTACCAGATCTAGAAATAATTAGAAATGTAAAGGCTATCCAACCTGGTGGTCTATGAATGCAAATAAACTATACAATAAAAGAAAAACAAAATCCTTAAAGTATAGAGAAGATCTAATGACCCTCATGTCAAGGATAACATTAGAAAATGACAAATTCAAAAAACTATAAGGAATAATATGCAAGTCTATGAACTGAGCTTGACATCTGAAGCTAAGGCAAATACAAATATTTATTTAGTTATGTTAGCAAACAAAAGAAATAACACCCAGTATTGCTCAGAGCTTATTCAAGATGGCATTACCTTCTCAGACATGGTAAACACTGCCAACATACTTGCTGTTACGGGACAAGACCAGCTTATTAAAATGTATATTAATTTCAAGTTTATTAATGATGTTATAATATCATTGTTAAAACGCAAATATAATTTGTATGCAGGGCTGGAAAAAATACAGCTTCATAAGCCACATTATTGCAGTCTTTTAAACTGCATTATTTTAGTATGTAATAAGAGAGAATAGTACATGTTGCAGTTACTACAAAAGGAATTTGTTAGCCTGACTCCTCCAGGCTAGGAGTGCACTGTTGTTAGGGAAGGTTTGAAACATCCAAGGTCAAAAACAAGACCGCTTGGAAGCAGGTGGATCATGTGTAGGAAGGTGTTCACATGAAGTCTGAGGCAAAAATCAGGGATAAGGACATTTGCAAAGTTTTCTATAGGACACAGTCATTGTAACATAATGAAATTGCATGAGCAGTTTGATATGCAAATGTATAAAGATACATTTTTGTATGTAAGGTGAGAATGCTTCATCAAGGGCTATGAAGACTTGACTTCCAGCATTGTAAGAATAACATTTCTGTTTGCACATCCTGAAGTGTTGCTCCTGACTAGAGCCATATAAGGTAAATTGTTAATGTTATTTATTTATAACAATTTGGTGCCGTTATCTGGATCTGAACTTTGGTATTACTGCAGGGAAGTTCTGGAATAGGGCCCATCACAGATTTTCTGTGAATTCCACACTGCTTTGTAAGGAATAGTCAGAGACTCAGATGTGCAGATATTCAAGGTGTGCAAACATACTAGCCTTGGCTGGGAAATTGTTTTGTAAGGGGAAAAGGGTTGGTTTGTGTTTTATTTTCTTCTTTCTTTGTTTTAGACAATTTTAGCAAATGTACGTGCATGACTGTGTTTGTAGTATAAGTGCATGACGGTGTTTGTCGCATAAGTGCATGACTGTGTTTTTGTTTGACTGAGTGGTTGTCAGGTATACAAGTAATAGTGGGTGGACCCCACAGTAAATGAGTATAGTAAATGCATGTGCACATACAGTAAAGGAAAAATTAACACAAGGAGGCATCTTGTGTCGAGGGTGGTACCCTCAGGATTGAAAGATAAGAAGTAAGAGAGATGTTTTTATTTCTGTCAATATATGAATGTATGAGAGAAAGGAAAGAAAATGTTAAAAGTTAAAAATAAAGTTGAAACAAGTTCATGAGCCCACCGCATGATTGGGACGTAAACTGTAAAGTTAAAACAGGTTCATGAGCCCACCACATGATTGGAATGTAGACTATACAACAAGTTCATAAGCCCATGACATGATTGGGATGTAGACTATATACTGTTAAAACAAATTCATGAGCCTACTGCATGATAGGACGTAGAGGTATGCGTTGTTAAAATAAATTCATGAACCCAAAGCATGCTGGGACTTAACAGTGTAATTGTGTGAAAGTACCATCAGAGGGTCCGAAAGAGTGGTCAGTTCTGAACACAGTACCTATCCGCCCCGATATCCTAACTGCAATGCTGGAGCTGTAACTTTTGAGCTTGCGCAGAGACAAAAGCAAGGGGGTGCTGAGGAAAAAGGCTGATCGAAACCTCTCCTCTGTTGCTGCATGCCGACAGACTTCTTACCTTTTCTTCCCTGTATGGTGTGTGGATTACTACAGTTATTTTCTGTCTTTGGAACTGCCAAAATCCAGGAGTTGTAAGGTAAGCCTGACATTTTTATTATTACTGATTTATAAAATAAGAAAAGTGGGATCAAAGATAAGCAAGCAAGATCAAATCCCTGAAAAGGGAACACCTGCATATTTATGTATTTTAACTATGGGAAATAAAGTTGTAAATATTAGTATGACTGGTTTCAGCTTACTAAGAATTGTGCTGCTGGGGTATTTCCACTAAAAGGAACGTATGATAAGACTAAATTGCTGACATTGAAAGGTATTTTGGAAGAAAAGAAAAGCAAAGTAAGTGGGGAACAAATTACAGCATTTTATTCTTGGTACAGTGAAGCACTTAAAAGGGAAAATGAGTCAGCATTAAAAGGTTTGCAGGATGTTAATAACAAATTGTTGCAACAATTATAAGAGGTTAAAAAGGCAGTACAGACCAGCAAAAAGGGATCCCATTATCCTGTCTTAGCTGGTTTGGAACAAACTGAGAATGACTAAAAAGCAGAAACTTCTGAAGAGGATGATAATCCTCCAGTAGCTACTGGACCCCCACCCCCATATGCACCAGTATGGGTACCTCCTGTACAAGACTCTGTTGTTTCTCAGACCCCTACCTTTTGGTCTACTGTCCATTGGACACCCAGTTCACTTGATACTGGTACATCTCAGACTGGTTCCCCTGTTCAATCTTCATCTTCTGAACAGGCATCTGCAGTCAAGGGGGGTCTTCTTCCTATCCTTCCCAGATAGCTTCTACTTCCCCAACAGAGGCATTAGTATTTGACACTCCTGTATCTCACCGTACATGTTCACATGACAAGGTACAACAAGAGATTACAACCTCTGGAGGGGATCTATTGGCACCTTTCAAGGAAATGTTGGGGTAAAACAATAGGGAACTTGTTCATCGTCCTTGGGCCCCTGCTGATTTGCATACTATGTCTAAAAATTTTCCAAATATTAGAGAATATCCATTAAAATTCAAAGAAGAATTAAAAACAATAATAGAACATAACAATCCTACTTTGACAGATTTAAATCAACTGCTGAGGGTAGTTACTTCAGATGAAATAAGAAAACAGTTGCTAAAAAAGGCTGAAATACCAGTTTATACTCTCATAGGGAATGCATTAACAGATAAATGAATAACATTGTTAAACAAGATTACAGATGTGTGTCAAGTTAGGACTGACGGGTATAAAATACAGGCATGTAAACAATATAAAGGGGAAGCCCCTGCCGACTATTTTAGTTGCCTTAAAACAGTATTTGCTAGACATTCAGGAATACCAGACCCAGAAGACCAAGCTAATCCAGCTATTGCAGCAGCCTTTGTGCAGGGTCTGCAAGCCCCTGTACAAAATCAAATAAAACAAGTGCTCATAGACTGCCAAGGACAGGACTTAGAGTCTTTATTAAGCGCTGCAAATCACTGCAGAGAGTATCAGGAAAAACAAAGGAAGGATACTTAGGATAAGCTGTTAACTTTACAATTAGGCAGCTGGAAAACTCAAAGGGTCGAGGTAAAAGCAGGGGAAGGGGTAGAGGAATTGCTAGAGAATTTTGCAAAAGTGCTGGTTGAGGGGAACAAGGTGGAGCTAGATGGCAACAATGAGCTGGCAGTGCCACTCCAGCTTCATCTAATATATCTTACTTTAATTGTGGAGAAGCAGGACATTGGAGAGGGGAGTGCCCACACAGGCAAAGGCAAAAAGTCCAGGGCACTTGCACTGAGTGGCAACCAAATTATAATAATGCAGTTTTTCCTCCACTAGCTCTTCAGATTGGAAGGATTCAGAAAGCTCCATACTGACTAGGTCAAGAAAATAATACAGAAGTGAATCTTAACCCTCTACTGCCAATAGATCAAAATGGGCCCTACGTTAAGATGAAAATAAATTTAAAGAAAACCCCATTTCTGGTGGACACTGGAGCTATTAGGTCAGTGCTAAAAATAACTTCAGATAGTCAAATACCAGTATCAGAGCATAAAGTAAAGGCAGTTGGAGTAACAAATACTATGGTTATGTATCCTGTTTCAGAACCCATCCCAATTTCTTTATGCCTGATCGAAGAAAAGCATTATTTTCTTTTGAGTACTACTGCACCAGTAAACCTACTAGGAAGAGATTTGTTATGTAAGCTGGGCTGTACTGTTTACTGTACCCCAGAAGGGGTGTATCTAAATGTTCCAACAGAATCAGAGGGGGAAGTATTGACAGGGTAGTTTTAGTAGAAGCTGAGGAAAAGCCTGCTGGAAGCATACAGACAGATGGAGAGTTAATAAAGCAGGTACCTGCCAACTTGTGGGCTAAGCATGCAAATGAGGTAGGTATAATGAAATCAGCAGAACCACTAAAATAAAATTAAATCCGTCAAAACCTCTCCCCAGAGTTTCACAATATCCACTAAAGCTGGAAGCAGAGCAGGGAATCAAACCTGCAATTCAGTCTCTAATACAGCAAGGAATAATAATACCAGCTAAACACTCTTGCAATACTCCCATTTTTCCAGTAAAAAGCCAGGAAATGATACTTATAGATTTGTACAAGACTTAAGGCCTGTAAATAATGCAGCACTTGCTACTTTTCCTGTTGTTCCAAATCCAGCAACAATACTGAGTTGCATACCACCTACAGCTAGTTACTTTTCTGTGATAGATTTACATTCAGCATTCTTTTCTATACCTATTCACCCTGAAAGTCAGTCTCTGCTTGCTTTCACTTATCAGGGACAGCAGTATACATGGACATGGTTGCCACAAGGATATACTGAATCTCCTTTATTATTTTCTCAAATTCTAAAAAAAGATTTGGAGAATGTGACATTTCTGGATGGGTCTATGTTAGTACAATATGTAAATGATTTACTAATAGCATCAAACTCCTTTCAGCAATGTCAACAGGAGACCTTGCATCTTCTAACTATCCTTGCAGAAAAGGGAAACAAAGTGTCTAGAGAAAAACTACAACTGTGGTCATCTCAGGTACATTATCTTGATCATTTAATATCCCAGGGTAGCAGGCAAGTATTATAGGTTCATAGGTTCATAGGTTCATACTAGGCTATCTGCCCTGAGGCAATTTTAAGCCTATCCTGATTCTGTATGGCTTACGCCACCCCTTGATTTGAGTATAATGTGCCCTTTTTAAGGTTTAGTTTACTGTGCCTCTGTCTAATAGTGACACGGGAGGAATCCCTGGGAAAACCTACGATCCCCCATCCACCTATCGAGATTCTTCTTGAGGAGATTCAGTGAGGTGCTCTGCCTCACATGAACTGGAATTCTATTCCAGAGCGAAGGGAGCCTCTGGGTTATGAACCTGTCCCTCCAGCAAGTTCTATTTATTTCTGTGCTGAGGTTCAAGTCCCTCGAGCGTGTGGCTCTAAGGGATTTAGATTTACTGAGGTGGAGCATGTCCATTAATTCTGGATTTGACATAGTTTTGTATGTCAGGCATAGATCGCCTCGAAGTAGGCGGTATGCAACTGAGTAGAGCTGGAGTTTTTTTAACCGAGCAGCATATGCCATCTGTTTGAGACCCTTGATCCTCTTGGTGAGATAATTTTGGGGTCTTTCTAATTGCTGCAGGTGTCGGGTAAGGTACATCCCAAAAGGGACATTGTATTCTATGATGGGCCTGATTAGGGATGAATAAAGGGGCACGATTACCTCTCTTGATCTAGATGTGAAACCCTTCGTGATGAGGTGGGCTAAGTAGAAGGTCTTTCTAACCACTTTGGCAATGTGGTTTTCAAAGGAGAGATTGCTATCAACTTGGGTCCCCAGGTCCCTAATAACTTTCTCTGTACTTAATGGGTTTCCACCTATGTGGTAATTTGTGGGCACATTGTTTTTGCCAAAGGGTATGACTATACATTTTTTGGCATTTAGCTTTAAACCATGGCGCTGGCACCAGTTATCTGTCTCTGTGAGACCTTTTTGAAGGATGTTTGTGTCAGCTGGAGAGTTGATTATGGTGCCCAGTTTGCAGTCGTCTGTGAACTTGGTGAGCCATAGTCCTCCCATGTTTGCCTGTACCTCGGAAAAGTATATACCGAACAAGAGTGGTCCCAGGACAGAACCCTGTGGGATGCCACTTGTGACTGGTTTCGAGTCTGACATGGCTCCAGCAACTCTCACACTGTGGGTTCTGTCTTTGAGCCAGTTTGCGACCTATCTTGTGACATAGGGGTTTATATTTAAGCTGGATAGCTTATCTATGATGCCCGAGTAGGGTATTGTGTCAAATGCCTTTGCAAGGTCCAGATAGGCTGTGTGGACTACCTTCCCTTCATCTATGGCTTTGGTGACTGTTTCAAAGAAGTCGACCAGGTTCAAAAGGCAGGATCTGCCCTTGACAAAGCCGAACTGGGTAGGATTTAGTGTCTGTAGGTCCCCAATGTCTTTGTTTATGAGCTCCATGATGATCCTCTCCATAGCCTTGTAGACTAAGCTAGACAGGCTTATGGGGCGATAGTTTCCGGGGTCCGTAGAGGCTCCACCTTTGTGGAGTGGGACCACTGTTGCTGTACGCCATTCTGTGGGCACATATCCTGTAGTGAGGCTGAGATTGTATAGCTGTTTTATTTGTGAGATTAGTTCCTCTTGGAGTTCATGAAGGACGCAACCTGGGACGCCATCTAGTCCCATGGAAGCAGTGTTTTTTGCTTTGGAGAGGGCAGCCTTCACCTGAGCATCAGAGATGTTTGGGAGGCAGCCCTCTGCTGGGATAGATACTTGCTCTTTTGGGGGGGAGGGGGTGGAGAAGTTTGCACTGAACCTGTCTGCCAGGATATTTGTGATGTCTGTGGGTTCAGTCTATTTTTTGTCGTTTAGAATCAACTCAGAACAAGTCTGGGAGTTGCATCCCAGGTTTCTAACATAACTGAAAAAAGCCTTATGATTGTCTTTGGTGTCCTGTGCAATTTTTCCTGAAGCTAGCCTTGGAGGATTTTATGAGGGATCATAATTTTTTGCTAGTACTGATCAGAGATGCCTTCCCTATTAGGGATTTTGCTCTATCATGTAGTAGCTTCCTCCTTCTGTTGTACAGTTTATTTATGGCAAGGGTCCACCAGACTAGACGCCTGCCTTTGGATGATTGGGTCTTGGTTTTGTTTGGGATAGCATGATCCATGCATTCCTGGAGATGTCCGTAGAATGCGTTTATATAGGATTCTGCAGTTTGGGCCGTAGTTTCCAATGGCCCTGGGGCCTTGAAGGATACCACTTCGGTTTTGAGAAGTGAGAAGTTTGCTTTTGAGAAGTTTTTCACTGTGGTTTTCTGGGCTGGGGGTGGGGTCGGGATGTGGACATCCAGTGAAATTAATTTATGGTCTGATCTTACCAATGAGGGATATACTTCTGGTGTGGAGCATAGAGTCCCCATGTTGGTAATGATCAGGTCTAGTATGTTGTCCCCTCTTGTGGGAGTAGTGACTAGTTGTTCCATAGCATTTGAGTTTATAATTTCCAGGAACCTTTGGACTAAGGTGCTGGGGCTTGAGTAGTGCTCCCAGTCCATGTTTGGGTAGTTGAAGTCACCCAATATAATGGTGTTTGGAGAGATCTTGATGTTCTTCAATGTTTTCAGGAAAGCCGAGTGGGATTCCTGACTTTGAGAGGGTGGTCTGTAGGATGCTATAAACTGAAAAGCAGTCTTGCCCACTGTTAGTTGCACATGGATGGTCTCCGATACTTCGTGCAATGCCACTAACATGGAGGTGTGGATATCCTTGATAAATATAGAAACTCCCCCTCCTTTTGTGGTTCGGTCCGGGTTTTGGGGCCGAAAAGCATGATATGAGGTATAGCCTGGTAGTGCTGGGGTGCTCTCTGGAGCCTTGAACCAGGTTTCTGTCACTGCACAGATATCGATGTTCTCCATACTGAGGAGAGCTTCGAGTGCGTGCATCTTGAGATTAAGACTTCTGGCGTTTAGCAGCATTACCCTTAGTTTCTTGTTCCTTGTGCTGTCTATGGGGGTGGGTTTGACTTTTGAGCCTTGCCTAAAAAGGCACTATGGGGGCAAGAGCCTTTGCCAATATCTGAAAGCCCAGTGGTGACAGGTGCAAGCCATCCCTAGTGAAACAAAGTGGCTTGTCGAGCATGTCATCCCAGGCTGACAGACACTGGATCCCCTTTGAATGACACCAAAATTTTAGTCAATTGTTAAAATCGATCATTTTGTCTTTGTACTGTGGCATCATTCTAGGTGAGGGTAAGATGCTGCTCAAGGTCAGGGTCATACCAGCCTGGGCTACATGATCAGAGAGCTCCTCTATGTCTCTTTTCATGTAGTCCAGGGAGGTACGTCTCAGGTCATTCACACCAGCATGTACAATGACTGAGTCATATTTGTATTTGCTTTGGAGTGACCTGAGTGCTTGCGTTATGTGGCGGATCCTAGCACCCGACAGGCAGCTTACCGTGATCTTCTCTTTATTCAGCCTGGTGAGCGGGACGTCAGTGTGTCTGACAATAGAGTCACCTATTACAAGAGTATCAGGTGTGTTATTCAGCCTTAAGGACTGTGGCTGCTTGGCACACTGACTTTGTGGGCTATGTGTTGTGCGTGTTTTGTTTTGAGGTAGCGTTTGCTTGGATGTCTGTTTTGGAGGTCTCTGTTGCTTAGGTAGATTTTTATTTAGAGCCTCCGAGTATGTTTTTGTGTATTTATGTGTTTGGTTCGCTGATGTGGTGGGACTATGTGATACTGGAATTGTGTTGTGTGAGGTTACCTTCTCCTCCTGACTGGTTACACCAGTTTTGAGATGAGAGAGCTCAGCCTCCAGCATGGCTAAATAGTTGCATCTCTCACATATATTTGAAACTGTTTGGAGGAGGAGAGGGTTGTCTGTGTACATGAGACAGTTGTAACATTGCCTCAAAATTCCCAGATTCACCAGCTGGACTGGAGAGGAAACCATTGACTGACCTTTGGACATGCTTGAGTAATATAAGGAAACTGAATTTAAGACGGACCAATAGAGGACAGGCTAATCGTAGAGAGTATAAGAGTAAGTAGTGCTTATGGTTTAATAGTGCTAACTTGTAGGATTACTTAATTGGACCAGTGAAGGGCCTTAGAATGAGAATATAGTGTTTAAATTGAGAGATAGAGCAGTTCTAAGGGAAAAGGTGAAGAGCAGACTTTGTGGAGCCAGGAATAGTTTAAACCCAATTAGGTGGTGCTGCCCGCTGTTGCGCTATGCACAAAAACACGCAAAACTGCGCAAAAGAGGGTTTTAAGAGAGGAAGATGAAGGGGTTTTGGAATTGACCCAAAATGGCCAATAAAACTACAGTTTCAAGTCAGTAACCACTCCCACAGGGGCAGGCAGGCTGCTCAATGTTTTTCACTGCTCCTGATCAACAGAGAGACTTCCCTTTAGCCCAAGCAAAAAATGGCCTCACAAAAACTTACAAAACAGTTCAAGAACAGCAAGCCTGTAACTGAACTTTTTTAAATCTCAGAAAAGTGGGAAAAAAGCAAGATTTTTTTTTGTTTTTTTGTTTTTTTCAGAGATAGCAGAGATTCACAAGTATCAACAAGTTATAACAGTGCAGTAAATGACCCCGCACAAGAGTGCTAGGCCAAAGACAAATAAAATGCAAGTTTTGAGAAAAAAATGATTTTAAAAATAAGTGCAAACAGGAAATTCAGTAAACAGCTCTAGGTTGTGCTCTAAATACAGTTACTAATGCAGAAATCAAGTTTAACAAGCCAGAAAATGCTCAAAATAGGCGGCTATGCAGAAAAACTTAGCAAATAAACAGATGAAAAATACTTAAAATCTCAAAAGTGGCTTTTTTCTTCTCTCAGCGTTTTCTCCTCTTGGTGGGTGCTTCACCATATTCATGCAACATCTAAGGCCCCATGTCCAGCTACACAGAGACAACTTAGTTCTTTCCTAGGTTTGACAAAATACTGTAGACAGTAAATCCCTAACTACGTAGAAATTGCCAAACCTTTGACAAATCTTTTAAAGCAGAATACACCAGAGCCTCTCCTTTAAAACAGTGAAGAGGAAAGTTTGTTTCAGAACTTGAAGCAAGTTTTAGCTACTGCCCCAGCTTTGGGGTTACCAGATTATAATAAACCTTTTATTTTATTTTGTCATAAAAGAAATGGATTCACTCAAGGAGTACTTGTACAAAAACACGGGGACAGCTATCGTCCATTGACTTATTACAGCACAGCACTTGATTCCATTGCAAAAGGTTTTCCACCTTGTTTAAGGGCAGTTGCTGCTGCTGGCATTCTAGTTAATCTGGCACAATTGTTGGTGCGTGGGCATGATCTCACAGTAGCTGTCTCTCATTCTGTAGCATCTCTTTTGCTTAAAATAAAAACTCAACTACTCTCGACTGCATATCTAACTAGATATAAACTTACACTTCTTTCTGATTCATCTATTTCTCTGATCCCCTGTCCTGTTCTAAATCCTGCATCTCTGTTGCCTACTGCTGAGGATGGTAAAGAGCATGACTGTGTGTGTGCAACTAACTATTTGCTTTCTCCTAGGGATGACTTAAAGGACACTCCTATACCCAATGCTGACATGCATCTGTTTGTAGATGGCTCTTGTGAAAGAGATCAAACAGGAAAGTTGATCTCAGAAATAGTCTGCATCATGGAAACAATATTGTTGCAACAAGATTAGAGGGTGATCACTCTGCTCAAATAGCTGAGCTAGTGGCTTTGCAAAAAGTCTGTGAGTTAGCCAAATTCAAGGTGGCTAATATTTTTACAGACAGCCATTATGCTTTCGGGGTGGTACATGATTTTGGGCAACTTTGGAGAGAGAGAGGGTTTTTGACCTCTTCAGGAAATCAAATTAAAAATTCAGGGCACATAAAATCATTTTTAGATGCACTTTTGTTACCTAAAAAGCTGTCTGTATTCAAATGTTGTTACCAAAGGTAATCATTTGGCAGACCAAGCTGCTAAACAAGCAGTAGTAAATTGTTGTAAACATCTTTGTATGTTAACTGTAACAAACTACAACAGTAATGATATGTTTGATTTTGCAAAGTTATCAGCCTTTCAAGCTGAAGCATCACAGGGAGAAGTTCTAAGGTGACTCAAGGATGGATGTAGAAAATCCTCTGATTGCATATGGTGACATATGGATAGCCGACTTGTGGCGTCTGCTTCTTTGCTACCTTACCTAGTAAGGGCATATGATCTACCAGCCCATACAGGTAAGACAGATTTATTTAATCAAATTATCCAAAGTTGGTATGCCTCTAATGTCTCCTCTGATACTTTAGTATGTACAAAATTGTAGTATTTGCTTGGAATATAACATAAGCAAACATGCCAACAGCAAATCTGCATATTTACCTCCACCCTGGGGACCTTTTGTTAATATACAGCTGAATTTCATCCAGATGCCTAAGACTAATAATTTACAATTTATTTGGTGGTAGTGTGTATGTTCTCAGCATGGATGGAAGCTTACCCATGTCACAAAGCTGATGCAGTCACAGTTAATAAAAAATGCTATCTGATTATATACAGAGATTCGGTATACCCAGCATTGTTAATAGTGACCAGGGAACTCATTTTAATAATAATCTGTTAAAGAGTTATGCAAAGGTTTTAATACTAAGTTGAGTCTTCACTGTCCCAACCATCCCGTCATCTGAATTAGTGGAAAGGGTAAACATGACTCTTAAAAATAAAATTTCGAAGATTTGTGCTAAAACCCACTTAAAGTGGCCTGAAGCCCTTCCATTAGCATTAATGAATATGAGGGCCTCACTGAATGTCACCAGAAAATTGAGTCCATATGAGATATTAATGGGGAGACCCATGGCCCTTCCAGCTACCCCTCCAGTGGAAAATACTGATTTAACTTTGTCAGTTAATGCTATGATTTCTTATTGTAGGAAACTCATTAATATCTTGCAGCAATATCATCGAACAGTAAGAGCAGCATTACTAAAGCCTCCTGACCATCCCTGTCATCATCTACAACTGGGTGGTTGGGTGTATGTGAAAATTTTTCAGAAGAAAGAAAACTGCTTGAGCACGAGGTGGAAGGGGGCTTTTCAGGTCATGCTGACCACTTTGATTGCAGTTCACTATGCAGGAGTACCAACTTGGATCCATTTATCTCATTGCAAGAAGACCTTTTGTGTGGGGACCCCAGACGAATCATTGCAGCCAACAGAGGGAGATTGAGGTGTAACAGATAAATCATCTGCCCAGTGAGAAGGTCAACTTCAGTAGCAGTCCATAATGAATCCAGTGAGAACAGGTACTTTTGCTTTGTTTCTGTTGCTGTTCCCTTCTATAAACTGTTGAGAGAAAACAGTTTCTTGTTGGTCCTTCAGCAATATGCCAAAAATCTAAACAAAACAAACTACTAAATATGTTTGCATATACCTCATCATTCCAAGGCAGAGATTCCTATGATTCTTATGATAGGATATTCCTGCATCACAGGTGTCATTTGAAAAGGACCTTAATGACATCAGTTTAACCTGGCATAATGTAATTGATTTTTAAAAAGGTTGTGTCTCTTCAGCTTGCAACTACACATCATGGAGACACATGTTGTGCCAAAAATGGGACTCTACCAGTAGGAAAAAGCAAATGAAATGACACCAGGCATAAAAGTGTGTTAGACTTTTTGCATTTAAAAAGCTATGACTGGGGGAGTGACATGGGCATGATAAGTGAACGTTACTACATCTGTGGTAATCGTGCCTACCTCTGGTTGCCTACAAACTGGTCTGAATGTTGCTTTGTAGGCTATATTACTCTTGCTATTCAACATTTCGAACACCCACCAGCAGGTAGACTAAGAAACAAGAGAGCAATCCACTGGATAGAGCAAGTATTTTCAATTTTTAATCCTGGGTATGAAGTGCAAATGATATGCTTGAAATCACCATACATGCCCAAATTCTACAGGAGGTGGCCAACGAAACTTCACATCACATCAGAATGGCAAATGAAGAAATGACTCAAATGCATTCTGTGGTGTTACAAAATCAAATGGCACTTAATAATTTGCTTGCTACAAAAGGGGGGTCATGTGCCCTCATAAGAAGTCGTTGCTGTTCATATATTAGTGACTATCATAATGAACAGAAAAAACTGTCAAATTTCATGGAACAAAGGGCCAAAGAGTTGGACAGCACATCCAAAAATTGGACACTTTTTGGAGGGTTGGGCAGTATTTTTGGTAACCTGGAAACTAGCATAATCCAGGGTATTGTCATTGCACTTTTTATTATATTTGTAATCATTTTGGCATTTTATATTCTAAAGGCTGTGATTACAAGATGTTTAACTGCACCTGCACATGAAATGCCACTGCATGCACAAATCAATGACAGTTCTATTTTGACAAAAAATGATGACTACTATAACACTGTGGCATATTGTATCAAGTTAAGTAAAATAAAAATATAATTATATGTATGGTATGGCACTAATAGTGTCAGAGGGAGGAAACTGTTATGGGACAAGACCAGCTTTTTAAAACGTTTATTAATTTCAGTTTATTAATGATGCTATAATATTATTGTTAAAAAGCAAATATGGTTTGTATGCAGGGCTGGGAAAAATACAACTTCATAAGCTACAGTATTGTTATCTTTTAAACTGCATTCTTTTAGTATGTAATAAGAAAGAATAGTACATGTTGCAGTTACTACAAAAGGAATTTGTTAGCCTGACTTCTCCAGGCTAGTTGCTAGGTCAGGTTTGAAACATTCAAGATCAAAAACAAGATCCCTTGGAAGCAGGTGGATCATGTATAGGAAGGTGTTCACGTGAAGTCTGAGGTGAAAATTACGAGGGATGAGGAAATTTGCAAAGTTTTCTATAGGACACAGTCATTGTAACATAATGAAATTGCATGAGCAGTTTGATAAGAAAATGTATAAAACTACATTTTTTTGTATGTAAAGTGAAAATGCTTCATCCAGGCTATGAAGACTGACTTCCAGTGCTGCAAGAATAAAATTTCTGTTTGCACACCCTGAAGCGTTCCTGACTAAAGGCATATAAAGTAAATTTTTAATGTTATTTATTTATGACTATAACATTGCTAACAAATTCATTGCCATCATCACAGCTATTTGAAGTCCACTTATATACAAAGCCCTCAGACCTTCCATCATCACAAAAGATTATGTACCAAAGGTGCTTTTAAAGACTAAAAATATTTCCTACATGGGCCCTGATAATATACCAGGCTGTTTAACAAATGGTACAAAGCACGTTACTTCCTCCATGGACTCTGATAATATACCAGACTGTTTAATAAATAGTACAAAGCTTGTTTTGGCAGAGCCAATCCTCAAACTAATTGCCCTGAGTTTAGCCACTAGCTTTAGTACTGAACTTTGGGAAAAAGCAGTGGTGATGCCACTCCATGAGGGTGGCACAATACTGACCTCAAATATTAAATGTCCAGCAACCTGATGAGTCTCATATGCAAAGCCATGAAGAATATTGTAAAAGACCTGAATAACTATGAGATTAAAATTTTTTTCAGGCTAGACCTGCAGCAGTTTGGCCATGAATCTGGTTAAATTCTTTGAAGCAGTAACACAAGCTGTTGACAGCAGCCAAGCTGTACACATTGCATACCTTGACCTGGTCAAGACCTTTGATACTATGCTCCATGCTGGTATAGTCAGTAAGTTAAATGCATCACAAAATATGCCTTTATGGTAATATGCATATCAAACTGGCTAAGTGGCAGAATCCATACAGGGCAAGTAGAAAGTGCCTCATCAAAGAGTATGAAGGCAACCAGTGTTGGTGCACAGGGCTCTTTGCTGGTATCCTTTCTATTAAGGAATTACTTTTCAACCTCCAGACAACAAACCAAAACATCTGGCTAACCAAGTTTGCAGAAAACTGCAAATTGTGAGCTATTGTTACATCACCCCTGACACGAAGCCAAGCAAAAAGAACTTGCACTTTTAAATGCACAGTGTGCTAAAACTGATTTAAATTAAATGCCAAAACATATAAGACAGTTGCATTTGTTAAGCCATCCTTCCCAGGATTAAACGCAGACAAAATGCCCACTTCAATATGAGAATGTTGCTAGACCTTGGTACTTGGGTTGATCATTCCATCTCTGCTGATCATCACATAATAACAGCAGTCAGAAAATCCTGCTGCTTAGCAGAGCTATTCACAAAGGTGACATCTTCCAGATTCAAATAGGTCATTGCCGTATTATATTAAGCATTGATTAGTCCAATTATTGAATGCACTGCTCCATTTGGGATGTACCTCACTTGAAATATCAAAAGCTAGAAAAACCCCAGAAGTTCCTAACTAAGAGGATCCTTGGATTAAAACTCCTAAGTTACCAGAAAATACTGGAAATACTGTACCTTTATTCAGTGTAATATAGAATCCTGAAGGGAGATCAATGTGTAGCGTTCCAAGTCACTATGGAAAAAGTAGTTCAATCGATCTAAATCTTCATCACCAGATAAATAAAACAAGGTGGAATGATAGGTTCATTCCACGCTGCATATTCCACTTCTGAAATAGACTCCCACTGCAAATTAAGAAGATATCTTCCTTCAAATGGTAATTGGATGGTTGGATGTGTAGTCTCAAATTTATATCCTGGTTTTAATGGCATGGTCTTCTAGAAAGAGAGGAGGTGCAGTCTGATGGTGGGTACTAGCAAGAAGTAAATGATCACAACTCTTGTTTGCCTTGTATTTCCTGTGATCCTGCAATCAGACTTCTCATCTATCCCTATTTTGAAGGAATGTCCATGTTTTTAAGCCTGATTTCTCCTGCACAAGTTATACCTATTTCTAAAAACATGTCCCTCTTTTCTGAATTGGTTTATCCCGTCACATAATTTTTTTGAATCTCATGATTTCTGAAGCTGTCTAGTGCACAGAAAACCACAATACATGACCAACATACCAGTGGCAGAAATCATTTAATGAAAGAAACAAACATCTAACATCTCCCTTATTCAGAAGCAAATAAATGAATGAATGTAGTACAATTTTGAAATATAGTTCATTATAATTGTTTTCATTTTCCACTCTGTTTATTAAACATGTGTTTCTGAGAAGTATCTCACATTCCTACCAAAAGTTGGAAGAGTTATATGCTATTTGGCATTCAGACTTTATGCTAATTAGATGTTCAAATTTTTTGCTGAATGTATCTACTTTTCAAAGGCTTCCGTACTTACTGCCAATATCTGCAGGTTGAGAGTTTTGCCCATGGTCCTATAAAAATATATGACTTTGACAATACTTGACTGAGAACCTTAGGTATGCCTGCTGTTCTTTGAGATATTTCAGTATTGTACAGGAAACATAGTAGGAGAATCTTAGACTTTTGCACCCCTTATCATTGAAAAATTCCAGAGTGGTAATATTGAACAAGCAGGGAGCACATATAATTCCCATCCACATCAGCTAAATTCTAATGTATATGGAAGGAATGGATGTCAAAAGTACTTAATATTAGCTGCACCCATCATATTATATAATCATTATACCATACCTCCCTTTTCAAGGAAGGTCAGGCCAGTCATACCAGTGGGTGAATTTACGAATGTCCATAAAATTATCTAACTCACTTTGAAGACACTGCTTAATATGGAGAGGAAATTTGTTATAAAGAAGGGATAGGTGCTGCTTGACAAATTAATCTTTCCTTGACTTTTTTTTTAATTTTTGAAGAAGATTTAGGTATCTGGTCCTAGTTTTTGTAGATCTGTTTGATATACAAAGGTATAGGAGGTCTTGTGCTACTGGATCTCTTATTGTCATATAAGTGAGACACATATCACTCCTAAAGAGTCTATAGAATGTTGAATATGGGCTAGAGCTTCCAGTCTCTCTGATAGCTGTGTGTTTTAAGTCCTTGATCTTTTTATTTTTTCTGCTGTATGTTACTTAGTGATTCAATTTGGTGAGTCAGTTAAGCATTTGTTATTTTTTTCCCTAACCTAGACAAAATTGTGTATGTAATAGTAATTGTGATAACTGTAAATGCTTTGCTGTATTATGAGATGGTAATTTCTATATACCTTTAGCTTTTAAGACTGAACTCACTGAAAAGAGTCTAATGTGCAGAGGAATTAAACCAGGAATGCCAAAATGCAAGTGTGCATTTAGGCTTACCACTTAAACTCAAATGTCCATGATTTTTTTCTGCACATTATTCTGAGATATGCTATACTTGAGAACCACTGACAGGCATTTAGGTCTCAAATGCTCTCTATGTAACAAAAATCTGTGCCCTTTGTACTTAAAAAAATAACCCTGGGATTCAGAAAGACAAGCATTATTGCAGGCAGCCCACCACTATTTACCATGTTTGCATGTTGAGGCCTACTGCTAATTATGAATGAACATCAGGGAGAAACAGTAAGGGAAGTGAGCTCATTAAATGTCCCACTCATGGCTGCAGTAGGCACTGCAGGAATACCATGTAGCAATATGTTGTGGTTGCAGAAAAATAGAAACCTAAGCAGTGCTCTTTCACAGAACACAAACCTTAACGAGGCTCTGTGTGATCCCACATGCGCAGTAATGACAAGAAGGAAAAGTAATGTAGAAGCCTAAAAGAGTCATAGTTTATGTGTGAGGATGTATTATTTGACCAAAATAAAGTTGGAAATTAAATGGAATTATAAGAAAGTTATGCAAAGGGGAAACAACTACTTGGTAGAACATAAGGTGAAAACCTTGGGAATAAGCAGGATGGAGGTGGAGAAGGTGGGAAAAATATTTTTGTAAGTCAGTTGCCCATTTTATAAATAGGAAAAGAAGATAAGTTGATGAAGTAGGAAGAAAAGGTAAGAAGGTCAGAGTAGGTTTGTAGCAGATTCATGCAAACACACACAGAAGACAGACAAGACTGTCAGGGGAGGTGCTGATGCAATGAGAGATGGAAAATACATTGGAGAAGGAGACATCCATCACACACAGAAAAGAAAATTGAGATGGGAAAGATCATGCCACCAAGCAGTGGTGGGCATAGACACAAAAGGAAGATAAACACCTAGACACTGAATAGGATGGGTTATCACAACTGTGGTCCTTACCAGCCATGATCCAGTGAGAGCTGATGCATTACCCTAGGCTACCCTTACTTCTGGTTCTTTACTAAGATGGTGGATCTAGTATGGGGCAGGGATGTACCTCAATGATTTTCCAGAAGAAGTTTTCCAACTGGTCAATTTTGTCATTCTGCCTTCTGTCATTAGAATCCAACTATGTCTTTCAGCTGTTGATGGGTAATAAAGCTTTTACCTCCAATGGCACTGTTACTGGCAGGTAGAAAAGTAGCACCATCTTGTCCTGGGCTGGCTGCAGTGCCCAGTGTAGATACTGCAGGTGATGTGGAGGTGACTGCAGGAGATAGAGAACAAGATGTTCTGGGTGTCAGTGATAGTGGTGTTACTGCCACTCATGATGGGATGACAGGTCTTGCAGGAGGAATTGGTGCAGGTCTTTATTCTGCTACATATAATTATAAAATAAATCAGAAAAGCAAAATAAAATAAAATTAAATTAAATAAATATAATAGAAGCGATAATAAGAAAGAAGTTGGGGAAACAGAAATATAGGTATAATGAAAAACACACAGCTAAGGCATATTCTTACCCAGAATATGTCACAGGTACTGCAACTTAATGAATATAAGAAGAATTGGTACAGGTCATGATATTGCTGCAAATAACTGTAAAATGGAGAGGGATAAAATGGCTGCAGTAGAAATGAAAGCAGGAAAGAGGGTGGGGGAGAAAGAAGGGTGAGTACAGTAAAAAATGCAGCTAAGACATATCCTTACCCTGACATCATCACAACGAACTCCAAAGTGACAATGATATTGTGTTATATAGCCAGCATAGGAAATAAATCCACAGTCATTGGATGCAGTTCAGAAAAGTATGATTTCACTTGATTGCTGCTTGCATGAGCCAACTGAATGGTACAGACAAATACAAAGTAATGGTGTGCATATGCAAATATGTACAGATACAAAGGAAACACTTAGTGAACATAACATCAACCACCAATCCAAAGTACCAATGACAGTATAGCAAACAATAATGGGAAGACATGAACCCACCATACTTCTCAACCTCTTAGAGCAAGAAATCTGGATAAAGCCATAAATAAAAACGGGACAAAGGCCCAAAAATAGGGACACTTTTTAAATATTGCCATTATAAACTTAGAAAGTTGATAGAATAACAGGCTTTGCATTAGTATGAATTTTCTGAAGGGTATGAAGTCTGTAACTCAATTGTCTGTCATTATTTTATAACTTCAGTCTTCAATTATTTGCCATTAATTTGCCAGAAAGCCACAATTTTATGAAAAACGGACCACAAATATGTGGCAAAAATCTGGACAGTCTCCGTATATCTGCACAGTTGAAAGGTATGGAACCCACATCCATCATCACATGCAATACTGAAGGTACTGGGTTCATGTTTTCAGCTATTTGTACATACAAGGAAATAAATCACACTCAAACAGTAATGGTGTGTCAGACAGAAAGAGAAAACATGTAGTTCACAAAAATGTTGTCATAGCAATGCTGTGAGTACATAACACAGAAAGACACAACCAAGGGTAAGGAATTGAACTCACAGCCATAAACATATGTATTACATAACTGGTAGTTTCAATGTGCTGAGCTATTTGTGCAACCTGGCTGTTGGCTGCATTTTAAAATACAGTAATGTCATCAGTCCAGGCATATTGAGAAGAAAAGTGTGTGAAAACATGTTCTAAAACAATGAAAAATGCAGCTTCAATCTTATCATTAGGTTTAACATAAGTAATGTTAGTCCCATTTGAAAATTAATAGCATTATGAGTTTTTGTCTGAAAATTAATATATATGTGAAATAATTTTTTGTTAAAAAAGTTGCCAGCTAGCTTAGTTTCCTAGCTACATTTTTGCTATCTAAGCTGTATCTTCAAGTGGTAGTTAATGGTTTAGATTAGTTTTATTCAACATGGTAAGACTTCTTTTAAATGTTTGGAAACAGCATTTCTTCTTATTATATAGGTTTCCTAATATTTTGCCCCATCAATTTGGAAGTTTATGGCATGAGATCAAGATGCAGCTTTAAATAAGTTGGTCAAGATTTTTTTTTAGGAGATATTATACCCAATGTTAGGTCCTATAGCTTTCTTATGATACCAATTTGCCTTACTGAGAGAATACAAAATGCCTGCATAATTTATTTCATTGTAATCAAATATTTTCCTGGCTAATGGCATTTTAGTATAATCTTAATGAATATTAAACAGTAAAGAGCAATGATCTGAACTACCTAAATTGTGGTCAATTGTTATATTTATAACTATGTTTTTACAATTGGTTATAATTATATCAAGGTAATGATTTTCTCTAGTAGGTTCCCGTACCAGTTTTACAAAGTTATGCTTTAGAACAATGTTTAGGAAGCCCTGCTCAATGTTATAATTAGAGGTGTAACTGTTCCAGTCAGTTATGGAGCAATTTGCAACACCTAACATTACCACATATTTGTGTTCAATGTAAGTTTCTAAGTAATAAAGATTATCATGATGGGTTACTTGGTCCATCGAACACCTTCTGTATGTACATATTACCCGAATAGTACTTTTTGGATAGGCACAAACAATAACAACAACTATTGTTTTCAGATGGACATTTTCAGAAAATGTGTTGAATGTCAGAGAATAAGAGATTAGTAATAACACACCTCCCCCCATTCTTACTAGATCTAAGGCACTCCACTTTAGCAAAACCAGGAAATATAAGATCAGGTGAGTTCCAAACTTCAGTGATTGCTGCTACATTGTTATGGTTCTGGAAGATACAAGCCAAGTCATGAAACTGAATATCAAGGCTACAGGTGTTGTAGTAAAATACTGTAATAGTATGATTAGTTCTAATATATTATATATAATAAATAATTAGTCATCTTCTGGATTTTTCTATCCCATTTTTCATAATCTACTTCTATTATGTGAACCTCTTGGCGTTAACATATAATCAACCTTTACAAGTTTTAAACTATATGAAAAGCTAGCTGTCTTGCATGGATTGTTTGAATCACTGATATTAAGTGAACAGACTTTCAAAAAGTTCAATTAGCTATTTGTTAAAACATCAAAACTTAAAGACAGCTCACTTACCTGGTATATAGGAATGACAATGAACCCTGTACCCAACATGTAAAAAAGAAAAAAAAAAGAATGCAGGCAAAAGAAATGATAAATAAAACAGTATAAAAATTCCAACAAATGTGTGAGCAATACTTTGTACATGATGACCTTTTAAATTTAGACTTAAGGCAAGACATCAAAATCTCTATCAATTACATGCTTCAGAAAATTATTGTTTTAACATATCAATATATCACAAAACAACATAATTTGAGAAAAAAAGCAAGTCTCAATAAAGGAAAAAAAATCCACAAAATGGTATAGCATGGCTGATGGTTTCAAAATCAATGAACGCACTCTGACAATAGTTTTAATGCGGAGAACGGTAAAGTAGTATAACAAGCATATTAATGGAAACATTCTATCCAAGCAGGAAAGATATGGCATAGGAGTCCAGGTAATGGAGTAAACCTCCCTGTAAGTACAATTTGTTAGGCAAAGGAAGGAACTAAATCTAAAACAAAAAGGCAAAGCTGATGAAATGAAACAGGCAATGTCATATGTGTTTATTACAGAATTTATCACAGAAAGATTGCATAAAAAAGATTTTTTTTTTATTTATTAAAAAGAAAATCACATATAATACAGTGGAAAATTAAATAACTAATAGAAAATGAAACAAATCTGTGACTCCTGCAACATTCAGTTGAGTGGCTCACACACATACAAATAAAACATCCACATTAAGGCATTATAAATGTCGTGGATGCAATATAGTGGTCCACAGTGTGCATGGGGGAAGAGTGCAGCCTTAGCATTGTAACATAACCCTTTGTCTTCTATGTAATATATAACAACAACAGCAGCAGTATACTAGTCATAGTCAGTGATGCTTCTGAACTATTTTAGCCATAGAATATGTAATAGAGTAAAAATCATGCAAACGTGATATGTACATAATTGTGTACCACTGCAAACACTGCAGTGAATGCACACATACAAGACATATAAATAAATGTGTTATAGTGATGTATAAGCTAATTGCAGAAGCAGGTGACACTGAGACACCTAGATACAAGATAAATTTTAAATGCACCACAAAATGCACTCTCTCAAGGCACTCCTAAAAAATGGAGAACATCAATATCTGTGCAGTAACTGAGACTTGGTTCAAGGCTCCAGAGAGCACCCCTGCAATACCAGGCTACAACTCTTACCACACTTTTCAGCCACCAAACTAGGACCCAAACACTAAAGGTGGAGGAGTGTCAATATTCACCAAGGATATTCACACCACCAGGCTAGTTGCCCAACACAATACGTCTGAAATTCTCCAGGTGCAACTAACACTAGGTAAGACTGCAATCCAAATTGTAGCTTGCTACAGATCCCCCACCATACCCCAAGATTCTCACTACACCTACACCTTTCTAAACATACTGGAAAATATTAAGATAGAACCAAACACCCTAATACTGGGTGATTTTAACTACCCTGCCATTAACTGGGAAAACTACTCATGTACCAACACCTTTGCCCAATGGTTCTTGGAATTCATAAATTTCAACTCCCTGGATCAACTAATCCATAGTCCCACCAGGGGCTCAAATATCCTAGAACTGGTCATTACCAACATGGGAAATTGATGCTCCACACCTATGGTCACCCCCTCTTTAGTCAGATCTGATCATAAGCTAATCACTCTTAACATCCACATCCCACCCCCACACCTCAGTAAGGAAACCTCCATAAAAAACTTCTCCAAAGCCAACTTCATGCTACTCAAGTCAGAAGTGACAAACTTCATGACACCCATGCAGACGGGAACTGAAAGTTCAACTGCTGAATCCTACACTAAAGCACTGTGCGAACAGATCCACTCATGTATGAATCATGCCATCCCAAATCGAACCAAGATGCTCTCATCCAAAAAAAGGAAGCCAATCTGGTGGTCCCCTGCCATAAACAAACTTTACAACAAAAGGAAGAAACTGTTGCAGAAAAGAGGAAAATCCCAGGATGCAAAAAACTCCCTTACCAGCCTCAGTAAGAAACTGAGATCCCTCATAAAATCCTCCAAAGCTAGTTACGAAAATAAAATTGCCAAAGATTCCAAAGACAACCACAAGGCATTCCATAACTGTATCAAGAATCTAAATGGCAATGCTCAGATCTGCTCTGAGCTAAAACAGAATGGCATTAAATATACTGATCCCAAGGATATTGCCACTATCCTGGCAGATCGATTTAGTGCCAACTTCACCTTCCTCTCACCCCCTAAGTGGCCCATCTTTACAAAGGAAGATTGCCAAATTCTGGTAATAACGGCCACACAGGTAAAAAACACACTCTTCAAAGTTAAGAATACAGCATCCGTGGGACCAGAAGACATCCTGAGCTGTGTACTACATGAACTACAATATGAACTGGCACCTCACCTAAGTGTCATGTTTAATCATAGCCTCACCTCAGGTTTTGTGCCCACTGAGTGGCGCAGCGCTACAGTTATCCCACTCCACAAGGGGGGATCCACCTTGGATCCCAGAAACTACTGTCCCATCAGTCTGACAAGCCTTATCTGCAAGGCCATGGAGTGTATTATCATGGAATTTATAAACAAAGACATTGGCAACCTTCAAACACTGGACCCCACCCAGTTTGGGTTCGTGAAGGTCCGATCTTGTCTTCTGAACCTGATTGACTTCTTTGAATCAGTCTCCAGGGCAATAGACAAGGGTAAGGTGGTCCACACAGCCTATCTAGGCCTTGCCAAGGCCTTTGACACCACCTCCCACTCTGGAATCATAGATAAACTTACTAAGCTGGGCATTAATCCCTACGTCACCCAATGGGTTGCTAACTGGCTTACTGATAGAACCCACACTGTAAAAGTAGCCAACTCCAAATCCAGCTCCAGACAAGTGACAAGTGGAGTACCTCAGGGTTCAGTCCTGGGACTGCTATTGTTTGGCATATACTTCTCTGAAGTACAGGCCAACACTAAGGGACTCTGGCTAACAAAGTTTGCAGATGACTGCAAACTGGGAGCCATTATTGAATCCCCAAATGATGTGGATACTCTACAAAAGGGCCTTACAGAAACAGATGCTTGGTGCCAGAGCCATGGGCTCAAGCTCAATGCCAAGAAATGTATAGTTATGCACTTTGGGAAAAAACATGTATCCGTGAATTACCATATAGGTGGAAGTACACTAAACACCGAAAGTGTGATAAGAGACTTAGGGACACAGGTGGACAGTGGTCTCACCTTCGATAACCACATCACCACAACAGTCAGGAAATCCTTCTATGTGGCACACCTCATCACTAAGGGCTTTTCCTCCAGAAAAAAAGGAGGTCATTGTCCCACTGTACTCATCCCTCATTAGACCCATTATGGAATACGCCGCATTTGGTATGCACCTCTCAAGACATCTGCAACAATTGGAAAGGCCACAGAAATATCTCACTAAAAGAATCACAGGCCTAAAGCAGATGCCCTATGCTGACCGCCTTAAAAAACCCAGCTATACTCTGTCGCATATCATCTACTCAGAGGTGATCTCTGCTTAACATACAAGGCCATGTCAAACCCAGAGCTGTTGGACATGCTACGCTTAAAGAAATCCCAATCCCTCAGAGCTATACACTCCAGGGATCTAAACCTTGTCACAATAAACAAAACATGCTGGAGGGATAGGTTCCTGACCCAGAGACTCCCCAGACTCTGGAATAGGTTGCCCATATATGTCAAGCAGAGTGCCTCTTTGGCCCACTTCAAAAGGAATCTTGACGATTGGATGGGAGAAAGGAAATTCACCCCAGGGATCACGTCATTCGCCCTGCTAGACAGGGGTCCAGGGAAGTAAATAGTGTGGGAAGAAACAGTCAGGGAATTGTTATGGCTAGGCTTGTGTAGGCCCTAGGGCTGATAGCCTAGTACCAACCTATGAACCTATGAACCTATGGCAGTGAAGTTATGTGTGTCATAGTCTGCTATATGGCTCAAACATCAAATATGTGGCTATGTCAATGAAGACACATTGTATGCAAGGGCATGTTTCATATGTGTAGAGAGAAGCCAGTACACAAAAATACAGATAGTGCAAATATGCACATACAGTCATTGTTCTAATAGTGTGGATACACACATACAGTCATTGTTCTACATTCAAAAAGGAGTCTGTACCTCACCAATGAACTGGTAAAGAAGAAAGTGTGCACAACAGTGTCACAAACTTATGGTTTGTGAGAAGAGGAGCAGTTGGTGTACCGAGCCATGAATAACATTTGCATTGCCAAGCCTGCATGCTGTTGTAAATGTGTCTGCTGTGCCAAAGATTTCAAGGAGGAGGGTGTGGATATGGAACATCAAGTGTACCACACCTACAGCTGGTGTGACAATGTCTACATAAAAAAGCTAAACACAAGCTGAAACTATACAGTGGGAAGGCAGAGAAAGGCATACATATTGAATGTCATTGTAGAACATGGGACACTTGCACATGCATATAGTAATGTGATCCGTAAATATCAAGATAAATGAGATATGCCCCTGATTGTACAGCATATGCAAAAATTATTACACCTATAGTGAGACCAAACATATCACGTCACCATGTCCACATGTCTGGTAATACACAAAAATAACTGTTTCAGGACTGTGGGTGCATATAATCCACTTCATAGCACAAGTGTCCCTACATAAGTTTGCCGTGGTGACAACAATGGTACACTGTACCATTTGTGTAATGCCTGAAGAATGATAGGACTACTACAAGAGATAACCCTGAAACTGACTCCAGGGATGAGAAAATCAGGTTCCCCATTACATATGCAAGCGATGTCAGTCAATTTTATGATATATTTAGGAAGAACTGGAACATATTGTTAGCCATCAAAGAACTTGAAGGTGTCATAGACTCTGGACCTCTCTTCTCATTTACAAACAAAAAAATCACTTAAAATGCAGCTATGTTATAAAACCTAAACACATAAGTCCCTGAACACATCAGATAGAATAGGGACATATATGTGCAGGAACTGAAGAGCTTGTAAGTGCATTTTCTCATGCAGCACTTTTGTACATCCACAGCAAACGTTTAGAATTGAATTTAATTTCTATTCAGACTGCAGGATTAGAACTATAGTCTGTCTTAGTTTTTTCCAATATTGTAAAGTTTTTTATGTGGTTATGACTAATAGAATGCTCAAAGAATGCATTTTAGAATATGAGGGACATAGTAAACAAAAAGGAGAGTAGTGCCCTAGCTAAACATGTAGAAGCTGAAGGGATGCACCAAGTTTTTAAATTTTTAGTTTTAGAAGTTCTAGAAGAAAATATCAGAGGGGGTGACATTAGAATAGAGCAAAAAGGGTGAGCAAAAATGGATTCTGCAACTAAATGCAGACAAACTCCCAGGCATTAATGAAACTGTTTCTTTGAAACAATTTTTAAAGGCAAGAGCCTTAACGGATTAATTCCCTTCTACATGGTTCTATAGGCATTCACATTTGAACTTGTATACTGTTTTTAACAATTGTGGACTCATAATTCATGGCACAGTAATACACTGTACTTTGCAGCAGTGTCATGCAGAGGGTAAACAAAGTAAAACTTAAGGACCTTTACCTCCCCTTTCAAGTATTGTTTTGTATATTTCTCTTTTTCTCTTCACAGTAGATGAACAACTCCTTGCTTGATCTCTGGTGCACATGCACCAGCGAATTAGTTTGAAATTTATATATTGGACAGCCTGCTCTTTTGTTTTTCCCACCCTTGTCCCCATCCATGCACTTCCCTCCTCCTTTTCATGTCACATGCATAACATGCATTTTTACCACTTAAACCATAACCGCAATTACTGCATATCAAGTACACATGAAACCATTATTTAATTAATTCACTATGTCATCCCTTTCTTGGCTAGGTTGGCAGATAAACCAAAATAAACTACACTTAATCACAATGTAATATATAATTGTATATTGTTATTTTGTATATGATATGCAGTCTGCATTTTATCTAGCCCTGCAAATGAACATTAAATCCTTTTCTTCTTCTTTATGCACATTTTCATTTTATAATGCACCTTCCTAGATTAGATGTCTGTTAACATTAATTGTATGGGCCATATCATCTTATCTCCTCTTTTTCATAACAATTTTACTACTAATTTCACTATAAACTATTCCAGATTACATTACCTGTTTGGATCATTGTCTATTTACACCTTCTAGAGAAAACATACCTCTGACCCGCACAAGATACACAGTGCATTGACAAAATCTCCTGAATCTTTATACACCAAACTCATATCTGCACCCCAGTACACCCACGCTTGTTTCTAAAATATAGAAGAACCTCCTTTAGAAAAAAATCACATATAAAATAAATGCAAAAATGTTCTCAGTAACCTTACATGACTATTCTAACTACTACTTATTGGAAATATAGTAAATAATACTGGCCCAGTTCCCCCATCTGTACCAAACTGACAGACACAATCCAACCCCAAAACATTCTTTCATCTCAGCTCTGGTAGTTGAAAAAACAAATTAGACCAATTCGACTGATTTATTCAGTCCCACTCTCCAGGCATTCTTGGCATTACAGAATCATGAATTGAATAGATGCACGATCCCTACCTTTGTTTTCTATGTATACAATTATATTAATAACTGCAGACCAGATATGAGAGGAGGCACTGGAAAGATACTTCATCACAAAACTAAACTATTGCTATTTATTACATTTTAAACCACTTCTTCCTCGGATTATGATCAGAAATGGTTAGTTACAAACATCCCATTGAAGAATGGAAATGTGTTCCGTGTTTTATTGCATACCTTCATCCTTCCTCTTCTCACACCAAAGTGTAACAGCTTATTTCTAGTAATAAAAGCATAATCCCCCACCTAAATCAACTAGACTTTAACTTAAATTTGTTTTGCCTAATGAACCATAGCTATGAAAAGTGTCTAGTAGACCAAGAGATTTTGTAAGTGTCTCTGAACCAACCTGACCATAACATACATTCCCAAAAATGTCACAAAATTGTCAGTTCACCCTCCATTCCTGACTGATCATTACCCTATTTTTTCCTAAATAGCCAAGCTGAGGATAAACCAGGTAACCTTTAGAATGAAATCTTCAAAAAACATAAACTTCCAAACTTTAAGAGATTGACTTTCTAATATGGATTGGATTTCTGTATTATTTTGCCTAGCCCTGATGAGACCCTAATTAATCTACCTCCTACCTTATCTCCATCCACCTGTTACATCATAACTCTATCTTTCCTTTAATAACTTGCCTCTACAAAACTAAGAAAAACAGATTGATGACCAAGGTATTAAACACTTATTAAATATAAGGGATTCAGCATGGTTTCAATGGAAAAACAAACACACAAGAAGCTGTATGGGGTCACCAGTCTTAGTACCTTAGCCAGAAAATAACAGATGGCATAAAGCCTCTTACTTTCAATACAAACAAACTTCTTTTTTCAGTAATTCAGAAAAAAAGAGCTGGAATCAGGTTAACCATCACATTGGGATGGCCAGTATGACACTCATTCAGCTAACAACATCATCATATTCTCAAAAAGTCATATTTCATATAGTGATTCCCTCCAAAAATTAGTTGAATTACCTCCATTCAGTATCCCTGTTAATAATCAGATCTTAGAGCCATCCTCACCTAAATACATTCCATTTCCCTTTTCAGAAATGAAATCAAAATAAATAGAACCACTTCTTAATAAAATTCTTAGAGATCCTTGTCTTGGATAATCAAGCATCAACCCTGGTTTATTAAAGCATTTGTGAATAAGTTATATGAGGCAAAAGGTTGCAAGCATCATAGGATACATAGCCATATACACATTTAAGTAGACAAATTTAAAAGTTTGTGGCCCTCTTTTCAAGTATCTTCCATGAAGAGCAGGGCTGTGTATGACAATTTAGGTATAACACTCTGTCTACTCATTCAGTAATCAAGACTAGCCTTAAAGGTTGTGAAATTAGTTCCTTGTTTAACCTGAAGTGGTAACTTAGACTGAGAAAACATTAAGTTAGTAGCTACTTCTCCCAAGATTCTTGTTTATTTGTTAAATATTTATTTATTTTCTTTTTTCATTTGTCTACTGGTACAGAGCTCTGACCTCAATAAACCTTTTTCAGACTCAGCCTGGGAGTACTGTCTGGCTAAGTGACTTGCTCAGAGTCCCACTGTTAGGTAATGGATATGGAGAGAGTCATACTTATGTCCCTTATGTAGATGTTTGTAGAGACAATGTTTATATGTTTAAAGAAACATGAAAACTATTATGTTTCAGTCTTTCATTGCACAAAAATCAAGACACAGGTCACTCTAGATGTAATCTCCTGGGATAGCAGATAGCATTTAAGACCATTAATTTTCTTAAATCCACAACTATTGCCTGTCAAAAACTGTCAAAGCATTTTGTAAACATATGAATAGGTCTTGTATGTAATCAAAATAATGTCTACCAAGTGAACTTCAGGAAAATATTAATAACACAAGCATCTGTATTGCACACAGACTAATTTTTTCAACATTTGTTAAGCACTTTCATCCCTAAAATGACAATGGACTTCAACAGAATGATTGAATACATGTGCTACCTGGTATGTATATATATATATATATATATATATATATATATATATATATATATATATATATATATATATATATAAAGAACCAATGACATGATGCGAAAACTAATGACTTCACAGATACATAAAATATAATAATATTGACATAATCTGCTTAAATACATGCTGCATAATATCTCAAGTCATAAGAAAAATCATGCATTGATATTAAAGCCATATCTGAAACTTATTATAAAAAGGATTGTGAAAATTGATTACTTTTTAAACACAGAATTAACTGAAATTTGATCATTCAAACCTGGGGATGCAGAGGTCAAATCAGTTCTCAAAATTCTATAGTTGTCTCTGTTTGCCCTACCCTGGACTTTTTTTTTTAAATCTTTTCTAACTTGGTAACTTTGAATCTACAATGAACACTGCATACTAAAATATGTTTAAACAGAGCACAAGCTCTGTTTGAAAAAAAAAAAAAAAACTGGATTAGACACAGCAGCAGAACTATTTATTAAATAAAAGGAAATAAAAACGTAAGCAATTTCACAGTCTAACGAACCGCTTCATCAGACAATAAGCATAAAAGCACAAGAGATTTTAAACAATTAGTCAACAAATCAAACCACTTCAATCAATACTCATTAATTGTTTCTTAAAAACATATTACTTGAACAGTCTAAAACCCAACTTACTTTAAAAAACTCAATATAAATCTAAATATAAAAAAATATATGGCCATATTCATAAAGCTAAATTCAGTGTTGTAATGTTCTAGCTTTCAAATATTGTTTTAGTGCTACCTTATTGCTCAAGCCTGGAAATTCATCTGCTTGAAACAGCAAAATCCATCTTTGTTCTGCTGTTTCAGTGGTATTTTTAAATTACCACCCCTAATCCCCTCAGAAATCACTTCTAAGATGAAAAACTTGAGTGTATGATTATTGGCTTCTTTCTTTACATGTTGTGCTAAAGCACTAATATCTTTTTCATTACGAATGCGCCCAGAGTGTTCTAATATTCTACTCTTAAACATGCGGTTAGTTTTTCCTATGTAAAATCCATAACATATGATACAATAACTAAAGTATACAATATTTTTGGTCTTACAGTCAGCATAGAAATTAAAATCTATCTTAAAACCCATTAATGGATTTATAAATGAACATCCTATGTGGATATGGTTGCATGCAGTACAGCTTCTACAAGCATAGGTCCCCTGCCTCTCTGACATTAATTCACCTCTCTCTCTCTATCAGATCCATAGCGCAGGTGCCTCTTTAAAGATTTATTATTTCTAAACGTGAAATGGGGTTTATCTCCTACAACCTCTTTCAATTCATTGACTGTAGTTAAAATGTCCCAGTTTTGTTTAATAACATTGCACACTTTACTCACATTACTAGAATATGGAAGTGGAACTCTTCGAATATTGTCTGTTGATTTCCTCTGCAGTTCATCATCATCTATTCAATTCTCTTTCTTTCTATGCTTCTCTAATACATACATCTCTCTCTCTCTCTTGCATTATATCCTTTAGTTACAAACTCTTCTTTCAACTTTATTAATGCTGACTTCAACTTGGTATCATCATTGTTTAACCACATGATCCTATATACTTGTCCCTTTAGTACAGTCCGTTTAACGTGTTTCGGGTGCATACTATTATTGTGCAATAGGTTATTCCTCCTAACTAATTTTCTATAGAGACCCGTCTGTACATTGCTTAAATCTGTCTTACTAATTTTTACATTTAAAAATTCTATTTCATCCTGTGAATATTTATATGTAAACTTCAAAAAAAATGTTGTTGTATATAAATACTCTATAAAAATTTCTCAGTTTCTCAGCTGGTCCATTCCATAGCATAAAAACATCATCCACAATATGTACATACCATTTGATGTAGCCATTAAAAGTGTCATTTTTCAGCACATTTTCAATTCCCCATTATACTAAAACAAGTTTGGCGTAGCTATTGGAGCAAACTGTACCCATAGCTACACCAACAGCTGGAATTCCATCGCCATTAAGAACAATGGGTAGGGAAGCTAACTTGCATTCCAAGTGTATCTGCCCTTTCCCCTCCATCTATTTCCTTCTCTTCCTTTTGACCCCTGGTTTGTTTGAGTCTGATATTGCTTTTCCCCATTAAGGGTTTCCCCTCATTTATTGTGCTAATCTGCTTAATCTGCACAGTGGGGGCACTCCAAAGGGTCATTGATATCAACCTGTTGGGGCAAATGTATTACCAACATCAACCTGAAAATAAGTTTCATCCACCTACCACTATTGTTTTGTACTGACTTATTATTTGGGGTATTCGGTAGGCAGCATGATTTGCATACTCTTTTGCATCCCTATCTCATTTATTTTGCTTCTTTTCCTTTAATAGTATACATTTCTGATGCACCTTATCAAACACACCATTAAACCTAGTCATAATAGAATCAAATAAATTGTATCCAATATTATTGTCGATATCAGCAATAATTAAGATCATCCATTTGTCTATTACTATCCCATATAATAGTTCTCATCAGTTCAAAACCATGTTTCATTTCATAGCCATTTCAAAGTATGTCAGATCTTACAAAACTTTTTGTTTTATTGAAAGCCCTCAAAAAAAACACACATACTACCCACTAAAGCCTATTAAAATAATATTAACATGCAAAACTATGTACATCTTCAAATATTGAAGTTTTACTCTCCTAATAGGAAAAAAGTCCCAAACTGACAACCACACTCACAAACTTGAGTTAATCTAAAAGAAAGATTATGCATGCTAAAATGCATGGTGCAGCATGTTGATCAGAAATGGTTAGCAATTCACAGTGAAAGTCTCAGTTCACAGCAGCTCGACTGGGAGACTTCTGTAACTGAGGACTCAATGGCACTCTCTTTGCTTTTATACAAGAATTAAAAATAAATTGCCTGATTGCAGTTTCCAAAGCTAAAGCAATTTCTTCTCTGAAAGTTCAGGTTCATAGGTTCATAGGTTGATACTAGGCTATCAGCCCTAAGGCCTATACAAGCCTTGCCAAACAATTCCCCGGTTATTTCTTCCCACAATATTTACTTCCCTGGACACCTATTTAGCAGGGTGACTGACATGATCTCCGTGGTGAATTTTCTATTCCCCCATCCAATCATCAAGGTTCCTCTTGAAGATGGCCAAAGAGGCGCCCTGCTTGACATGTATGGGCAGTCTATTCCAGAGTATGAGGAGTCTCTGGGTCAGGAACCTATCACTCCAGCATGCTTTGTTCTTTGAGATGACAAGGTTTAGATCCCTGGAGCATGTAGCTCTGAGAGATTGGGATTTCTTTAAGTGAAGCATGCCCAACAGCTCAGGGTTTGACATGACCTTGTATGTTAAGCAGAGATCACCTCTGAGTAGACGATATGCCACAGAGTATAGCTGGAGTTTTTTATATGGTCAACATAGGGAATCTGCTTTAGGCCTGTAATTCTTTAATTGAGGTATTTTTGTGGCCTTTCTAGCTGTTGCAGATGTCTTGTGAGGTACATACCAAATGGGGCTTTGTACTCTATAATGGGTCTAATGGGGAATGAGTACACTGGGACAATTACCTCATTTTTTCTGTATGAAAAGCCCTTAGTGATGAGGTGAGTCTCATAGAAGGATTTCCTGACTGTTGTGGTGATGTGGTTATCAAAGGTGAGACCACTGTCTACCTGTGCCCCTAAGTCTTTCATCACACTTTCTGTGTTTAGTGTACTGCCACCTATGTGGTAATTTATGGGTACATGATTTTTCCCAAAGGGGATAACTATACATTTCTTGGCATTAAGCTTGAGCCCATGGCTCTGGCACCAAGCATCTGTTTCTGTAAGGCCCTTTTGTAGAATATCCACATCATTTGGGGATTCAATAATGGCACCCAGTTTGCAGTCATCTGTGAACTTTGTTAGCCAGAGTTCCATAGTGTTGGCTTGTTCTTCAGAGAAGTAGATGCCAAATAAGAGCAGTCCCAGAACTGAACCCTGAGGTACTCTACTTGTCACTTGTCTGGAGCTGGATTTGGAGTTGGCTACTTTTACAGTCTGGGTTCTGTCAGTAATCCAGATGACAACCCATCGAGTGACATAGGGATTTATGCCCAGCTTAGTAAGTTTATCTATCATTCCAGAGTGTGGGATGATGTCAAAGGCCTTGGTGAGGTCCAGATAGGCTGTGTGGACTGCCTTACCCTTGTCCACAGCTCTGGAGACTGATTCGAAGAAGTCAATCAGGTTCAGGAGAGAAGATCGGCCTTTCACGAACCAAAACTGGTTGGGCTCCAGTGTTTGAAGGTTGCCAATGTCTTTGTTTATAAGTTCCATGATAATGCGTTCCATGCCCTTGTGTATCAGGCTCATCAGACTGATGGGACGGTAGTTCCCAGGATCCAAGGTGGATCCCCCCTTGTGGAATGGGATAACTGTAGCTCTGCGCCACTCAGTGGGCTCGAAGCCTATGGTGAGCCTATGATTATACATGACACTTAGGTGAGGTGCCAATTCATTTTGTAGTTCATGTAGTACACAGCCCGGGATGTCATCTGGTCCCATGGATGCAGTATTCTTAACTTTGGAGAGTGCAGTTTCTACCTGTGTGGCAGTGATTACTGGAATTTGGCAATCTTTTGGTATTGAGATGGGCCCTTTACGGGGTGAGAGGGGGATAAAGTTGGCACTAAATCCATCTGCCAGGATATCGGAAATATCCTTGGTATCAGTATATTTAATGCCATTCTGTTGTAACTCAGAGCAGATCTGAGCATTGCCATTTAGATTCTTGACATAACTATAGAATGCCTTGTGGTTGTCTTTGGAATCTTTGGCAATTTTATTTTCATAACTGGCTTTGGAGGATTTTATGAGAGATTTCAGCTTCTTACTGAGGCTGGTAAGGGAGTTTTTAGTATGCTGGGATTTTCCTCTTTTCTGCAACAATTTCCTTCTTCTGTTGTATAGTTTGTTTATGGCAGGAGATCACCAGACTGGCTTCCTTTTTTTTGGATGAGCGCGTCTTGTTTCTATTTGAGATGACACGACTCATGCATGAGTGGATGTGCTTGTACAGAGCCTTAGTATAGGATTCAGCAGTCAAACTTTCAGATCCCATCTGCATGGGTGCCATGAAGTTTGTCACTTCTGACTAAAGTAGCATGAAGTTGGCTATGGAGATGTTTTTTATGGAGGTTTCCTTACTGGGGGGTGGGGGTGGGTTGTGGATGTCAAGGGTGATTTGTTTATGGTCAGACCTGACCAATGAGGGGGTGACCACTGGTGTGAAGCATCTATCTCCCATGTTGGTAATGACCAGGTCTAGGATATTGGAGTCCCTGGTGGGAGAATGGATTAGTTGATCCAGGGCGTTGGAATTTATGAATTCCAAGAACCGTTGGGAAAAGGTGTTGGTACCTGACTAGTTTTCCCAGTTAATGGCAGGGTAGTTGAAATCAGGTTGCTTATTAGTAGAGCATCTCTCCACCACCTGTTCCATATAATTAGAAGATAACTTATTATTTAACCAAATGTTCAAGGACTCATCATGTTCACCAAAATAAGCAGATTTCACCTTAGAATTATCAGCATCAGCTACATTATAGGAGAGTAAAGTACCAGCTTGCATTTGTTGGGTGGCTTCTCGATTATCACCACCTCTGTTCCCTTAATGTATACCTAATTCACAATAATAGTGTAACTGGCACAGTGAAATATCTGTTGCTCCTTATTAGATAAAAGACTTGACAAACTCTGTTGTGTAGCAGCCATTTCCTGGGTGAGAGGGTGCAGTAATTGAAATAATTCACCAGCTGAACATAGCACTTCCATTTCTGGTTTGTGTGGTGAGACAGCCCCACCAGAGCACTCCCCAATTAGCTTCTGGGACTCCATGGTGGAAACAATTCAGGCAGAAAACAATCAATGATTACAACTACTGCCTGTCAAGAACCATCAAATAAAGCTTGTAAATATATACGCAGCAAGTCCTGTATGTAACTGCAACTGAGTCCACTATGTGAACTTCAGGGACATATTAATGTACAAGCATTTGTACTGTGAACACACTCTAATTTTATTCAACTTTTGTTAAGTGATTTTATCTTTAAATTGACAACCAACTTAACCAGAACAATTGAATAAATGCACTATAATGTAAAAATAGAAAAAGGAACCAATCACATGGTGCAAAAACTAATGACTTTACAAGTATGTAAAAACAACAATAATACTTACATAAGCTGCTTAAATACATGGCGAATAATACCTGGAATCCTAAGAACAATCATAAATTGATTTAAATAAGTAATATTTGAAGTCATATCTTAATCTTATTATAAAAATTATTGTGAAAATGGATCACAACCTGGATGCATGCATTTTTAATACCAAGTTAATTGAAATTTCATTATTCTAACCTGGGGATGCTGAGACACTAATCCCCGGATTTACTATTCCTCTATGCAGGACTAGGTTGTCCTGCATGGAGGCGGCCATTTAGGAGCAGGATGGCAGTGCGCCATGCATAATAATGAGGCTCGCTGCCTGAGCTCCTAGGCTTACATGGAGCATGTAAGAGTGCAAGGCGTGTGTCTGAGAGCAGATACCTCAGAATAAACACACCCCCGCAATGAAGAACAGCAGGAAGGGGTATGAAATGAGCGAGACTGCTCACAGGTGACCACATATCCCCAGCAACAGTTCCCCATGTGTAGAACAGCAACAGTATGCATAAATAAAATGAAGAAACCCTTCATTTTTTTTTATCCGATTAAAGCTAACCATAGGTGCACGAGTGTGCCCATCGTTTACCTACGGCTAATACAGCTTAAATGGCTGAAAATGATAACAAGGAAGATATATGCAAATGAAAGAGCATAGCAATAGTGTAGCGGGCAGAGCATTCACCTTATGAGCAGGCATTCCCGGTTGGAGTCCCACTGCAGCACATTCCATTTTCCATGGTAAAGCATGTTATGAGTAATATTTATGCTGCATAACCCACTAAATAACATATTTTTGTGAACTGGAGTACTTCAGTAAATGCACGTGAGGTGTCAGTGTCATAATGAATAAGGCACTAGTAAGCAGGTTTAAGCACAAATAAGCAGTAGTAAGCATATTTAAGCTCTAGTAAGCGGGCATAAGCCCGTTTGCACAGCGGTAAACAATGCCTACACTGGTTAAGCAATTTTAAAGCTAACTCTCTGTAATCAGATGTAATGGCAGGTTAGCAGTGCTTACCATCACGCAAACCCACTTACAACTGCTCAAAAGTGCCTTAATCACTCTGTATCCAACAACCCTTGTTCTGGCCATCAACCAAACAACCATGCAGGTCTCGAACCATACATCATAGTCACAGTAGTTAACCACTAAGCCATCACAGAAGTACAGAAGAATGAGGTATCAGCAAACAAGTCCTCACCATAGTAAAACCAAACTGAACCTGTGACAGGAACAGTATACAGTCATATGTTCCATAACCCACTACATAACATAAATATGTGAACTGGAGTACATCAGTAAGCCCAGGGGTGAGGTGTAATTGTAATAGAGTGTTGAAGTCCCCAATAAAACACAAGGACCCCATAGAGTTTATGTACACATTAATCATGGATACCAGGCAGATATTTAAGATGTAATGAATAAGAAATCAATGCCAAAAACAAAAAAAATAATGCAAAGTCTAATATAAGCAATGCTAAGCACTGCACGGGCCAGCTTAGGAGGTGTAAGAAATGCGTAGGTCAGCTAACTCAATGTGCCCAGTGTTATACCCCTTTAAACAATGCCAACCTTCATTAAGCAGGTTTGCCCACAGCTTAGCCTTTTGCAAAACTGGCCAATCATGGAAAAGTGCAGGAAATTGGCCTTACTTAAACCCAAGAAGCATTAGTACATCTCATAACTGGTTGTAGCTTCCCCTTGCAGGCACAATGGCAGTAAGGGGAGAAGGTGTGCACTTCTGGGTGCAGTACTGGTGCATCCAGGAGTCCAACGTCATGGCAGGACTCCTAGTTAAAGACTATACTCAGAGACTGCTGCAGGGCCAGTACCAGGGCTCCCAATATAAGGCGGAGGCCTGGGACTGTCTCACCCATAACCTCACCAGTGCCACTGGCATACCCCGAACTGGTGAGCAGGTCAGGCACAACTATGCCGACCTGAGGTGGTGTAAGGGGGACCTCTTGGAGGAGTGGCTCCAGGAGGATAGAGTGGCAGGGGATGTTCCAGTTGTGTGTAAGTATCACCCTAGTATGTGTGTAATAATTGCCATCTCAGGTATATCATGAATAGGTATGGCTAAAAATGCCTCTTATGTCCCCCACAGCTGCGATGGAGTGGGCCGTGAACCAGGAGGCCCACATCAGTCGCCTGATGAGGTTGCAACCTGAGGCAGGTCAGTCATACTCTTGCATTTACTGTCATAGGAAATAAAAATACAAAAAAGTAAATTAATTGCTTGTATAAAACCTGTATTGTTCCAGGCAAGTACTGCATACACTTGAGAATATGGCGGGAAGAGTCTCATATTGTTTGTAAGTCAATAAAAGTGTAATAGCTTCACAAAACAGGTCTAACTGTTGGACTGCACGTGTATATCCTGGTATGATACGGTAATGTAGATATGCAATCATGTAATAGTACTGTAGTATTAAGCACTGTTACCCACACTGTGCATCATAAATTGACTGTGTAGGAATGCCTGTATGTAACAGGTGTAATCCCCAGAGGCCATTTAGTACAACTGGGAGACTCATAGACAGTAAACAGGGAAAATGCAGACAAAAAAAATGAATAGCACATGCAACTGAGATGTGAAATGTTGTTTTTTTAGCACACATAGCCATGGTTCAAATCCTGCCAGTGGTAGTAGTCTGCATAGAGAATCATGCCCCACAATTGTACAGATATGTCCAGAATGTCTAGTAAAGTGGCCCATATCTGTTGCCTATCAACCTGTCCCCCTGGGAAATTAGTGGGATGATCCCAGATGTATAGGCAGCAAAGAGGAAATACAACTGATTGACACACAGCTATGAGAACAAAGCTGGTGCACTAGCAGCTCCCCAATACCTTATGTGACTAAGAAGCCACGTATGTCACATTTACATGTCCAACTTGTCAAGCTGTGGTCAGAGTACAGTAACAGAGTGAGATGTATGTCCATAATAGTAATGTGGAATCTGGTACTGTGTTTGGGAACATGCAGGTAGTGCTAATAAACATTCCTCCCACAGGTCTGTCAGATACCAACACTGTGCCCAGAAATACCAGAATGATATGCAGTTGCTCTGAATAATGAGGTATTACACATCACTGTCACCCACACTGTCCAACAACATATAACTGTCTAGGAAATCTGTATATGAGTGTCATAATACAAGGTCAGAATGCAAAAGCACAGGGGATTAATAAGACAGAAAGCAGATAAGATATATATCACAGTATCTATATAGCAGACACAACTGTGATGGACAGTGTTTAAGTTGTAGCAGACACAGCCATGGTCTGAATCCTGGGAGTGGAATTAGGCTGCATACAGATTTATACCCCACAACTGTACACATGAGGCCAGAATGTCCAGTATATGTGCCCATATCTACTGCCTGCCCCCCTGGTAAGTCTGTGGGATGATCAGATGTTTATCCAGCAAACAGGGAATACAAGTGATTGTCAAACATCATGAGAAAGCACCTGTCACTGTAGCAACCCCCAAAACTGTTAGGAGAGTAGTATGTCCTATCTACACTCCCATGTTGTCAAGCTGTGACCAGAGTGTGTACAGTAGCATATTGAGAGGTATGTGCATAATACTAATGTGTAATCTGGAACTTTGTGTGGCAACAGTCAGGTAGTGCTAACAAACATTGCTCCCACAGGTACGTTGGATGCGAACACTGTGCTGAGAAATACAGACTATTATAACCTGTACTGGTACTGTTCACTCTTGTATTGGAATTGTGAATGTTGCAGTTTCTCTGAATAATAAAGTATCACTGGTCACTGTCACCAACACTGTGCTACATAATATAACTGTGTAAGAAAGCATGTATATGTGTGTGTTGAGTTACTAAAGGTGGAAGAGGGCGATATTCTAGATATGTCCTGGCACACCAGCATGTGGTCAACACAAGGCCAGAGTCTGTGAAGAAAGAGTTGGATAGCTACTTGCAAAACAACAACCCAGAATCTGGGAGTATGTGTACAAACAGTTAGTTAGTGCTAACAAACATTCTCTCCACAGGTATACCAGGTAAGAGGGGTATACTGCATGTAAAACCAGTTCATGTGTATTGATGACGGCAGTTATATCACTGTCCAAACTAAGGCTATAGGGTAGTGTAGTAAGACTTGTAAGGCACAGATAACAGCACTGACTAGGAAAGTAATGTGGACTACTGGAATATACTAGTTGCTAATTGACATCCCCCCCCAAAATATCTCCAACAATTATCAACATACCCACCTCAACCGGTATGTAATGACACCTATGGTCTGATAATGTCCAATTGTTTGATAAATATTTTGATGGTTCCCATGCATGTGCTATATTGAATTATTCCAACATTGGTGACATGGTGTCATCAATGTACCTGCATGCTGTTCTTATTATCACTGTGGTCCCATATATGCATGTTTTCTGTTGGCTATGCAACTGTTCCGTATCTGGGGTCTGGGTTAAAGGGAATATCTATGCATGCTGTTATACCTAACCCTGAAATGTGTTGACTATTACTAACCCACAAATGATGATGGAATCTAAACACTATAACATGCTTGAGAAGGCTGGTACCAGTGGACCCAATTGTTCCACCTCAGCTGGCCATGGCACCGGGCACCAGCATGTCTGGGACCCAACCCTGGACCTCCCTGTCTGTTGGGTCTTCAGCACCTTTGGGTGGAACCACCTCAGGGGATGGGGGTTGTGCCCCCGGGAGTGGGCACGGACAGGCACCTGTCACCCATCTCCAGGTTGGGGTCTTGGTGCGTAAAGTGATCAACGAGCAGTTTGGTGATCTTCTACGCCAGCTCGAGGGCTGTGTGTTATGACTAGAGAGTCAGCCTGGCTCTGCAACTCAGCTCCCAGCACAGCCACCTTCAGAGCTGTGAAGTTGCAGTGGTGACTGCCCATGGGTAGGGACCTCAGTTCCACTGTTACCACTAGGGGGCTTGTGCGCTTGTGATATCCCAACACCCCTCCCCATCAAGGTCTTTACTCCCCACATGTGTCATATACCACCCTTGCATGCGTTGTTTGTCTTGTCTGTTAACCTACCCAACCTACCTCCCCAAATATACCTGATACCCCTCCCCAACATCCCACTCTCACCTAAAAAAAGGGCAATCTGTTCTCATAAAAAAATCTTGCCCCACACATAGCTGTCCATTTCACACACATGCCCACTGGTCACATGTAATCTGGTCTAATTGGCATCACAACTTATTATTGTTGTCCTCATCCCTCTCCCAGGGGTTTGAGTGTCCACATCTACCTCCAAATTCAGTGTATATGAACAGCTGTTGCTGTAGAAGAAATAGGCAGCTTTGGACCTTCCCTACAACCTTCCTACACATACCTGGCTATTTTCCCTAGTGTCTTTCCCTCTTTGTGGCCCTTTTTTCACCACTTTCCTATCAACCCCTGTTTCTTTTCTTTTAAAGAAATTAGCATGGGGGTAAGCGGGAGTAAGCACTTTTAAGCATCAGTAAGTGGGTTTAAGCCTGTTTGCACAAGAGTAAGCACTGCCTACACTGGTTAAGCAAATTATAAGCTAACTGAGTATAAGAAACTGTAACTGGAAGTTAGCAGTGCTTACCTCCGCGCAAACCTGCTTATAACTGCTTTAATGGCCTGTGTTCTGCCCAGCAACAAAGTAAACCGCCTCTGCAAGGCTCGAACCCAGGACCCTGCACATCATAGCCAAAGTGATTTATCCCTAAGCCATGTCAGCTATACATAACCCTGATCTTTTCAAAAACATATCATCCAGCCCAGTCATCCAACAGTACAGAGAATGTATTCCAACATTTAGATGTATGTGTGTGTGTAAACATATTAATATCTAAACAGATATAACATATCTATATATGTAGATATATATCTATATATCTATAGAAATATATACATATATATAAATATATCTGAACATATATGCATGCAGATGCCTACATCTATAGATATGTATGTCTACACCTATATGCCTATATATATATATATGTATATATATATATATATATATATATATATATATATATATATATATATATATATATATATATATATATATATAGGTATATACGGACATACATCTGTAGCTAACAACAGGGAAATAACAAAAATATATATGTTCACATGCAATGTTAATGGAGTTGAGAGGCCCCAAACAATATATGTCTTGTATGAATAGGTATACCCTCCAAAGCCAAACACCTTCCACCCTGTAAGACATTACCAAGTGTTGTAGATCCCATAACCAGGATCAGACACAACATGGGCATCCCTAGGATACATATACACAGACACACATATATACATATTCAGATATACATATATATATATATATATATATATATATATATATATATATATATATATATATATATATATATATATATATATATGTAACTACACATACACACGCAGAGATATGCACAGTAAGTTACATATGTAGTATGTGCACACAATATGGAACAGCCACTATTCATATAGTTACCACCTTACCAACTGGAGACTGTATGAGCCACCCATACAAATGACATTCATTGCCTGCAGCATATACCCACAGAGATATCAAAGGATATAACACCACACACAGGTGTGCATAAATGGGAAAGCTTTATTTGTGTACTGTTACAGTTGTATATGCCATGTCATATCACTGTTTAGACACAGACATCCATAAATACTGAGTAATGCAACTGTGAAACAATTATACTTATACCGTAGTCTGGAAAAGTTAACAAATGGTGCTGTCCAGGCCAAGGCCATCAAGTAGTACAATAGTAAAGACAGGCAGGGCCACAGGATGCCAAACAATCAACAGCAAGTAATGCAATGTATAGTTCACCAGCCACTATCTACACTCTGTAGACAATCCCTAGGGGGTAAAGACCTCAGTTGACACACCAGAATGTAACTGTTACATAACAAGGCACAACTGACACCATCACAAGCACACTGACAAACAGAACATTCTGTATGGCAGGTTGCAGTAGGCCTGCATGTAACCAAGGTGGATTGTATGGTAATGTACATCCATATACCTTAATGCAGCTCACCCGTGATGGTCTTCAAGACTTTGGGCTTTCAGGATTCTGTAGCAGTCCCATATACATATAGCTATATATAGATATATGTATACATAGATATACATATATGTGTATATAGATATATGTATATATAGCTATATATGTATACACATCCTATGTGTACAGATATACCTAGTTATGTTGGTATATATGTAGATATCAATAACTATATGTGCATACATATCTATTCTGATATACCTACTACTGTCAAAATATATGTAGCTATCCATACGTATATGTGCATATGTATGTCTGTATATGTGTAGACATATATTGCTCTGTATATGTATATATCTGGGTGTTTATTTGTATATCTATGCATATATACATATCCATCTATGTATGTTGATATGTATATTTGTATGTCTATATAGATATCTGGATAAGTATATGTACATATATCATCCCACTGCTCTGTCTAACATAAATGACTGTTATGGTGGCCCAGCAGCAGTACATCTGGCAAGTAACTGGACATTACATCTCACTGGGTAAGTACACTAAGCTGCTAGGCATGTAACAAAGCACTGTGCAGGCTACAGGCAGACCAGCTCAACACTGGCCTGCATTTCCTATGGGGGAATGCACATGTACTGCACAAAGATAGCAGGCTCTACAGGCATGCCACAGCACAGAGTAGCATACACCTGTGTGTAAGTGCATCACCACAACCAATGTAAACACAGCCACAGCTACATATGGCATGCTAGCATATTATTACAGTGTATCAACTATCTCTTCAACACCAACCTCATATGTGCCACCCACACACTAACCCTACATATACTGGGCCGCTACACAGTGTGGTTCGCTGCCTGTGTGTGGTATGAAACATGTGCGTGTATGGCCCTACAAACATGTAAGCCAATAGGGTAATGTACAGTGGAGCAGCATGTAACATCAGGTAGAACAGGACCAAGAACAATGACATCTACCACAGACTGTACACAGGTCAAGGTATATATTAACAATACACACACACTGCTGACAATCACCATAAGTACACGGACCTCAGTACTGTACACACAGCCACTGAATGTCCAGGTTATGTCATCAAATATAATCCCTACTATACATTACATGTGTAGTAGTCTGATATCTCACTGTCTTGTTATCAGATATGATGTGACTAATTATGGTGTACAGTACATCTGCACCCCTTACTGCATGACATATGTACAAAGGTTGTCAGGGTTGTGGCTGGAGACACATACACAGGGCCAATATTGACATGTTGCTGTGATAACCTCATACATGTACTGTTGTAACAGGGTTTGTTGCACCATATGTCCTATGAGGGATATGAAGTCAGTAACTCTCATGGCTGTCACCATCTACAGATTGCAATCCTCACACTACTTTCTGCAGTTCACAGATAGGGGATCTGTAGGTAACACATGAAACAAAAGGCACCACACACTGCCCATTCTGCAGATGATGCTACAGATGGGGTTTCCTCATAAACATAGCACTGACATGGCAGTTATTAAAACATGTGGGACAGCCATATCCACACACACCCTATTAAACTAACATTACTCTAAATACAGTATAGCAGCACTTGCAGTCTGTAGTCAGGTCTGGCACATCCCCCTCCTATGTGTTGGCCTGTTTCCATAGTGTATGTTGTTAGAGGTAAACCCCAATCGATCTGACATGCTGTTTGCCAGACAACAGGTCGAGCTCCTGCTCACAGTGAATGAAAGGCCCAACACCAACATGATGTTCCTAGATATTGGTGTATGTTTCCATGCAATTGGCTATACGAATGTTACTACAGCTGTTCCACATGCAATCAGCTAAAGGAGGACTGCAATTCGTGCAAAGACTATCAGCTGATTCTGAGCATCACTTAAAATACACATGCTGCTACCCAAGCAAAGCAGGTGTAAGTCTTCATTTCTACCAGAGAGGAAGTAAGAGAGGCAGATACAGGCACAGAAAAGCTAGGGAGTGGTGGGAGAGTAAAACCTACACATGTTTGTGTCACACACCTACCAGTGCAGGGAATCAAACCCTCAATAACTATGTAGTGCTATCACATGTCTATACAGTTATTGGATGCACCACATGGGAAACCTGTTGGGGTGCCCCCAGAATGTATATGTGATGGTGAATGACATCTGCAACAGGGATATGGAAGCTATACGGTAGGTGTTGTACATGTGCCTGCCCACATGAACAGGTATCAGCGTCAACACACTCACACTCTCACAGGGATGCACACACATTGCCACACTTGGCAGGGCCAGGAATACAACTTATCACTAGTGGGATTGCCACAACACAGTACTGTGCAGGTATCACATGCACCACAAGGGTCATACAGATGTTATATATGCAAAGGATATGTGGAGGTGTCTGACATCAGTCAGCATGCTTCAGTATGCCAATGGGAGTTGTAGTCAGTGTGAATGTGATCATATGCATCATACACCACAAACAAAGACATGGGTGCTAGTACTGACATGCATGTGTGCACTGCTTCACGGGTGTGTTATGATTGATGGTTGATGGTGCCAGAGAGCTATACAAGGCTAGGTGATGTGTATACCTTGGCATCAGCCCACATGACAATGGTCTGCATTTTGGCTCAGAGGTGTAGTATCTGGAGATGCCGACACAGGTGGGTATTGGATTCACCATAAAAGTCACCTGGGTGACTGTTGCATGAGGCCAATGCTGTGCATTGCTTGCCATGTATATGTTCCTTCATCCATGATATGGACAGTGTTTGGGATGTGCACACCTCCCACAAGCATATACAGTGGCATGTGGTACTGCACCTGGGGTGTCTGGACCGTGTTGTGTACAGAGTTCATTATCATCAGATGTGCCAGTCCTGGCCTCATGTGGTGGGAACTGTTCATGGACAGCAGGTTGGCCCTGCACCTACATTGTTTGCATGATACCAGTATTCCCTGATGTCAGTGGCATCTGTCCATACAGGGCTTGTGTTTCAGGCATGTTATGACCTTTGTGGGTCACATTGGATGGTACCACCAGTATTGCAGGTGTCCAGTGGGGAACATGGGGGAGGTGCACTGTCAGCATGTACATGCCTATTGTACTGATGGACAGGGTGCCATGTCCTTTGTAGCCCACTGCAATCACACCATGGTTACTATCAGTGGGCAATATGCAGGGTACTACCAACATAGCGGTTGTGGACTAGGCAAGTGTGTGCATGTATGAGACACGGGTTGAGAGTGTACCCTGGGTAATACAAGGGTTGCTAACTTTGTTCAGCTGGCATTGATGTCACATTTAGGGGTATGGATTTGCACACCAGCCTCTTGGCTATTTCACATCTGATATCCCTGTATGGTGGGCATTGTGATATATACTTGGCCCACCATTTAAGAAGTTAGCCAAATCTACTCCACATTGAGTCCAGTTGTTACACACTCACAACCACCACCACATAGGATACAAATGACAAACACAATCACACACACACACACACACACACACACACACACACACACACACACACACACACACACACACACACACGCACACACACACACACACACACACACACACACACACACACACACACACACACACACACACACACACACCTCTGATTAGAACTCCTACCTAACTAGTATATTGCACTATAGCAATACACTGTTATAGGACACTCCACGGAAATTACTGGTGATCGTTTTCCCCAAAGGTGTATTTCAAACTGAATGACATCAGCAGGATTGCCAAGTAGGGCATTTAAATTGTTGGGAGTGTGAGTAGCCTAAAATGCATTGCTTTCTACACACATGCCAAGTCTGGGATTAGAACTTCTACCTAACTATTCCATCACTCTACAGCAGTGCACAGTTATAGTTTGCGCTATGGAGATTACTGAGCTACAACCTTCCCAGGGTGTATTTCTAGGTGGATGAAATCAGCCTTGCCAAAGTACAGCATTTAAATTGTAGGGAGTGTGACTACCCTAAAAAGCATTGCTCTCTACACAGACAGTGTCAGACAGACACACACAGACACACACACATGCCAAGTCCAGGATTAGAACTCCTACCTAACTAATTTATCACACTACAGCAGTATGCAATTATAGGATGTGCTACAGAGATCATTAGGCTACATCTCTCCCAAAGGTGTATTTCTAGGTGGATGACCTCAGCAGGCTTGTCATAGTAGGGTTATGGGGAGGGCAGTGTGTGAGCATGGGCCATAGCCCATTCATCTAGGGGCTGACACACCACATGTGGGCACACACAGGGTCATACATCACAGGTACATGTATACAGCTGCTAGATGACTACTTCCTTGTACAGTCATGTTCCACTGCTAGCACATGCCCCACATAGTCTGTACTGATAATGAATACAGGTGGCTAATATGTACAGTGAGTGACATCTGAACCTCATGTGGTTGTGGCACTTTGGCTGTGTGCTGGGTGAGACAAGCCTGGATGGCTCCTTGTCACAGTCACCCTCTTCCACACATCTATGTACTTCTACCTTTGGCTTATTATAGTGTGTTGTCCTTAGATATATGTCTGTATTCCTATCCACTGTGTGTGCAAAGCATGTGTGATGCATAATGAGGAGTGTCTGCACTAACATCTGCGACTGCCAGATATGTTTGATCCAGTGGTGTTTGCAGACATGCCCTTCATGAGTTTAAGTGTGTGTGCATGCCCAGTATGCCCGTCTGTATTGACTGTGTGGAATGAGTCCAGGTAGTTTGCACTGCAGTGCTGACCATTGGGTTGTACACCTACAGGCAGCATACTGTTTCTGCAGGGTATCCATCGATCATTTGGCATTGACTGTTACTACATTTCTATATAGGATGGGGAGGCACACCTGACTATTTCTACATTTCCGCACAGAATTGGGGGGACACTTGTACACATTTGCTATGACTGTACTGGTATGTCACATACTCCATTTCATTCTGCTGACTAAAGGCATACCAGTGTAGTACAGATCATAGCTTTGATTTATCTACGTAGTAGTTTCTGACTTCCTACCCTTCAGAACTGACATCCCACTGCCTGACCTGCTGTAGTCTGTCTGTGTAGGCCTGGGGGAGGAGGTTACCCATAGGCATCATTCAGAAGTCATAGCACAGCCTTTGTTTGTGTTTGTTTACACCTGCCCTGCTGGCTGTGACTGTTATTGGGTATGTGATTCCCCCCTGACTGGCATGTGTTAGTCACTTACCTTGTGGGTATCCCAGTATTAAGGGTAGTGCTGCAGAGCTACCTATGTCAGATGCACATCGTATAGTCCCTACACATGATTGAGCACAGGTAATGTAATGTTTGGCATCAATTTTACTGTATGTGAGAGTCAGAGAGAGGTGTTATTCCCTGGGTCTCTCCTGTTTCCATGTATGTGCTATGTGTTGCCTCTTTGCCAAGGCCAGGGCATACTGGGCATGCCTCCTTCTGCCTACTGGGGCAGGATCAGGTTGTTCCTCATCCAAGTCACTCTGTGCCTGTGCAGGCCTTGGCAATGGTGGTGGGCTGTGGGGTCCTGCACCGTGCTGTTCCTGCTGCAGCTGTTTCGGCAGGATCATATTGTGTAGCATGACACATATGAGGACAATTTGGGTACACATAGCTGGTGAGTACTGCAAGGATTCACCGGATGTATCCAGGCACAAGAACCATGACTTGAGCATCCCAAAGACATGCTCTACTATAATTTGGGTCTGTGCGTGTGCCTCATTATGGAGTTCTTGTTCTAGTGTAAGTGCATTTCTGATGTGTGTCATCAGCCATGGCTCCAGTGTGTATCCAGCATCCCCCACTAGGTGAGCATCGGGGATGTCCCCATTGGCAAATCACTGGTACAGCTGCATCAGATGCTAGATGTGGGAATCGTGATAGCTTCCAGGGCAGCCAGCACACACATTCATTATTATGCCCTGGGCATCGCGCATGACCTGGCAGTTGATGGAGGTGAAGCCCTTGCAGTTCATGTAGACCCTACCCCTCTCACCGGGTGGTGCTTTGATGCATATGTGCGTGCAGTCTATACCACCCACTACCTCAGGGTATTATGCTATTTGGTGGAACAGTTGAATATTGCTGGCCAACACCTCACGGGTGTTGGGGAAATATACATGCTCACCAACATGTGCTGACATGGCATCCAGGAACTGGTAGAGTACCCAGGATGCTGATGCCTGTGAGATCCCCATCATATCCCCAGTTGGCTTTTGGAAGGTACCTGTAGCTAGTATTCTTAAGCCTACACATACCTTGGTACCCACTGGGATGGGTTCTCCTCTGTTAGTTCTGTGTGTGAGGCGTGGCTGGCACAGCTCAACAATTTGCTGTAGGAGGTCCCTGTCCACCCTATAGCACTCCACTATCTCCAGCTCATGTAGCCCTTGGTAGGTTACCCTGGGTCTGTGCACTCTTCTCCGTCTTTTCACTGTGGGTTGGTTGACAGCATTCACATCCTCACCACCCTCAGCCCCTTCCACAAGTTGTATGATAGCTATTGCAGCACCTATCATTTTGCTGTTGTGTGTGTTAAACGTTCCCCGCTTGTTTACACTGGTGGTGTAGAGTGTGGAAAAATCCAGAGGGGAAGGTGTTTGCATAGTTTATATTAGTGTTCTGGGCTGGGATGGTCTGATGTCATTGTAATTGGCTGATTCTGATACATTTCACCTGCCAGTTATGCTCGTTTTCCTTGATTAGCTTCTTACTGCTGTTTTACCTTCCCATTGCCTTCCTGTTTAAGTCCGAGGGTGCACTGCACAAACAGAGTGCTCAAATGTGCACAGTGCTGCTATTTCCTGGTTTAACTTTTCTTCTTCCTTTAAAACCTGGTGCGCAGCACGCACACATGCTTAGGCAATGTAAAGAGTGATAGGCAGATTCAGACACACACCCTAGCTTAGCTGTGCTAAGCTAGGAGCAAGCCCGAGCCACAGAGCTCCAATCTGCTTACAGTATGCCTGACACACATACCCCCATGATGTCACCTAACTCCTAGGCTTGCACCCGCTATTCTTACTCTTACACTGTTGCAACATGACTAGCATGCTGGGGAAAACTGGGATTCACTATCATTCCCCTCATTTGCATTGGATTGCCTGCTAATGCATAGTTACATGGCTCAAACTGAGCCTCCCCCCCTTAGCAAGCACTACTCACTGGCCATGTTGTCTTCTGCCTGCCATTGATTTGCATGGCAGACTAGTGATTTTCGTTAGAATGCTTAATTTAGGTTTATTTTGTTATTTCCCCCGATCACATTTGCTTGCTGCTGCCCTACGCTTAAACAGCCGAGATCAGCTAACAAAAAATAAGTAGATTTTTTTTTTTGGCTGTTTGCAATGCCAATGGCCTTATACTTGGCTATTGGCATGCTTCCTAAATGATATGCAGCCTTTATTTGGAGCTGTCACAGCTCCGTTTTTGATTTTGCAGAAATGTACTTGGTTAATAACCAAGTACATTTCTGCAGATTGCACTAGTCCTGCACGGCTGGTTGCAAGCTTCCTGGATCGCAAATTCACCTCATTTGCATGGATTTCTCCTGCAAATGGGGTGATTTGCATACAGGGGCTTAGTCTGTTCAGGACTAGTGCAGGAGTGTTCATGTACGCCCCTCCAGGCTGTGCCTGGATCACGCAGCAGACATATTGCCTGCTAAGGCTCCTGCACTGATCTTGCACGCCATGCAAGGTATAGAGAATATGGGGTTAAGTCTAAATTTCAGAACCTGTTCTCAAAATCCTATAGTTGTTTCCGATTGCCCTCCAGTGAGGTTTTTCTGAATCTTTTCTAGTATGATGAATTTATATCTACCTTGAGCATCACATTCTGAAGTATGTTTAAACAGAGCATTATTTATATTTACCTTACTAATGTCTTATATATCTTCATATATACTGTTCCATGTGTAAATTCTGTTTTACCCACAAAGAATGCACAAATTCATCTTTAAAGTTATACAATAACAGAGGCTCAGAACACACAATCAAGAAAATCCTGTCATCAGTTTTAAGATTGTTCCAGTTATCCTTCCCAACAGATTTAACTTTATTAACACCTGTATTATATTGAAACACTAGAGCATTCAGAAAACTATTTTTATTATTATTATTTAAATTAATCTGATTTCAATGAGTCTATCCAGTGCTCAATGTATCTACTGCTAACAGGGGTTTAAACCTTAATTCCCTGCCTTGCATAACTTCGTTAAACATCATGTCAATGAAATCATTGTGATACCCTCATTCAAGGAACATTATTTTTAAAAGAATACAATCTTTCAAAAAAGTATCCTCCTCAAAAATCATTTGAAACCTCACAAATGACACTTAACAATATTTTTTTCTGTGGTAGGTAATGGTGCTGAAAAAAATGTAAAAATTAATTAGAATATGTTGGTTTTCTATATATAATGGATTTAAAAATACTCTCCATTTAAAAATAGAATCATCTAAATAACAACATTAAAATCACATTGATATGTAACTTTTAAACAACTTGTAGAACTATTATTAAATTCAGTAAATATTTGACATTATCTGCCCAACAGATGAAAAAATGCTAACGTCATCTAAAAATCTAACATATCAAATCAAATTAGAAATATAACCTGATTAGAAAATATACATATTGTCCCATTCTCACATCATAACATTGGTATAAATGGGCTGCAAGCTACAACCATAGCCATACTTTAATTTTGCATATAATATTACATCTCACAATATATAAAATTATTGAGCAGTATAAATTCCATAAATGAACCAAATCCTTTACGAAAGTGTACTGACTTCAATGGAAGGCTGGAAGAACAAGTACAAGCTGCCAAAGTTGTAAAACCAGGTTTATTCCAAACGCACAAAAACAGAGAACACTCCAAGGTAACAACACCAGTTCACCAATGACCTAGGTTTCGTCCCAAGGAAATGACTTCATCAGATTGGTGAAGTAGTACTGCTTATTTATATCAGAGTAAATTAAATAATTACACTCAATTTATTCTGTTAAAAAGACAGAACACAAATAACATCCCCTAACCATAAAGAATTACTAAACTAAAAATTAAAAATAAGTAGGTAAAACCATCCTATGAATTCATAATATTTACTAAGTTGAATTATTACATATAATTACTTAAAAATGAATAATGATAAATAATTGTGTGTCAACGTGGTTCCAGACTAAATCTTTCTACCCTATATGAATTAATACCCTATATGTACTATAGATTTCCTATACATGTATATTGTGTATGTTATAATGTATATAATTTCTACTAGGTTAAAAAAATCTATAATAGATCTATAACAATGAAATAATAAATGTTTGTATGATGTATAACTAATACTGAATGAATACACCTGTCCAAGGGAAATATTAATGTAAAAGGTTAACCGTCCTGGCACCCTACATTCAGTTTATTACCATGAAATACTATATGTTCTGAAGGTTTTCTAACCTAAGCCAGGGCTTGATTGAAAGAAATTCATTCAGGCCTGGATCATGATTTGCGTCTAGTCTAAGTTGCCATGTAAGCTCACTCATATCTAAGTGATATTGGGTTATTCTTCCCTGTTGGTCAAAGAACACCTGCTGGATCACACAAAATCTAAAATTGTGTCCCTCATTAGCCATGACATGTCTTGCTAGGGTGTTTGTCGTTTTCTGATGTTTTATATCTAGAATATGTTCTTTTATTCTGTCCCTAAACCTTCTACAGGTTTTCCCTACATAAAATGCCCTGCAATCTTGACACTTTGCTACATATACTAAATTTTTGCTATAACAATCAAAATGCCCATTTATTAAAATATCACATTGGTTAATAGAAACTGTGTGTCCTGATGTCCATATGTATTTACAAGTTGTACATCTATCACACTTGTAATTCCCCTTACATTTATTACTCGTGACCATTGTATCAGCCATACTTCTTTCAAAAATGTCCTTTAATGACATATCTTTCTTATATACAAACTTAGGCTTGTGTACAAAAAGCCTCGGTTCCACCTTATTGCTATGAAATATCTCCCAATACTTCTTAACTATATTAACCAGAAACTCAGAATCCATGTTGTATTTTAAAATGTACAAAATAGTATCGCTTCCAAAAGTGTTTGATTCACTGTTACTTGTAGAATACCCAAATTGATCTATATTAGATGTAATAATTGGAACTATTTTCTTGTTATTTCTTTTAAATATAATTTCCTTTTTCAAATCAAAACATATTTTTTTGCGGATAACCTCTATTAAGAAACATTTTTATAACAAAATCTAATTCCTTCTCAAAGTCCACATTATCACTGACCATACGCACCACCCTGACCATCTGCCCCTTCACTATGGCTTTTTTCTGATGTGGGGGGTGCCAACTATCATAATGTAGATAAGAGTTTGAGAAGGTAGGTTTTCTAAATATATTTGATTTAACCTTACCTTCTTTTTTGTCATATATTAAACTCACATCCAAATAATCTATCTTTTCGGTATTAACCTGAAATGTGAACTTTAGAAACCAAACTGTGTTATTAATATAATCAAGAAAATTGTCCAAGAAAAATTTTTCCCCCGTCCAGATGATAAAAATATCATCCAAAAATCTCAAATACATATTGATGAATGGACTATATTCACTTGTATGTACATACTTTCTTTCCCAATAGGCCATAATATAATTTACGTAGGTGGGGGCACAAGCTGCCCCCATGGCTATGCCAAAAGATTATTTAAAGTAATGGCCGTCAAAATATAAAAAATTGTTTCTTAATACTAAGTCCATTAATCTTACATATGTATTGACTTCATCTTGTTCGTAAACCCCAGTGGCACAAAGTTGTTCCTCCAACCATTCTAAGCCTACGTCATTTGGGATCACACTAAATAAGTTGCATACGTCTATAGTAACAAAATAAAATTCTTTTGGTATATTCCAATGTTTAATATTTTCCAAAAAGTGCCATGAATCCTTTACTATACAAGGTGTAACTCCTAAACCTTTCTTTAGTTTCTGATCCAGATACTGGCTTACAAAACTTACTTTACTACGTTTTCCATCCACTATAGGTCTAAATTTAACATTGTTTAGACCTTTGTGAATTTTGGGTATTCCAAAGATGGCACTCACAACAGGGTATTGGTTCAACATGAACTCATACTCACTTTCATTAATTTCTCCCTGATATACCATATCGTCCAAAGCCATGTCAATTTTTTGGTAGGCTATATTAATTTAGTTAAGGCTGACTTCACTATAATTATCTTCTAACAACATGGACATCATGATACTATTGTAATCTTGCTTGTTGGTAACCACTATCCCATTGCCCTTGTCCGGTTTCATAATGCGTATACATTCTTTATTACTAATGAGTTTTAAAATATCATTTTCCTCTTTTGTTAAATTACATTTACCTAAGTACTGTCTATGCCTGTAGTGTTCCCTAAATTCCTGCTCACATAAATGTTCAAAAGTTGAAACTAACTGGTTCATACAAGGATTAAATACACTGGATTTTTTTAAAATCCTTCCATCATTTCCATACCTAGTATTACTAGAATCCGTTTCAATGTTGATTTTTAAATTCATTTTACGGATAAATAGTTTTAAGTCAATTAATGAGTCAACAATATTCCCCCTCCTACTTGGTACAAAGTTAAGTCCTTTGGATAGGAAGTCAGCGTGTTTTATACCAATATCTATATTTGAATAGTTGTACACTTTGAAATCTTTACTGGTGTTAAAAATTACTTTAGGCTTGCTTAAAACACCTTCACTCTGTACTGAAATAACAGAAATAATGTGCCCCTGAGATATCTCTTCATAAAAGCTCACTATATCAAAATCATTACTTGTACTTCCGTCCAGTAGATTCTCTTCTATGCTCAAAGGTTCAACTACTGGATTTAAATAAAAATGGTCAGCATTCACAACTTGTAATTTTTCAAAAACAACAACTGTGTTTAAAGCATCTAAGTTTGTGTGCCCATTATCCCCTAAATTATCACCATTTACAGTGTTGTCCTGAGCATTAAGATCATCACATATCAAATGTGTACTTAAATTCATTAAGTCACAATTACAGGTATTTGGGGAGTCTAAGTTTGTATGTCCTTCAACCCCTGGTTGGACACCATTTACAGTTCTATCCTGAACATTAAACTCATCGCCTATTATGTGTATACTTAAGTTCAGTAGCTCAGAATCACACATGTTATAACTGTAAGTTGTGTTATTCATTTCTTTCTTGCACAATTGTGCATGGGTAAAAAAATCATTCACTTCACCAATTTCATCTTTATCAAATATAGAACAATTCCCATCATTATCTACAGTATCCAATAGGTTTTCGCTACTGAGAATTTCCTTGTGTGTTATATCATTCTTAACATACCCGTTATACTTATCCGTCAAAGTGGCTGTGTTGTAATTTATACCATTACTATGTGCACTAGTTGCTGAATTGACTTTATAGTTTAACAGTACATTACCATGGTCGCCAAATGATTTTGAAAGTTCGTCTAAATCTGGTTCCACAGTTAAGGTTGCTGGAAAAGTTCCGTCTGTATAAACATTCATTTCCTCCAAAAATACAGGTTTTCCAGTATCTGGTTCATTGTGCAAGCAAACAATACCTTGGTCGCCCTGAATAACAATGGGATCCAGTATGTGAAATGGCGTGGAAAAAGTTCGCAATTCGGTCCCGTCAAAATAGTCCACATCGGACCGAATAGGCATACTTAATGTCTGTGTTGGTTTTTGGACATTCCCTTGGGTGGGCCTGTGGTTGTCTTGTTTTTGGCTCTCGCCCCTATCCAAATCACTTGTTGTTCCTCTTGGTTGACATCCTGATTCCGCAGGCGTTCCGAACGCCTTAGGCCCTCTCCCAAAGGGTCCTCGTCAGCTTCACGACAGTTGTTGCTCTCATGTGGTTGGCCACGTTCGTTTAGGTCATCACGCCTCCGCTTCCGATAGGTTGTAGTATCCAGTTCACTTGACTTCATTTCAAAGTGTACAACTATTCAAATATAGATATTGGTATAAAACACGCTGACTTCCTATCCAAAGGACTTAACTTTGTACCAAGTAGGAGGGGGAATATTGTTGACTCATTAATTGACTTAAAACTATTTATCCGTAAAATGAATTTAAAAATCAACATTGAAACGGATTCTAGTAATACTAGGTATGGAAATGATGGAAGGATTTTAAAAAAATCCAGTGTATTTAATCCTTGTATGAACCAGTTAGTTTCAACTTTTGAACATTTATGTGAGCAGGAATTTAGGGAACACTACAGGCATAGACAGTACTTAGGTAAATGTAATTTAACAAAAGAGGAAAATGATATTTTAAAACTCATTAGTAATAAAGAATGTATATGCATTATGAAACCGGACAAGGGCAATGGGATAGTGGTTACCAACAAGCAAGATTACAATAGTATCATGATGTCCATGTTGTTAGAAGATAATTATAGTGAAGTCAGCCTTAACGAAATTAATATAGCCTACCAAAAAATTGACATGGCTTTGGACGATATGGTATATCAGGGAGAAATTAATGAAAGTGAGTATGAGTTCATGTTGAACCAATACCCTGTTGTGAGTGTCATCTTTGGAATACCCAAAATTCACAAAGGTCTAAACAATGTTAAATTTAGACCTATAGTGGATGGAAAACGTAGTAAAGTAAGTTTTGTAAGCCAGTATCTGGATCAGAAACTAAAGAAAGGTTTAGGAGTTACACCTTATATAGTAAAGGATTCATGGCACTTTTTGGAAAATATTAAACATTGGAATATACCAAAAGAATTTTATTTTGTTACTATAGACGTATGCAACTTATTTAGTGTGATCCCAAATGACGTAGGCTTAGAATGGTTGGAGGAACAACTTTGTGCCACTGGGGTTTACGAACAAGATGAAGTCAATACATATGTAAGATTAATGGACTTAGTATTAAGAAACAATTTTTTATATTTTGACGGCCATTACTTTAAACAATCTTTTTGGTGTAGCCATGGGGGCAGCTTGTGCCCCCACCTACGCAAATTATATTATGGCCTATTGGGAAAGAAAGTATGTACATACAAGTGAATATAGTCCATTCATCAATATGTATTTGAGATTTTTGGACGATATTTTTATCATCTGGACGGGGGAAAAATTTTTCTTGGACAATTTTCTTGATTATATTAATAACACAGTTTGGTTTCTAAAGTTCACATTTCAGGTTAATACCGAAAAGATAGATTATTTGGATGTGAGTTTAATATATGACAAAAAAGAAGGTAAGGTTAAATCAAATATATTTAGAAAACCTACCTTCTCAAACTCTTATCTACATTATGATAGTTGGCACCCCCCACATCAGAAAAAAGCCATAGTGAAGGGGCAGATGGTCAGGGCGGTGCGTATGGTCAGTGATAATGTGGACTTTGAGAAGGAATTAGATTTTGTTATAAAAATGTTTCTTAATAGAGGTTATCCGCAAAAATTATGTTTTGATTTGAAAAAGGAAATTATATTTAAAAGAAATAACAAGACAATAGTTCCAATTATTACATCTAATATAGATCAATTTGGGTATTCTACAAGTAACAATGAATCAAACACTTTTGGAAGCAATACTATTTTGTACATTTTAAAATACAACATGGATTCTGAGTTTCTAGTTAATATAGTTAAGAAGTATTGGGAGATATTTCATAGCAATAAGGTGGAACCGAGGCTTTTTTTACACAAGCCTAAGTTTGTATATAAGAAAGATATGTCATTAAAGGACATTTTTGAAAGAAGTATGGCTGATACAATGGTCACGAGTAATAAATGTAAGGGGAATTACAAGTGTGGTAGATGTACAACTTGTAAATACATATGGACAGCAGGACACACAGTTTCTATTAACCAATGTGATATTTTAATAAATGGGCATTTTGATTGTTATAGCAAAAATTTAGTATATGTAGCAAAGTGTCAAGATTGCAGGGCATTTTATGTAGGGAAAACCTGCAGAAGGTTTAGGGACAGAATAAAAGAACATATTCTAGATATAAAACATCAGAAAACGACAAACGCCCTAGCAAGACATGTCATGGCTAATGAGGGACACAATTTTAGATTTTGTGTGATCCAGCAGGTGTTCTTTGACCAACAGGGAAGAATAACCCAATATCACTTAGATATGAGTGAGCTTACATGGCAACTTAGACTAGACGCAAATCATGATACAGGCCTGAATGAATTTCTTTCAATCAAGCCCTGGCTTAGGTTAAAAAACCTTCAGAACATATAGTATTTCATGGTAATAAACTGAGTGTAGGGTGCCAGGACGGTTAACCTTTTACATTAATATTTCCCTTGGACAGGTGTATTCATTCAGTATTAGTTATACATCATACAAACATTTATTATTTCATTGTTATAGATCTATTATAGATTTTTTTTAACCTAGTAGAAATTATATATATTATAACATACACAATATACATGTATAGGAAATCTATAGTACATCTAGGGTATTAATTCATATAGGGTAGAAAGATTTAGTGTGGAACCACGTTGACACACAATTATTTATCATTATTCATTTTTTAAGTAATTATATGTAATAATTCAACTTAGTAAATATTATGAATTCATAGGATGGTTTTACCTACTTATTTTTAATTTTTAGTTTAGTAATTCTTTATGGTTAGGGGATGTTATTTGTGTTCTGTCTTTTTAACAGAATAAATTGAGTGTAATTATTTAATTTACTCTGATATAAATAAGCAGTACTACTTCACCAATCTGATGAAGTCATTTCCTTGGGACGAAACCTAGGTCATTGGTGAACTGGTGCTGTTACCTTGGAGTGTTCTCTGTTTTTGTGCGTTTGGAATAAACCTGGTTTTACAACTTTGGCAGCTTGTACTTGTTCTTCCAGCCTTCCATTGAAGTCAGTATAAATTCCATAAATTCTGTAAGGATTTTTATATTTATTGTATCTAAAAATCACATTCAATAAAGGTTTCATGAAACAATTGCAATTCCTCATCATGGGGAATATTGGAAAATAATTGCACTATATCCACTGTTAAAAAAATTATATCCTTCATCCATAACTTATCACAAATTTTGCTAACGAAGTCCAACAAATTTCTTACCAAATGTGAACATTTAGTATAAAAGAGGTTTAAGACCAGATCAATATAAATAGCTAAGGGATAGGTGTTAGACACTTGAGCTGCAACAATTGGTCTGAATGGAGGATGGATAAAACGTTTGTGGACCTTAGGAACTGCAAAAATTGTAAGGATAATGGGATCCTTAATATGCAAAAATGTTGTAATTGAACATTTCATGTCCCTGGATCAAGTAATCATCTAAAAACAAGTTTATATTACTACAAGCAATATTTATCTCATTTTTTCAGGCTGTCATATATCTATCTTTCTCATGTATTAATTTAAAAATTGTACCGGTATAAGAAATATTATCAATGATTACCAGACCACAACCCTTTTCAGGCTTCATCACCCTTAATTCATACTCTTTACTTAATTTCTCCAGTATTTTTTTTTTTTACTTAAAAGAGATATACCTCTATAGTTGGGTGCCCCATATGATTGATAAATGTCTTGGTTACAAAGTTTTATCAATAGTAGCTATCAAGGAATTTAATGGGGAATTGTATAAACTTTTCATTTTTAAAACATCATTGCTTAGGGACTCATCACCATTGCTCATATTACTGTGATTTAAATCCCCTAGATTTAATTTTTTTGTAAATAATCTCAATTCAACCAGCGTATCATATATAATACCTGCCCTAAAAGGGATAAAGGTAAAGCCCTCCTCGAACAAAGTCAAATATTCATGTGTGATATCCAGTCTACTATAATTATAAATACTATACTCATTGTATCAAGCTATTATTACATCATCACTAAAAACAATGACTAGGGGAGTTAACTTGCATTCCAAATTGTCTGCCCCCCAGTTTCTTCCTCCTCACCCTTTTGACCCCCTGTTTCTTTAAAACTGACATTGTTCTTCCCCCATGAGATATAAATGTTCACTCCCATTTGTTGTGCTAATCTGCTCAATCTGCACAATGGTGGGAGCTCCAAACAGTCAATGATATTAATATCATCTTCAAACTGTTGGGGCAAATTATTACCAACATCAACCTGAGAATTATATTCATCTACCATTATATTACGACCAGCCCTATTGTCTCTTACAGACTTAATTTTGGGGGGAATGGGTAGGCAGCATACTTTTCAAGTTCTTAGCACAAAGTCTAAAATAATGGGGGACATAGCCCCAAAAATAGGGATAGATTTTAATTATTGCTCTGATAAACTTAGACATTTACTAGAATAACAGGATTTGTGTTAGCATGAATTTTCTAAAGGATATGGAGCTTGGAACTCAAATGGATGTCATTATTCAGGGACTTCAATTCTCAGTGATTTGCCAGAAAATCACAAATTTTATTAGGAGCAGGCCAAAAATATGAGGCAATAATCTGGACATTCTGCATGGACAGCTGGGAAGCATGGTTTGTTTATATTACTGGCCCATCTTATCAGACACACCATTATATCTAGTCATCATAGCTTTAAATAACAAATCTTCCCTAATATTTTTGTCAAAAACAGCAATAATTTAGTAAGATTGTCAGGTTGTCTATTATTGTCCCATATAATAGCTTTCATGCATTCAAATCCATGTCAATCCAACATGGCTAGCAATTCAGAATTAAAGTCTGAATTCACAATTAAACCACTAGGGAACTTCAATAACCAAAGTCCCTGTGGTACACTCTCAGCTTTTATACAAGGCTGTAAAAATAAATTTGTTTAACTACAATTACTGAAACTAAAGCAGTTTATTTTCCAAAAGTTCGAGTTGCTTGTTAATAGGCCCCCTCTCCACCATCCATTCCATATTGTTAAAAGATAACATCTTATTTAATCAATTGTAATATTCAAGGAGTCACTATATTCACCAAAATATATAGGTTTCACCTTAGCATTACCAGAAGCAGCTGTATTATAGGAGATCAAAGTACCAGCTTGCATCTGTTCAACAGCTGCTTGATTTGCCAACACCTCCATTCCATTAACACATGCCCCATTGGCAACAATAAGACAGCTATCAAAATGAAACACCTGTTATTCTTTATTAGATAAAAGGCAAGATAAACTCTTCTGTGCAGCCATTTTCTGGATGAGGAGCTGCCATAACTGAATTACTTCACCAGCCAAACAGTGTTTCTGGTGTGTGAGGTGAAGCAGCTTCACTGCAACATGCTCCACTAAGCTCCTATGATTCCATGGTGGAACCAAGTCTGTCAGAAAAAATCAATAACTTCAACTGTCTGTCAGAACCATCTAAGAAAACTTGTAAATATATGAGGAATATGTTCTATATGTAATCACAAGTGAGTCCACCACGTGAACTTCAGAAAAATATTAATAGCATGAGTGCTTGTATTGCACACACTAATTTTATTCAACTTTTGTTAATATTTTTGTCCTTTTAAGGACAACAGGCTTCATCAGAACAACTGAATATGTGCACCACCTGATATAAATGGAGAAAAGAACCAGTTACATTTTGAAAAATGTATTGACTTCTCCAGTATGTAAAGACAACAATAATGATGACAATCTTAAATTGATTAAAGAAGTCAATTTTATTTATTTATTTGTTTTTTCTTTTGTTATCCGGTTAGTCTAACTGAGCCTGGGGCCCATTTTAAGTGGAGAACTGAGGAGATATGCTCCACACAGTTAGATACAATTCAAACAATAACAACAGAAAAGAAAGTCTGACAATAACTTATAAAAGTATGAAACAGAAATCTTAATAATCAAACAATTAGACAAACAATCGCTATGTACTATGTAAGTGACTACTACTAGTTCTACACTCTGTTTCTAAAATCAGACTACTACATAACATTGAGAATTGCCCTGATATACAGTTACTAAATAGTATTGATAAAAGGTCTTTGTTTACAAGTTTACAAAGAAGTGAAACCTACTCAGTGATGTAGCTATGGGATGGGGGGTTGGGAGGGTTGGCGAGATGGGAAGTTCACCCTGGGCAGGGCAGCACTTTTGGGACCATCACATAGTTTAAAGTACATATAAACAAATGTTTTTTAAGGGTGTTCTTCTTTAAGAACGGTCCCATATTATCACATCCTGTTCTTCCGGTCTGGTACTTCTGTGTGTGCAGTTATTCTTCCAGCCTGCGCAATTTTAAAACAGTTTTGCTGACTGTTCCAAGTAAGAGGAGTTATTGTGCTGCTCACATAAGGATGTCTTAATCCATTCATATTGCTGCCTGCTCCAAGTTTTTTCCAAGCAAGGGTGGACTTTGTGTGTGGAATGTTTTAATTTGTTCTTACTGCTACCTTTTATTCGCTCTTATTGATGCCAGCATTTTTTCCAAGAAAGGGTGTACCACTTGTGATTCAAGAAGTTAATTCTATAGCTCTAAACTGTTCAGACTTGCACAGAATATTTGGAATGTTTGGTTCATACTTTTGATCTGTTCTCTTAAAATGTGTGGTTTTCTGGCAAATCAGTAAGAACTGAATACACTACATAATGATAGCCATTTAAGTTTCAGTCTTTCTATATTTCAAGAAATGCATGGTAACACAAAACACTTTATTCTAGCAACTTTCTAAGATTATGCAAGCAATGGTCAAAATGTGTCCCTGGTTTTGGGCCTTTGCCCCACCCCAAATACATTTTGTTTTTCCCAAATTGTTGTACTGCAAAGTTGAGAGATTTAATTGAGTGTCAAGTGGATTTTACAAGGACCTGAGAGCTTCAGGGGAAGAGAAGTTTAGTGCTGCTTATGCCACGTCTGCTTGCATTGTTAGTAGCAAACTAGGAAGTATACTTGGTTTTGATGCAGAAGGCTGTGGGTTCTACTCCCACATTATGTAGATGGATTTTTGATATTGTACATGGTGTACTTTATATATATCTCGTCTTGAGAATGTCCTCATTTGGAGGAAATACCTAGTAATTATGAACCTGTTATCAGTTTGCCATCCATATCCTATTGGAATATTACTAGCTTGTCATTTTTTTAATGTAACATAGGTCATTTATTGTTCAAGTGCAACAGGCACTTTATATTTCATTGCTTTATCTACAAATACTGAGGCACACTGATGTTCCACTCACTAATTTGAATAAGGAGAAAGTTAAAGTCAGCTGCCTGTCAGGTGCCAGGATCTGCCACATAATGCATGCACTCAGGTCCCTCAACAACAGGTACAAATATGACTTTGTCATTGTACATGTTGGTGTGAATGACTTGAGCTGTGCCTCCATTGACTACATGAAAAGAGACACAAAGGAGCTCTCGGATTATGTAGCCCAGATGGGTATGCCCTTGCCCTGAGCAGCATCCTACCATCACCCAGAATGATACCACAGTACAAGCAGAAAATGACTGATTTTAACAATTGGCTAAGTTTCTGGTGTCATTCTAAGGAGATTCAGTATCTGCCTGCCTGGGATGACATGATTGACAGACCTTGATGCTTTGCCAGAGATGGCCTGCATCTGTCACCCCTGGGCTTCTGGATACTGGCCAAGGCTCTTGCCACCCCTATAGTGCCTTTTTTAGCTGGTGTTCCAAAGACCAAATTACCACCATAACAGCTACAAAGAAATGCAATCTGAGAGTCATAGTGCTCAACACTAAAATTCTAAATCTCAAAATGCACTCACTCGAAGTACTCCTTAAAATGGAGAACATCGACATTTGTGCTATAACAGAGACTTGGTTCAAAGCAGCAGAAAGCACCCCTGCACTACCAGGCTATAACTCATTCCACATCTTTCAGCCCCAGAACTTAGATTGAAGCTCCAAAGGTGGTGGTGTTTCCATATTCATAAAGGATGCGCATAGCTCCAGACTGGTAGCCCAACATAATGCATCAGAGATACTTCAGGTGCAGCTAACTTTGGGTAAGACAGCAATTCAGGTCGTAGCCTGCTATAAGTCTCCAACCATGTCGCTAGACTCACACTCCATGTTCCTAAGCTTCCTGGAGAATAATAGGGTCCAACCTACCACTCTCATACTGGGCGACTTCAACTACCCCTCCATTAAATGGGAAAACTACTCATGTACCAATACACTTGCCCAATGCTTTTTGGAATTAATTAATTCCAATGCCTTTGATCAGCTGGTTCTTAGCCCCACTAGAGGTAGCAACATCCTTGACCTGGTCATTACTAACATGGGCGACCATTGCTCTACACCAATAGTCAACTCTTCCCTGGTTAGATCCGACCACAAGCTAATCACCTTGGAAATCCACAAACCTCCCCCCCCCCGACATAGGTAATCACCATGAAAAACTTCTACAAAGCTAACCACTGCACCCCCCCAACAAAGGTAACCACCATGAAAAACTTCTCCAAAGCTAACTTTGGGCACTTAAAAACAGAGGCGGATAACTTCACAGCACCCATACAAATGGAGAATAGTTGCATGACTTCTGAAACTCATTCCACATCGTTCAGCCCCAGAACTTAGACTTGAAGCTCCAAAGGTGGTGGTGTTTCCATATTCATAAAGGATGCGCATAGCTCCAGACTGGTAGCCCAACATAATGCATCAGAGATACTTCAAGTGCAGCTTACTTTGGGTAAGACAGCAATTCAGGTTGTAGCCTGCTATAGGTCCCAACCATGTCTCTAGACTCACACTCCATGTTGCTAAGCTCCCTGGAGAATAATAGGGTCCAACCTAACACTCTCATACTGAGCGACTTCAACTATTCCTCCATTAAATGGGAAAACTACTCATGTGCCAGTACACTTGCCCAATAATTTCTGGAATTCATTAATTCCAATGCCTTGGACCAGCTCGTTCTTAGCCTCACTAGAGGTAGCAACATCCTTGACCTGGTCATTACTAACATGGGCGACCGTTGCTCTACACCAATAGTCAACTCTTCCCTGGTTTGATCTGGCCACAAGCTAATCACCTTGGAAATCCACAAACCTCCCACCACACCCCCCGACATAGGTAATCACCATGAAAAACTTCTACAAAGCTAACCACTGCCCCCCCCCCCCAACAAAGGTAACCACCATGAAAAACTTCTCCAAAGCTAACTTTGGGCTCTTAAAAACAGAGGTGGTTAACTACACAGCACCCATGCAAATGGAGAATAGTTGCATGACTTCTGAATCATGCACCAAATGCATGGATCTCACCATACCCAAAAGAGCCAAGTCACTCTCATCAAAAAAAAAAAAGGAAGCCAATCTGGTTGTCCCCTGCCATAAACAATCTCTACAACAGAAGGAGGAAACTGATGCGGAATAAGGTGAAGTCCCAAGACTGGAAAAACTCTCTTATCAGCCTCAACAAAAAAGTTGAGATCCCTCATTAAATCCTCTAAAGCTAGCTATGAAAACAGAATTGCAGTAGATAGTAAAGAAACCACAAGGCCTTCTATAGTTATGTAAAGAATCTCCACGGCAATGACCAGATTTGCTCTGAGCTACTGCACAATGGTACCTCCTATACCAAGCCAACAGATATTGCCAATATACTGGTCGACAGATTCAGTGCTAACTTTACCTGCTCTCTCCCCAAAGGACCAATCACAATACCAATAGATCGCCAGGCACCCAGTATTACTGCTGCACATTTTAAAACAGCACTGTCCAAGGCCAAGAATACAGCTTCTATGGGACCTGACAATATCCCTGGCTGTATTCTACATGAACTACTGAGTGAACTGGCACCTCACCTGTGTGCCCTGTTCAATCACAGCCTCACCGCAGGCTTTGTCCCTACCAAATGGCACACTGCTACAGTCATCCCTCTCCACAAAGGAAGAGTGACTACACACCCCGGGAATTATTGCCTCATTAGCCTGACAAGTCTGATATGCAAAGGTATGGAATGCATCATCATGGACCTAATAAACAAGGATATAGGGAATCTCCAAACTCTGGATCCTACACAGTTTGACTTTGTGAAGGGTAGATTATGCCTGCTCAACTTGGCTGACTTGGTTGAGTCAGTCACCAGAGCTGTGGATGAAGTCTAGGTGGTGCATACAGCCTACCTTGATCTGGCCAAGGCCTTTGATACCATTTCCCACCCAGAAAAAGTCACTAAGCTATGCATCAACCCATATATCTCTAGGTGGGTTGCAAAGTGGCTCCCAGATAGAACCCACAGTGTGAAAGTAACTCACTCCAAGTCAGACTGCTGACCAGTCACGAGGGTTCGGTCTTGGGTCCCCTCCTGTTTGGTATCTACTTTTCTGAAGTCGAGGCCAACAAAAAGGGACTCTGGCTGACAAAGTTTGCAGACGATTGCAAGTTGGGAGCTATTATCCCCAAGTGATGTTGACATCCTACAGAAAGGCCTCAATGAGACCAATGACTGATGTAAGAACCATGGCCTTGAGCTCAATGCCAAATAATGTGTCGTCATCCCCCTTGGGAAAAACCCAGTTCCCACGAATTACTACATTGATGGCAGTCCACTGAACACAGAAGGCATTATAAGAGATCTGGGAACACAGGTTGACAGCAACCTATCTTTTGACCACCATGTTGCACTGTGGTCAGAAAGTCCTTCTATGTGGCATCCAGGAAGAAAGTAGTCACTGTCTCTCTCTACTCTTCCCTCATTAGGCCAATCATCAAGCACAATACTCCATATGGCATGTACCTCACTAGACACTTGCAACAACTGGAGAGGCCGAAAAAGTACCTCACAAAGAGGATCCTAGGCCTTAAACACTTGTCCTATATGGACAGACACAAAAAACGCCTGCTATTCTCTGTCTCATATCGCCTACTTAGAGGCGATCTCTGCTTGACTTACAAAGCAATGTCTGACCCAGCTCTGTTAGAAATGCTACATCTAAAGAAATCCCAATTCCTCCACACCACACACTCCAGAGACTTCAACCTCATTACCACAATCAACAGAACATGCTGGAGGGACAGGTTCATAACCCAGAGACTGCCCATGCTATGGAATAGACAATCCATACATGTCAAGCAGAGCACCTCACTGGCCCTCTTCAAGAAAAATCTTGATGAGTGGATGGGAAATAGATAATTCACCCCAGTGATCACTCCAGCAGCTCTCTTCAACAGAGGCCCTGGGAACTAAGGTCAGGTGGCACGATGCTAGGATAATCCTATAGCCTAGGCTTGTAAAGGCTCCAGGGCTATTAGCCTAGTACACACCTATGAACGTAATAAAGTTGTTTGCTGGCAGCAGGGTCTTCATTAGTCATAGATCTCTTTAATGTGGAATTATTTAGATGACTTTTACTTCTGAAGAGGTTGTGCATATTAACTGATATTGGTAGATTCTAATGACAGAAGTTTGAGTAGACGTTTATGACTGAAATGGTCTGCATTGGGCAGTTTTGTCAGTATCGGTTCATAAATTTTGCTTCATTGCTTACTAGAAAAATGTTCAAAACAGTAAATTTGAACATTCTCTGATAAGTGTGCTGCATTATACAGTTCAAGAAATATAATTTAATACAATCAGGAAGGTGTTTACATGATCCTAAATATGTATGATTTGAAAACAGTCCAAATATAAACTTTATCTGATACTGGCTCGATGCATTTTCTTTGAATGTGGGTTTCAATGCTATTTCAATGAATGTGAGTTTCAAGGGCAGAGAAGTTTTAATGCTTAATCTGTTTTCATTGCGAGACTGTATGGCTTTGATGATATTGTCAGTGGTCTACACAGCAATCATCATTGCCAAGGAATGAGACTGACACTACAGGACATAGTGGATCGACTGTCATTGTTATTCTAACACAGTCTAGAGTGTCCATGCTGATGGCTCACAATGCAGTCCTGGCTACCCCTACCACATATGCAAGCACTCAACCCAGGTTGCTTCACAGATAAGGCTGATGGGATGATGCCAGCATATGGAGACACACTGTGGAATGGAGCATGGGTGCAAGTTGACTGTTCATGATTGCATAGCCAACAGCAAATTAGCTAGCTAGCTAGCAGCTGATTTGTGTGCACAATGCAGCATAGACATTGATACCTGATGGATAAGGGTTGGTCTCCTGAGAGTAGGCCTGCCTCTCCCGTGTGGCACTTGGCAAAACACTGTCAGGACATGCAGAACCCTTCATATATTATAGCATTGCTGCAGTATTGCTCTAATCAGAAATTCAATGGGCTATCCCATAGATTATATGCTTTCATTCTGTGCAGCCAGTGCTGCCATGACTTCCCTGCTTCTGCGTACTTGTCCTTCATGCTGCAATCCAGCTGATGTGCAATATGGTTTATGGCACAGGCAAGTGCATACATGTTGGATCCATGCATGACTGGAATTGTTCATTTGTCTGTAGGAGGAGGTGGACAAACTCTGACATGCACACGATACACACCAACTACATGTGTACATCTACTGCTCTGGGCAGTATTGCTGTGTTGTGGGGAAGTGTCAACATCAACATCAGACTCAGCATGGGACTGTGGTCCACAGGCCTCATCCTGTCTATCAACTGATGTCTCCACATTTTCATAATGGCTGGACAGGTTTTCCTTCACATCTGAGTCTAAAGCCTCATCCACGTGACTGTCATCATATGGGTCAGACGATATCACCAAATCTATGTCCTGTGTGCCAGAAGCCATGGTACCATACTGAGACACATCAGATCCCACAGCAGAATCAGTAGATGGGCTAGTAGATGATGAAGGCAGTGGATGAGCTAAAAGAAGAGACAGATGACAGGTAAAAAAAAATGTGCTTATATCACATGCTGAATCTCATTACTGACATATGACACACACATACACACACACACACACACACACACACATATATATATATATATATATATATATATATATATATATATATATATATATATATATATATATATATATATATATATCACTACAATGTTACAGATAATAATGACTTAGCAGGAGGCCTTGTCTAGGTATGGCCCATGGAACATGACAGAGAGTTGACAATAATGATACATATGTACCATAGATGACATATGTGAGGAATACAAGCATAACATACACTTGACATGTCCTCGTGGAATGTGGCATTGGATGCAAAGGCTGAAATACAACTGTTGTTGGGAAACAAAGGCATAAACACAGCATTATTAAACACATACTTGCCAGGATGTACCATTCCAAATAAGATAAAATACGCTAGCTAATCCATACACATATCAGTTGGTCGTGGCTGAGATGCTGATGATGCCTGTCCTATGGAGGGGTAGAAGGACACAGTATTAATGGAGGACAACAACAGGAGTAACAGCAATGACATGTATGAGATAATAGCATACCTGTGTAACTCTCCAGATGGCATGAGTGTGTCTGTTGCAATCTGGATACTACAATGGGAAAATACAAAAGAAGCAACCACAGTCATGTAGGCATGCAGCAGGATAGGCACATGATGATATATACCACACAATAATAGGTTATGTTGATTCTCACATGAGGTACAGTGCTCCTGTTGGCCAGATTTCCCAGTGTAGAAAAACAATTTTAACACAGTTATGCTGCACACACTTTGATAGTGCACATCCACATTATCAGAAAAAATAGATTGTGAAAGGTCAATTGATTAGGGCGTCTAGAATGACAAGTGATTATTCTGTATTTCTCCAGGAAGATGATTATATCTGTTCCCTGTTCTTAGAAAGAAGTTATCCGGAGTCCCTATTACGGTGTTTAGTTAAGGAGGTGATGGATAACAGGAAAGGAAAGTTTCTCCACTATTAGGTTTGAGTCAGCCTGAGGTGGTTTTAGAAAATAAAGAAGTTTCCTATAATCATGCATTTATTCACACTTTTTTGGCTACATCCAACCAAGTAGAAGAAACTATCAAAAAATGTTGACCACTATTGAAGGTCAATGAAGAAATAGGGAGATACGTTCCTACACAACCTTCCTTCATTAGAAGGAGAGGTATGAACTTAAAGGATATATTTGAGAGGCAGGGTCTCCGTCAGGTCATGACAAACAGAACTAAAAGGGGTACATTTAAATGTGGTGCTTGCCATCAATGTGAATATATTCTACAGCAGAAGGAAATATATATTCCTTCTAGGGGCATTAGATTTTTGGCTTCTAATTATTATAACTGTTGCACGAAGGGAATAGTTTATATTGGTATGTGTGTTAGTTGTAATAGTGTTTATATTGGTAAAACTACATGAGCTCTCAGGAAAAGGATTTATGAACATTTTTATGAAATGAATAAAGAAAAATAGTCTAATGCCTTTTATAAACACTCCTTAGTTTGTCACAGTATGAACATAAAATTTGCCATGTTAGAACAAGTGGCTATGGACCCCAGAGGTGGTAATTGGGAGTCCAGGGTCGAGAGAACTGTTTTGGCAGTTAAAAACTTACGCTTGTAGGCCACCGGGCTTAAATGATTACATTAGTATTACTAGTGTGTTGAAATTAAGGCGAGCCAAGTTGTGACACTACTTGAAATGGAGTTGTGGAATATTTAGGTAGTTTTTTATTTTTATTAGTATATGTATTTTTTATAGCAAAATATTGTTAATTAAAATGGTTTAGATATTGTTTTGAGCATGGTCAGTTGTACATTTATTTTTCCTGAATCCATTGATTTGTATTTTCAAATTGTGTAACTATTGAGTCATGGCAAGTACACCTTTGAATTTTATTAAGATTAAACTTACTAAGGGTAATCTTTTATTATTGCCTTTTAGACAACATATAATTTCTTTTTTGATAGTTTAACATGTGTGGATGTGAGTTGTTGTTTATTGTTTAATACAGATTTATATTTGTTAGTATTTTGTAAATAGGAAGAATTTGTAAGGTGATTTATGTAACATTTATGTATAACTGTATTTTTGATACAGTTTTATATTACATGTCCGCACGAGAATTTTAATAACTATGTACATATCTTTTTAAGAAAGCAAAGTATTTAATTACTAAAGAAGTATTTAAAGGTCTCAAAACAGGTGTTGTTTCAGTTCTGATGAAGCTTTGCATTGGCAGAGTGAAAGCACGCTTAACTTGGATTGTGTGCTGTGACGTGGATTTTACTATTCTCACTTGTGTATTTTTCAATGTAATTTTGGATTAAAACATTTATTCCACCTTGGATTTCTGCTGATTCATGCCTGGACTTTGGATTTTATTAGTTCTTGTTCTTTTTTGTGATACTACAATGGGAAAATACAGACAAAGCAACCACAGTCAAGGAGGCATGCAGCAGGATAGGCACATGATGATATATACCACACAATAATAGGTTATGTTGATTCTCACATGAGGTACAGTGCTCCTGTTGGCCAGATTTCCCAGTGTAGAAAAACAATTTTAACACAGTTATGCTGCACAGCCTATCAACATGGTGGTGACCCATACCTGGTCTGTCTGTAGGTGCACCTGCATGGCTTATGTCCCCAGAAGATTTACATGTAGTTTACAATTTCAAGGAAATAGCAGTGTGACAATATACTATACTGGCATGACAGAAGGCTGAGGTAATAACAGGTAATAGTCACAGTAACAGTATATGGAGATACTCACCTATCATGTCCTGCTGTTGTGCAGAATTGGATGGATCTATGCAAATGAATGCAGACATTACACATGCTAGTTGTACTGTTAAGCATGTACTGAAGTTGTATGGCAACAATACATGAATATGCATGCAATATGTACTGATTTATTCTATATGCATCAATGTTATGCAAAGTAACACATATGTGTGTGGCCTGGAACACCTGCTTCTATCCCAGCCCTGGATATCCATCACTCCCCACTCAACATATGCAGTGATGCTAGAAACTGTGATATCCCTTGAACTCACATACCCTGTTGACTACATGAAGAATCATGTCAGAGCCCCATCTGCGACAGCCCTACTGCGATCCATTCTGACCTCCCACAGCATTAATTATGTTGGTAAGGTCAGTCCACACTTCATTCCTCCATAGTGTATTTTCTGCCCATCCAAGGAGCATCTGTCCATGTTGTCACAGAGCATCTATTATGATTTCATTTTCCTGTGGTAAAAAATTTTTGCCCTAAGTCTGTTTTCCATCTTGAAGAGTTATATGCATGTTTAGATAAATGTAACGGTCTACATATGCAGATAATTATGTTGACACCTTATACCAATTTGCCCTCTCTGCATTCCTGTGCAATACCAAAATTTAGGAAATAGTCCCTGTCCTGTATAGTACTGTGACATAAAAAATAAAACTATATGTGATATGAAAACAATGCCTGAATACATAAGAGATGGAACAACAACATAACTTGCTATATCTATAGAATCCGTTTGTGAAATTTGAACCAATTATAGTGGCTGTCCAAATATAACAGCATGCAAATCACATGGTCAGCATGCAGTTCACATTAACATATATGTGTAAATTAAAAATGTTTGATAGCTGTCACATCATCCTGTAGCTGCAATGCAATGACAGCCTAAACTGACAACCTGTGTGCTAAAACCAGTCATATTAACATTAACATCATATAAATGGTGAGCTTATATCAACACAACCAATCCTGAGCAGTAAATGCTAGCCACGTTAGCAGGGAGTATCTGAACATTATCAATTGAGTAACTTACGGAAAGCATCATAAAGCCTCTATATCTGTAAACATACTAGACACAGTTCATGGTAAACAGAGATAAACATGTATTGAGTACTAATGATGAAACAGTTCTAGTACATGTTTTAATAAGCATCAGTGAATAAATATCCATAACAGTACAACAAATACATACTGCATAACAACATATGGATAATCCAGTAAGACAGAGGGACTCCAGAGGGAGTCCAAAATGGCCAGTTTTAATAAAAAACATTTATTGTCAACAATAAAAGTTTTTTTTTTTTTATTGAAATGGGATGTTTTGGAGTCCCCCTGTCTTACTGGACTAATTTTTTTTTCTTTGTTTTGTTTTTCTTTACTGGGACTTCTTTACCAGAAAGGGTTGGTATCTGTGTTTGTTCAACATACGGATAATGTCAGAATTCATAGGTTTCTGTACTTATACCACAGACTGTATCGTCACCAGTAATATATACAGAAAAATCTGTTAGTATGTCCCTATGTACTGTAGTGAACTGCATATAGGGAAGTACTGCTTGCTAGTGATGCAGATGTACCCACCTATATGAATACAGGTCAATCGTATACCCATTCAGTAACTCACATACATTTTTTAAACCACAAACAATTCCCAATAAATGTATCATCAGTCTATGCATATACACATACATTTCTAAGGAGTAATGATAACATGGGTATATAAGGAGAGAAACATATCCAATGACAGCAGTGCTAAGAGATGCAAAACTACCTTTGCAGCTACCTATGAGTCGGATATACCTGAAAGTAAGACCAGCTATGTGCACATTTGTACCATACACAATTAATGGAATTCACTAAAATTCAAGGTTTTGGAATTCCATTTGCACATGTCCGCACAAGTTCTCAAAATTCAGTACATTAACCAAGGTGCTCTGCCCACATATCCAATAGGTATTATTAAATGGGACCATATGCAGCACATTCCCATTATCTTCCAATAATCTGATACCATTCATAAGCACCACTTTTAAATTATGGCTTTGATACAATTAAAGATCAGACCATTGCTGCATGCAAACTGAGTGGGACCTCAGTATGCAATTTAATGGATTGTGATCCATCAACCTTAGCAACATCATCATTGATATGGCTACTTGTAGGAGGCTTTAACATGTCTGGGAACCAAATTGGGCTGAGAAGACCACCAATATGCTGACCATCTATGCTGGTGTGGAGCATCACGTGAGAGCCAGACCTCAGGACTTCACAATGACTGGTATATGGAACCAGATTACAAAGGAGCATTGATCGATGTATGGGAATCCACAGGACTGGAATGCAAGTTCACCACCTCTATGGTGATGTGCAACGCAAGGATGCTGAGGATCTTTGTTGGATGGTTGCTGAGGTGTGGAGACAGCCAGTGGATGCCTACAGTAAACGTCACAATCCCAGGTATAGCAGTACATTCCTAAGGAAATCAGATATATAGCTGTGACCCATATATCTGATATATGCCTTTTTAACACACTAGATAGCTCTTCTGATAATTAGCTCATCTGGATAATTTGCAAGACAAGGTGACTGTTTTCCCTGTAATTATGTGTTCAACTCCGATATGGTTTATTTGCTTAATGTTGCTTATCATGTGCACGCTAATAAAAAGTTTAGATGTTTCTGTTTTCTAACATGTACATACACATACATCATATCACACATTCAGTATGACTGTATATCACTGATGCTTATAGTGCCTAGACTGAAAAGAGAGGTAATCCAAAGGACTTGAGTGAAGCCTGGTATCCCACTTGTGATGCAGAGAGTGACAGAATGAACAAGAAACAGAGTATAAAGGATTAGTCCAGATAAAAAACACTTTTAGTAGAAGATCTGGGAGACTTTCTCTCTCTTGTACCCTATGTTTTTGATGACACCTGTGTGTCACACTGGCATACTGGCATTGCGCATGGAATGTATTGGCAATAATAATGCCATGTTGTATCATATAAATGTGTCTGTTACATATGGAAAGTCCTACCTTATTGAATGCATAGACCGCCAATGTACCATTGACGTATACAACATTGTACTGCTGATTTATTCAGTAACATTACAGTATGCCTTCTTTGGCTTGTGTTACATTTCTATATGCATTTTTTATCTGTGTGGGCGTATATATATATATATATATATATATATATATATATATATATACACACACATTTCATCTAATGGTGTACATATGCACTGGTTTATGCACATGTTTCTGCACATATTTGATCAATACAGAAACACCATTCTTCCTTGGGACTGTGAGCAGTCATTGACTTCATGTTAATGTATTGTAATGTTGTTCACAGGACTATTCTCTGCTCAGTCATACCCATGGTCAGTGATAACTAACCACTGGTGTTTATTCCACATGTTGTTTTACGTTGACATGACAGTATATACTTATGTGATATTAATTCTTAGTTTGTTAACCTGTGCCTATTGCTGTTATATGATTGCACAATACTGTGTGTGTGTGTGTGTGTGTGTGTGTGTGTGTGTGTGTGTGTGTGTGTGTGTATGTGTGAGATTTGGGTCTATATTACAAAATCGAAATGTTGTAATATTGAACACCTGAACACTGACACGTATTCATCAAAATGTATTTACGCGAATCGATGAATACTTACAGTGAAAAGTAACACTTGCCCCACAATGCAACGTAACTAACCTAACCTAAAACAAATCCACCCATGTGGGGGCTTCACCCCCCACACCCCGACATGGGGAGCTGTGCCACCCACACCCCCATAATTAAATATATCAACTCTGAGATCACACTACAGTGGAGAAAAGGGCAACACCGTGTAGTTGGCCAATTACATCTTTGCCCTGGAAGTATTCATCAAATCACGTAAATGCGTTTTGATGAATACGGGTCGACCATCTAATGTTCAATATTATGATGTTTTGACATCATAATATAGACCCTGAGATTGATACATGACCATTTTTGTTGACATTGGCAATGCAGTCTGCCCATGTGACATACATTGGCCATCGACTTCAATGTAGTTTGGGTTGACTTTGACACTAACCTATGTGTTGTCCTGCTTTATCACTGCCTACATAGCTTTGCTGCCAATATTGTCTACCTACCCTCCATTTATTTTATTTAACATTTCTTTACCGAAAGTGTCTGATTGAGCCTGAAAGGTCTGTTTTCAGAGGAGGCCTGGGGAGAAAAGCTCCAAATTACATTTTAATAACCAGCGTTAACATAGAACAAAAAATATTTTAAAAATAGTGTTAACATAGAGCAAAACGTATAAAACAAGAGGTTCCATAATTAGCAGCAAATACATGTTGAATTGAATTGAAAAATATAAAAACAAGAGGTTACAAAGACTTATTGAAGACATATTGAACTGAGATGGTGTAAAAGATGGAAATGTAGGAAAAAAGTATAAGAGGTTACAGAATAATTAACAATACATATTGAACTGAGATGATGCTACCACAGTACTATGAGTAATGTATAAGGACTGTAAGTCTAACATATTACGCTTCTGCAGGTATGTTGCATATTTTGCACATATGCATGGTATATGCATGGTATATGTTCACCATTCTTGGAATTTTTGTCCATTTTTATGCAGTTGTTTGTTAGAAGAACAACTTGTGCCATCTCTATGGGCATTAGACAGATGCAGGACATATGCACACAAATTGCTGGCTATTGCTTACAAGACATTCTTGTTGTTGTGATACTAGTGTGTTACATATTAACCACTATACCTTTTCAGTCTTCATGTCCACAACTTGATAATTGTTATAAAGCATTAATTGCAGCTTTCTGAATGCATATTATTATGTCATTGATCTGTGTATGCATATTGACATTGCTTTCTGATATATTCCTGTTAGTCCAGTGAAGGTCAGGTGCATACATCTATACCTGTGTGTTTCCTTTGACATGGCATTTGGTTGTGATGTATGTGTTCCATTACACAACTGTCTGAGTTGTTTACACCTAATTGTGTAATTAGCAGCCAGCTTGCTGCTTTGTTAAAGTACTGTTGTTTGGTACTGCACTTTGTTGTCTGCACTTCACATGAAAGATTGGTGGTTCTATTGTGTCCTTTGGAGGTATAATCCTACATTTCATGGGCTGCATTTGCTCGTATGTGCTGCTGCATGAGTTGCACTTGCGCTGCTCACAGACTGCTTAGATGTTCGATTCAATATCCTATGTGTACTGTAATCCTTATTTATTACCTACAACACACAAATGCCATTAGTCATACACATGCAGATAAGACTGTCACACAGTTTGCAACAAGTCATACCATAAAAGTGCATAGGCACGTATGTACTTCTACATCTCACCATGGCTGGTATGCATCTCCATCCATTTGTCAAGTTTCTGTTGCCCATATTATAGAGTGTAATAAAAAACAAAACCAAATGGAAAGAAGCAGGCTAGGAACAAATTTGTGATTCGTTTAATTAATGCCTCCCGGTACCTCAGCCAAATGCCTTCAAAGGGAATAATTCACAGCATCAAAAATGTTTCTTTAAATACACTTGCACCACACAGTATTATGTGCATTAGTGAATCAAATGGATACAATACATCAATTAAGCACTGAGCTCAAAACATTTTACAGAATGTTTACCTAAACTATGAGCTTCAAATGCTTTACGAAGTGACTGCGCTACCACATACATAAAAATATATACAAAACCTCATGATTTATACTAAAATGTCAAAATCACATCACATAACATAAATACAATACACAATAAATTCATATACTATGCACATTCCACAATCTAACCCTAATTAATAACTACAATATTACTTTAATGAATTTTACTATAATAAATTTGATTTGACATAATTTATCTAAACTTTTACATTAATGTTCAATTCCTGGTTTAAACCCCTTGGAGCTAATGTATTAAAATTAATAATGAATGTGGCTTCCAAATTGTTCAAGGTACAAGAGAAGTTTTCCCCTTGTGTGTGCAGTGGTTTGGCTAGGATGCCAAAAAACAAACTGGCTGCTGATCCTCCATGGGCCGTGTGGAAGTGATATGCTACAGGTCTCACCAATTTGTTGTTCCTAATGTCCCCCAGATGTTCTAGGATCCTGTTCTTGACCATTCTTCTGGTCTGTCCTACATATCATCTGGTGGGTATGCATCCGCACCCCAAAGCATATATCACCCCACATGACCTACATGTAAAATGATTCCTAGCCACAAACTTAACACCATTTATTTTGCTGCCATCTAGATTTTTTAACCTACAGCAAACACTGCACCTACCACAAGCAAAACTCCCCATGTGACCTCCTGATGTTGACATTTTTCTTAAATACAAAAGCTCTCTTAAATTCAAAAACCTTTTATATGAAAATGTAACTTTTTTAGGAAATAAATATCCAATACTTTCATCTTCACATATAATGGACCAAAATCTTTCCACCAAACTTTTAAACATGGCAGATAGGGGAGAAAACCTCGTAACAAAAAATAATCTATTCTCTTCCTCACTGTGATTTTTCCAATGATCAACCACATTTGTTTTCTTGTTATTTGTGACCACACCTTCACTAATTATTAATACCCTATTTTCTGCATTGTTTAAACATGCCATAGAGCATCCCCTATTAAATAACGTATGCCTAACTTTCATAAATTCTTCAGGAATCCTGGAATTTTTGCCATAAATCCATTTGAATTCCCCATATGGTAAAGAGGCTAAAAGGTTGAAGGGGGGGGGGGGTGCATACTCTCCACTGACAGAAAATTATTGGCAGCAGTTTTCTTGGTAAATGGCATTTGTTCCGAGGTACGGGGAGGCATCAATTAAACAAATCACAAATTTGTTCCTAGCCTGCTTCTTTCCGTTTGGTTTTGTTTTTTATTACAATTTGGTTTGTTACATTTTGTGTGTCATGTTATAGAGTGTGTTGTCTGTGTGTACCTTGCCTTTCCTTACTGTTTCCGACCTTTGTCTGTCATGTCTTGTGATATGAAATAAAGCAACTAGCTTCCATGCCTGACTTAACCAGAACCAACCTGACATAGAAGCCATCTCTGAAACTTGGTTAAAACCATACATCTCTGACTCAGAAATTCTACTCCCTGGTTACCAAGCCATTAGATATGACTGCATGAATAGAAGAGGTACAGGATTAACCTTGATATTCTCTAACACACTCCCCATTATTCCATACCCAAATCCCACTCCTCAGTTTAACAATGCAGAACTTGTAATAGGTCTGCAATAAATGAATAATGATAAAAGTATCTGCATCATATCCCTCTATATTCCCCCAGGTAACAACACTACTACTTTAGAAGCAATACTCCAATGGACCGCAACTAATATTAACCTAGAGACCTACATTCTAGGTGATGTTAACATAGACTGGAATACAATTAACAACCAAAATCCCACCATATCTGTCAATCTCTTCAACTTTACTCAGTTTACTGACTCTATCACCAGACCCAACAAAACCAATCCTCCAGGATCCACTCTGGTCTGGATCCTAACTACCCACCCTAACAACATATTAGACTCAGGCATCCTTCCTGACTCTATTAGTGACCACCTGCCTGCCTTTATCTTCCGAGCAACCCATTCCTCCCCTCACCAGCACCAGTATACACATACTCATAACCTTACAAACTTCATCCCTACAACCTTCTCTAACATCCTCAAACAAACTAACTGGAACACTCTAAAAACACTCCCTCTAGATAACGCTGTTGATTATTTCAATTCCACCTTCCTAAATGTACTTAATACCTAAGCCCCTCCACGATCTATAAGAGTCAAATCCAACCCAGCACCATGGCTAACCAAGGAAACCAAAAAACTTATGCAACAACGAGATAAATGCTGGAAACTTTCTCAGCAAAATAAACATCCTGAAACCCTCCTTAAATATAAGCAACTGCGCAACCTCACCAAAAGACATATAATCAAGGATAAACAATCCCGCTATATGAAACTCCAAACCAACTACTCCAAAAACCCCAAACAATTCTGGAACTCCATCAACTCACTCCTTCACCCAAGCACTAAAAACAACCCTCGCCCTGATACTACCAAGACTGATCCAGAAATTGCCACTCTTTTCAACTCCTTCTTTATTAACTCTATAGCTGAACTAACTAAGTCCTACCCAAATACCCCACCCACACAAGATATTCACTCTACCCCAGCCTCTAAACCCAACCCCCTACCTTTAAACTTAAACCAATTTCAACCGTCTACATAAAAAAACTCCTCAGCAAGCTAAAACCATGCTCCAATGCCCCAGATAACATTCCCTCTAAATTTTTAAAAATTGCTGCAGATGGGATAGCCCTCCCCATTAGCATCTTAATCAACAGAACCATACAAGAATCTTATGTCTCCAAGCTTTGGCGTGCTGCCTTTATACATCCTCTCCATAAAGGCGGTAAAAATAATAATACCTCAAACTTTTGCCCCAGAGCCATCCTTTCCCCAATATCAAACATATTGGAAAAATGCGTTCACACCCAACTAATGCCCTTCCTAAACACAAACCATCTAATCTCTCAACCCAACATGGCTTCCACCCTGGCCATAGCACTATTGCTGCTCTTCTTTCATTCTTAGATATAGTCAACCATGCCCGCGACTCCGGAAAAATAGTTTCTACAGGTTTATTAGACCTCTCCAAGGCTTTCGACACTATCTCCCATACCCATCTTCTCAGCCACCTTGCTAATCTAAACCTTTCTCACATTTCCCTGTCCTGGTTTTCAAGTAGCCTATCTGATAGATCACAAGCTGTAAAATGGAAGAAAGGCTCCTCAGACTTCCTTCCCACTCCTACTGGTGTTCCCCATGGATCTATTCTTGGCCCAATGCTGTTTAACATCTTTGTCAATGATTTCCACTCTGCCATCCCAAATACTAAAATAGTACAATATGCTGACATCTCCACTTTAATCTGCTGTGCCACTGACCTCCCAGAATTTCAATCATACACACAAACCACCTTCTCTGCCACTGAGGACTGGATGTTGCAAAACCATCTATCTCTAAACACTAACAAATCCAAAATACTACTCTTCACTCCCTCAAAATCCTCCCCACTTGATAAAAATTATTTCCAAATTAGAAGTCACAACAATTCTACCATAGAAATCATTCCCTATTCCAAACTACTTGGGGTCACCATAGATGAACACCTAAAATTTGACACGCATATTCAACTAAACATCAAGAAAACACATCAAAAACTCAGCCTACTATACAGAAACATCGACTATCTCATTCCTTCTACTAGACAAACCATTGCCACTACCTACCTTCTCCCCTCTCTATTGTGCTAACTAACCTATCTGCCTCCATCTCTTTCAAAATGGAAAGTTGTTACAATAAAATCTCCAAATTTGCCATAAAAGCCAAATACTCCTCCCACTATTGCTCTACCCTACACTTACTTAACTGGCTAGAACTTCCCAACCATCTCGATTACCTCCAACTTACTACTGTCCATAGGCTATTATTTAACCCTACTATATGCCCTGCTCTTTCCAACATCCTGCAACCATACACCCCTAACAGGCCACTTAGATCTTCCCACCTAAACCTTATCACAGTCTACAAACCAATCCGCCCTGCTGGATGGCACCTCCTGTCCATCTCCCTAGCCAAAAAATGGAACTATCGCCCTCCTTCCTTATGAACTATTGAAAACATTGAAAACTTCAAATCACATCTTCATTCCTACTTTTTCTCTAACTGGAAGTGCAATTGCACCTTACCCACCTAGCCTTCTTCTCTCCACATTCTAAATCATATTTTCCCTACTTCCCCTTTGCCAACTACTTAACTCCACTAGTAATGACTCACTCTTTGGCGTTATCTTGTGTACATTTTGTATATATTGTATATAGTTTGCTCTCCCTTTTCTCCTCTCCCTGTCATTTGTACCTGTTCTGCCATAAGTACCCAAACAAGACACACTTTCTATACAACCATTGGAATTTTGTTCCTCTCAACATATGTCTTATATTCAAAGTTACCAATGTACCAGTTCATGTCTCTGGTTTTATAATGTATCTGCACCCTCAATATTAACTGTAACTTGCTTATCTTATGCATCTGCATCTTGAAGGGTACTTTAATCTTAATATTTAATGTTTACTATGTAATGTGAAGCTTTACCAATGTACCAATTCATGTCTGAATCTTGAATGGTAACTTTAATATAAAAATTTAATGTCAACTATGTAATGTGGAGCTTTACTAATTTACCAGTTCATGTCTCTGATTTTATAATGTATCTACACCCTTTATATTAACTGTATTTTTCTTATCTTATGTATCTGCATACTGAATTGTAACTTTCATCTGAAAATCTAATGCTTACTATGTAATGTTGGAGCTTTTCTCTCCGGGCCTCCACTGAAAATGGTCTCCTGAGCCCAGTGGACCCCCCCCCCCAGTCATCAAACTGAAATAAATAAATAATAAATAAATATTTGTTATATGTGTGCCTGCTGCATTTCTCTTCACCTACTCATTACCTGTCTTTACCTTCCTTCTCTTATCTAAAAATAAAAAATGGGGCATATTCCCACAAAAAAAAAAAAAAATGCCGATGCCCCTCTGACTGCCCCTCAGATTTTCCTATTCCAGCATACCTTTTGTGTACCCCTCTTCTTCACCAATACCCACCTCTGCTTTTTTATCTCTCTATTCCTTGGGTGTATGCATTACCTGTGTTCCCCACACATGTCTTGCACCCATTGCTAGCTACTGTTATCTATTAAATGTGTCCATGACTACCCTTTTCCTTTACTATTTTATTATTGAAACATGTATGGATTGCATTGGAATCCATAAGAGCTAGCTAGTATATTTTATTAGTAAATGACAATGGAGATATCCGTAGATGTCACTAAGCTTACAAGACAGATTGCTGAAAATATGTATTACTTACACATGTCATGCAGCTTACATCGAGAAAGTATAATTTCTGTAACTTTGTTAATGTACATCAAGCTTTGAGAGACAGTTTTCATGCCTTATAGGTTCATAGGTTCATAGGTGTGTACTAGGCTAATAGCCCTGGAGCCGTTACAAGCCTAGCCCATAGAAGTGCTCTGGCATTGTGCTGCCAGACATTAGTTCCCAGTACTTCTATCAAGTAGAGCCACTGGGGTGATCCCCAGTTGAACTTTCTATTTCCCATCCACTTATCAAGATCTCTCTTGAAGAGGGCCATTGAGGTGCTCTGCTTGACATGCACGGGTAGTCTATTCCAGAGCATGGGCAGTTTCTGGGTTATGAACCTGTCCCTCCAGCATATTCTGTTGATTGTGGTAATGAGGTTGAGGTCTCTGGAGCATGTGGTGTGGAGGGATTGGGATTTCTTTAGATGTAGCATTTCTAACAGAGCTGGGTCAGACATGGCTTTGTAAGTCAAGTAGAGATCACCTCTTAGTAGATGATTTGAGACAGAAAATAGCTGGAGTTTTTTGAGTCTGTCCATGTAGGACATGCGTTTAAGGCCTAGGGTATTCTTTGTGAGGTACTTTTTTGGTCTTTCCCGCTGTTACATGTGTCTAGTGCGGTACATGCCAAATGGGGCATTATACTCAATGATTGGCCTAATGATGGAAGAGTAGAGGGAGATGATGACCTCTTTCTTCCTGGATGCAAAACCCTTGGTAATGATATACGCCACATAGAAGGACTTTCTGACCACAATAGCAGTGTGGTGGTCTGAGAGGTTGCTGTCAACCTGTTTCCCCAGATCTGTTCTAACACCTTCAGTGCTCAGTGGACTCCCATTGATGTGGTAATTAGTGGAAACTGAGTTTTTCCCAAAGTGAATGATGACACATTTTTTGGCATTGAGCTTAAGGCCATGGTTTTGACACCAGTCATTGGTCTCAGTGAGGCCTTTCTGTAGGATGTCTAAATCACATGGGAAGTTTATAATGGCTCCCAGCTTGCAGTTGTCTGCAAACTTTTTCAACCCGAGTCCCTCAATGTTGGCCTTGACTTCTGAGACGTAGATGCCAAAAAGGAGAGGAACCAGGACTGATCCCTGTGGGACTCCACTCATGACTGGTCAGCAGACTGACTTGGAGTCCGCTACTTTCACACTGTGGGTTCTATCTGTGAGCCAATTTGCAACCCACCTAGTAATATAAGAGTTGATGCCTAGTTGGTGAGTTTATCAATAATTCTTGATTGGGGAATGGTATCAAAGGAAAGGGCCAGATCGAGGTAGGCTGTTCCACTGCTCTGGTGACTGACTCAAAGAAGTCAACCAGGTTGAGCAGGCATTATCTACCTTTCACAAAACCATTGCATAGGATCTAGAGTTTGGAAATTCCCTATATCCTTGTTAATTACATCCATTATGATGCGCTCAATAGATTTACATATCGGACTTGTTAGGCTAATGGGGCGATAATTCCCAGGGTCTATAGTCGCTCCCCCTTTATGGAGAAAGATAACTGTAGCAGTGTGCCTTTCAGTAGGGACAAAGCATGAAGTGAGGCTGTAACTAAACAGGGCACACAGATGTGGTGCCAGTTCACTTTGTAGTTCATGTAGAATACATCCAGGAATATTTTCAGGCCCCATGGAAGCTGTATTCTTGGCCTTGGATAATGCAGCTTTAACCTGTGCTGCAGTAATGCTGGGTGCCTGGCATTCCTCCAGTATTGTGATTTGTCCTTTGGGGGGGGGGTAAAGTTGGCATTGAATCTGTCAGATAGTATGTTGTCAATATCTGTTGGGTTAGTATAGGTGGTACCATTGTGCAGTAACTCTGAGCAAACCTGGGTATTGCCATGGAGATTCTTGATATAACTATAGAAGGCCTTGTGGTTGTTTTTAGTGTCTGCTCCAATTTTGACTTCATAGCTGGCTTTAGAGGTTTTGATGAGGGATCTCAACTTTTTGTTGAGGCTAATAAGAGAGTTTTTCCAGTCTTGGGACTTCACCTTTTTCTGCAACAGTTTCTTCCTTCTGTTGTAGAGTTTATTACTAGCAGATTGGCTTCCTTTTTTTGGAGGAGAGCATCTTGGTTCTGTTGGGTATGGCTGGTTCCATGCATTTATGTATGATTCGGCAGTCATGTATCTATTTTCATTTGACATGGGTGCTGTAAAGTTAGTCAACTCTGTTTTTAGGAGCCCAGAGTCAGCTTTGGAGAAGTTTTTCATGGTGGTTACCTTTGCAGGGGTGTGTGTGTGAGATGTGGATTTCCATGGTAATTAGTTTGTGGTTGGATCTAACCAGGGAGGAAGTGGTGTAGAGCAATGGTTGCCCATGTTTGTAATAAACAGGCCAAGGATGTTGATTCCTCTAGTCGGGGTAAGAATGAACTGGTCCAGTGCATTGGAAATTATGAATTCCAGGAAGCGTTGGGCTAGTGCATTGGTGCATGAGTAGTTTTCTCAGTGGATGGAGGGGTACTTGAAGTCACTTAGTATGAGAGTGTTGAATTGGATCCTAATAGTTTCCAGGGTGCTTAGGAATGTGGAGAGAGAGTCTTGGGACATGGTTGGTGATATATATCAGGCTACAACCTGAATCACCTTCTTACCCAATTCTAGTTGTACCTGAAGTATCTCAGATGCATTATGCGGGGCTACTAGGCTGGAGGTGTGCATATCATTTATGAATATTGAGACACCACCACCTTTGGAGCTTCGGTCCGTGTTCTGGGGCAGAAAGGTGAGGAATGAGTTATAGCCTGGTAACACAGATGTGCTTTCTGCTGCTTTAAACCAGGTCACTATTACAGTACAAATGTCAATGTTCTCCATTTTGAGGAGTGCTTCAAGCAACTGCATCTTGAGATTTAGACTTCTAGCTTTGAGCAGCATAACTCTCAGACTCCATTTATTTATAGCTGTTATGGTGGTAATGTGGTCTTTGGAACATCACCTAAAAAAGCACAATAGGGGTGGCAAGTGGCTGTGACTGCTAGACAGTGCACCAATGTTGCTGGTCAACTCTGTTATGCGCCAAGAGATTCTAAGTTTATATATATATATATATATATATATATATATATATATATATATATATATATATATATATATATATATATATATATATATATATAGATATATACAGATATATATATAGATATGTGTGTGTGTGTGTGTGTGTGTGTGTGTGTGTGTGTGTGTGTGTGTGTGTGTGTGTGTGCTTGTGTGTATCTATATCTATAGCTATAATATATATATATATATATATATATATATATATATATATATATATATATATATATATATATATATATATATATGGCTCTACTACAGTTTATCAAAGTTTAAAAACTTTGAAGACCATATGGCCTAGACCATATGGTTGAAGTTTTGAAGCTACAAATACTTTGCAATGAGATCGCTGTACAGAGTGGAACTCAGGATTTGACGTTTTCCTCACTGTAGTGTGATCTCGGAGTTGGTATATTTAAGTAGCAGAGGGTGTGAGGGATGTAGGGGGTTTTGCTCCCCTGCAAAAAGGTAAGTATTTTGTGTTTTGTTTTGCTTTTGTGTTTTTTATTTTTATTTCAAAATTTCAATCATATGGGCTTGGCCATATGGCCTTTGACGTTTTGGAACTTCAATAAACTGTAGTAGTTCTATACACACACACACACACACACACACACACACACACACATATATATATATATATATATATATATATATATATATATATATATATATATCGTAAATACAAAAACTGACATTTTAGATCAAATCTAAAAAGAATAAACATCACAAAATACAAAACAAACAAAACAATATGGTTTTTGCAGGGGGCAAGCCCTGTCTACTCTCTCCCACACCCCAATCTAACTATATATACCAATTCAGAGATCATATATCAGTGGGGGTAAGGGCAAAATGCAAAATACCATTGTACCACCTTCACACACATAGCAGCAGAAGGCAACAAAACAACTGAAAAAGAGTGTTAACTGTTCTGACCATTTGTGTAATCATATAGCTAGCTTTCTATATCTATCTATATCTAATCTATATCTATATATCTATCTAGCGATCTATCTAGCTATCTATATGTGTGTGTGTGTGTGTGTGTGCGTGTGTGTGTGTGCTTGTGTGTATCTATATCTATAGCTATAATATATATATATATATATATATATATATATATATATATATATATATATATATGGCTCTACTACAGTTTATCAAAGTTTCAAAACTTTGAAGACCATATGGCCTAGACCATATGGTTGAAGTTTTGAAACTACAAATACTTTGCATTGAGATCGCTGTACAGAGTGGAACTCAGGATTTGACGTTTTCCTCACTGTAGTGTGATCTCGGAGTTGGTATATTTAAGTAGCAGAGGGTGTGAGGGATGTAGGGGGTTTTGCTCCCCTGCAAAAAGGTAAGTATTGCGTGTTTTGTTTTGCTTTTGTGTTTTTTATTTTTATTTCAAAATTTCAATCATATGGGCTTGGCCATATGGCCTTTGACGTTTTGGAACTTCAATAAACTGTAGTAGATCTATACACACACACACACACATATATATATATATATATATATATATATATATATATATATGTATATATATATCGTAAATACAAAAACTGACATTTTAGATCAAATCTAAAAAGAATAAACATCACAAAATACAAAACAAACAAAACAATATGGTTTTTGCAGGGGGCAAGCCCTGTCTACTCTCTCCCACACCCCAATCTAACTATATATACCAATTCAGAGATCATATATCAGTGGGGGTAAGGGCAAAATGCAAAATACCATTGTACCACCTTCACACACATAGCAGCAGAAGGCAACAAAACAACTGAAAAAGAGTGTTAACTGTTCTGACCATTTGTGTAATCATATAGCTAGCTTTCTATATCTATCTATATCTAATCTATATCTATATATCTATCTAGCTATCTATCTAGCTATCTATATGTGTGTGTGTGTGTGTGTGTGTGTGTGTGTGTGTGTGTGTGTGTGTGTGTGTGTGTGTGTGTGTGTGTGTGTGTATACCTATATATACGTGTGTGTGTGTGTGTGTGTGTGTGTGTGTGTGTGTGTGTGTGTGTGTGTGTGTGTGTGAGTGTGAGTGTGTGTGTGTGTGTGTGTGTGTGTGTGTGTGTGTGTGTGTGTGTGTGTGCGCAATATATTTTATATACTAAAGTTGCCACTGAAGATAGTGTCAGAAATATTGATCTTTTTGTTTATTTAATCCAGAACACTCATGTCAGGTGCACTAGGTTCATAAGTTTGTAGGTATTTATTAGGCTAATGACCACAAGGGTCTTTTTAAGCCTAGCCATGCATCCTAAATCTCTGACAAGTTTTGGTACCCTTGATAAATGTTAGCAGGGGCTTGGGAGATGAAACATTTACAAGCAGGGGCCAAACAGATGAACCATTTACAGGCTGCCTGTGTCCATTAGAGACATAGATGCCAAACCAAGATTGAATTTCCTGTTGCCTATTCAATCGTCCAACTTACACTTGAATTGGGTTAGGGAAGACCTCTGATTCACATGGATGGGAAGCCTGTTCCAGAGAAGGGATAGTCTCTGGGATACACACCTGTATCTCCAGCAAGTCCTATTTATATCGCAGGCAAGGTTTAAGTCTTTAGAGTGGATAATTCTGGTGCTGTTTGTTTTGCAGATATTCAAGAGTTCCATCAGCATGGGGTCTGACAATGCCTTGTATGCCAGGCATAGATCTCCCCTCAACAGCTCGTAGGATACAAAATAAAGGGATAGGGTCCTAAGGCAGTCTGCATAGAACATGTTACTTATGCCCTGTATTCTTTTACTGAGGAACCTCTGTGGACATTCCAGTTGTTAGATATGCCTGGTTAGATACATAAGGGGTGGACATTGTATTCAATGGCATTTTTGATGAATGCTGAATACAGTACAACAATGATGTCCATGGACCAAGATGCCAAATCTTTGTTTATAAGTAGCACGACATAGAATAATTTCCTCAGTACTGTAGACACGTGATGGTCAAAATCTAGATTGCTGTCTATGAGTGTCCCAATTCACTGACTACTGGGTCAATTCTTAGGAGTGTGTTGTCAATATGATAGCTACCTGGGGTGGATGACTTCCCAAAGGAAACTATTATGCATCTCTTGACATTTAGTTTAAGTCCACTGCTCTTGTCGCTCATCTTGTGTACATTAGAAAGGCTTTGACGCTTGGGTGTTTGTTTAATCAGTTTATTGTATACAAACACATCAGGATGGATAGCAGGAACATTGAACTTAAACAGACTGTCTAACGAACTGACGGACTATATACATGCATGAGCTCACTCTGGCTGAGCACTCAAAATGGCACTCTTGCTTGCACGTGCTCAATACTTACATGCATGTGCCCACTGACTAGAATGCTTCTTAAAGGTATATCACACACTCTGATCTACATCCTCCCTCTTTACTGAGCTGTCTCACATAAGCAATGGCATTTCAATAGGCATGCAATTATACAGACACTAATAAAGAAAACAACAGTCATGTCCAGGTTGCCGTGTATCTGGAACTAAGTTTTGAGATGTGACCTGATCTTGTAACATATTAGTTAGGACTTGGATTAACAACAGGGACAGTCATCGGAGAATGTTGTGCTTGAGGACTCTCAGGTATTTTCTCAGGAACAGGGATTGCTGACAGAATGTCCTCTGGAGCGGGAACATTGGACAAGTCACTCAGAACTAGAGTCTTTGTCACAGGCTTGATGCTGTAACACTGGTTTGGAGACACTGGTAACAAATGGTTCTGATTTCATCTAAATTCCGTTCTTTGTGATTCTACAATGTATGATCTCGGCTCTTGACACAAACTTTTCACAAATCTGATGAGGTCAAAACCTTTTGATGTTTGCATCCTCACTATCTCTCATTTTTCAATGAACTGAGTGGCTTGCTGGTTTTATCATAATAAGACTTCTGGGACAAATGCTTCTTCACCAGTTGGGTTTTTACTTCTTTGTTGTTCTTAGCACAAGAAACCAATAAAATACTGCTGATTGATAGTGTGGTTCTGGTTTTTCTCAGTATAAGTCTCTGGGCAGGTAAACTAAGATGATTATCATGAGGAATGTTTCTGAGATTTACTAAATTTAGAAAAACATCAGTATTGTTATGTCTGGATTTCTCTAACAGCTGTTTTGCACTTTGAACTGCATGCTTTTTCGTTTGTAAATATACTTGTGTGCCTTTCTGTAAGCTTGTATAGCTAACAAATCTCACTGGCCTTATTTAACCTCAAATCACTGTCTAGAAGCAAAATCTTTCTCACTGTATCATTGTTAATACCACACACAAATCTGTTCTTTATCAACTCATCTCTCAAACTACCAAATCTGCATATTTTAGCTTTATTTCCCAAGTCAGTTGTATATGCTGCAAACGTTTCATCAGGCTTTTGATCCCTTGTATAAAATAAGTACCTTTCCATTGTAATAGTCATTTGGGGGTTACACATTTCTCTAAGTTTTCATTTTAAGCATTCAAGGTCTTCCCGTATTTCAGCTGGTACCACAATATGGTGGTCTTCCCCTCCCCTGGAAACACAGCAGGTGCATACACAAATGAACGCTGTCTTTCAATGGCCTCTGAACCAGCTAAATTAAGCAGGATAAATGCTTTTGTACATGTGTCTTTCTCAGAAAAAGCAGCCTGTATAAAATATTCTATTCCTGTTCAAACACTCTCCAATTTTCTGCAATATTGTTATCAAACACAAGTGGTGCAGGCCTGTGAAAACCTTCTACCATGCCCACAAAATATTGTAAAACACAATGCAATCTTGGCCCTTGTAATTATGTATGAATATGCACACACACCAGGTAATTGTAATAATATTCAAATGCACAATAAGCTCTTCAAAAGACTGTACTCTGTGAAATATTCTTTGAAATAACTGTACTTGTGAAATAATTGCACTGTAATACTGCACACACTTGCAAACACTTTGCATACTTCGATACTTTGAATAGCGTTAGTTAATGTGAAAAAGTAGTACATAGTGAAAAAATATGGTTGCTTTGGGTTTTATGTACATTTTATGCAGTTCAGATATTGTTTCCAATGTTTTCATAATTATTTCAAATATTTTTATCAATATGTCACAGTTTCGGACATTCCGTTTAATAAGAAATTCATTTTGAGCATTCTGAGTGCTTTGTTTTATATTTTTAGCACAAGAAATCATTTAAATGAGTTTTAGTATCTGGACTTTGTTTCTGTCCTGTTTTGTGAGTCATTTGAGCAGTCAAGATTATCCACCCCTGTATATTGCTCCATTTCTAACTGGTTGCCTCATGGGTGTGACTCTGGATCCCATTCTGACACCATGTCACTTGTATTGTTTACATTAAAAAGACGTTGAGGCTTGGATGGTCATCTGAGTAGTTTATTGTATACAAACACATCAGTTTGAATAGCAGGAACATTGAACTTAAATGAACTAACTGACTGACTACATACATGCATGCTGTCACTCTGGCTGCTCACTCAAAATGGCACTCTTGCTTGCACATGCTCAGTGCTTATATGCACATGCCCACTGACTGAAATGCTTCTTAAATGTACAATACACACTCTGATCTACAGCTCTGACACCAGTTATTTGTCTATGTCAGCTCTTCCTTGAGAACATTAGTGTTGGTGGGGGATTCTATGACTGCTCCTAATTTGCAATCATTTGCAAATTTAGTCAGTCAGAGGCCCTTGACATTGGTCTTGATTTTAGAGAAGTAAATGCCAAAAAGGAGTGGTCCCAGGACCAATCCTTTAGGGATTCCTCTTGTGACTGGCCTCTTTGTATAGGTGACCTCCCCAATTCCAGCTTCATAAAGGTGAACTCCTGAATTTTAACTTCAAGTCAAGTCAAGTCAATTGTTGACATTTTCTTGTGTGCTTGCATAGCAAAGAAGTCTTGTAGTTTTCCACACTGATTATACAGGTTTTCTGCAGTTATTGCAGAAAATTTTAGCTACACAGATGAAACTGGCTACAAACCATCAAAAGATAGTAGGTACTTACAGATAAATGAAAAATATAAGGTAATGCTTGCTTAAAGATATTTTACATATGTATTGTAAGTAAGTAGTATATTTGCATATGTCACTGTATGCATTTTGCAAATAAAAAAAAAACACTGACAGCAAAAAGCAATTTGCAAATTTAATTTTTTACTGGAAATGCTGCAGTCTTTGCCAGATAAATGGACCTGTCAAAAGAGATCACATCTTAGCTTGTTTTCATTCTTCAGTTCCTGTGGCTGTAGACCTTATTACTGATTCATCACAAAGTAGAACTGTGAAAATATTGATCATTTCTTAGTGCTGACATAGTAAAGCTGTCAAAAATTCTGTACGCTCTACAATGCTGTGTGTTATGACAAGTACATTTCATGTTTACAGCAAACACACCAACAGAAGTTAATATAACTTCATTATCTTCTTGACAGAGATGAAGTTACAGCAATGCTCTCTGCAAAAGCTGCAGTTACTTCATCAGGATGTATGTAGTTAATTGTCAGAGAAGTTTGTTAGAACTGTGAAATATGTTATGTGGAAGGAATCTGTCTTCAACATGACACTACACAGTTAATGAATATATTATTATGGACACAGAGCAGTTGCTGTCTCTAAAGCAAGGCAGAGCACAATCTCACAGGAAAAGAAATACTATGAAAAAAGAGCTATGAAGCTTATAAATAATTAGAAAGACCATAGCTGTAAATACATATGCTTTCAGAATTTCAATGCTGTTAAGGTAGATGATTTATGTAATTCTGCCAGACTAAGTATTTGGCCAGATTAAATATATTCAGGAATTCTCATATACTGGGTTGTACTCCTTAATGTTCATGGAACACAGTGGATTTTGCCAAGTTCTGAGCAAGAACTGTGGCTAACCAAGTAATATGCAAATATGCCCCTCTCTTTGGAAAATGATTTAATGCAAAGCAGACATAACCAGCAATGTCAGTGCAACCACGATCAATAACGTCAAAGCTGTATTACAGGGAAACTCATTCAGAAATGGTTAGATTCCATAAAGTTCATGTGCAAAAGTTTTAGTTAAGCAAGTAATATGCAAATAGGCCTCAGTGTGCAGACAATAACTCAGTGCAAAGCAGACATAAGCAGCAATGTCTGTGCAACCTCAAGCAGTTACATCAAATCTGTGTGCCAAGAATAGCTGCTCATAAAGTGAGATGTATGTGTGCATTGCCAATTTACATCTACAGAAATTATACAAGCTCAAAAGAAGTTACTGTAATAACTGAAAATTAGTAAAGGAATAGAAATGTGCATCAGTCTGAAAAGTGGCAAATATCCACAAACATTTATGTGCATCTTCGTAATTCATAGATGGACATATATAAATACACTCAGCACAATTCACAAAATCCTATGGAATCTACAAAATTTCTAATAGAAAAATTCATTAGTTAATAAGAAGGGTAATCATGTCCACTTTTACCATAGCTAACACTAGCGAACAAAGGGTATGGAACATGTGTGGGGAGCACAAATAATACACACACCTAAGGAAATAGGGTGATAAAGAAGCAGATGTGGGATGTAGATAAAGAAGAGGGACACACAAGGGGTATGCTAGAATAGAGAAGTCCAAGGGAGAGTTAGAAGTGTATGGGTAATTTTCTTGGTGGAAATGGTCCCAATTTTGTTTTTTTTTTTTGTTTTTTTGGAGGAGGGCAAAATGACAGTATATAATAAATTTCACAATATTATATGGCAGACAAAGGTTGGAAATAGACATGAATGACAGATAAGATACAAAGACAGCACACATTCAAACTATACAACACAGGTGAAGGAAAGTCAACAAACAGAGTAGGAATGTATACCAGCTATGGTGTTACAAAAAAAAAATATGCACCTATGCATGACTCAGTACTGAGATACTACAAACCATGTTGACAGTCATACCAGAATGTATATGAATGATACTAGATATGTGCTGGAGAAAACTAAATGGGGAGTGCAGTCCTTGATGGACACAGTGGATAACGACACAGTCATCCCCTAAGCTTTCAGCAGTGCAAATATAACCTGGGCAACAGCAAGGATTAGCAAATCCAGGCAAGGAAATGCAGGAAAAGACAAGCAGAGAGCAGACTAGAACCCCCAACCATGCATGCAAAAGTAAACAACCAAGCATGGTGCTAAACAACAGTACCAAAGCAAGGCAAGAATGTGGATGTGTAATACACAAATAAGTATACACAACTCAAACATAGGCAAAATTGGATCCATATGTTAAAGCATATGCCATGTCAGAAGCAACACAGATGGGTTGTCAAGTAGCCAATGTCTTAGTGTGGCATTCAAGGGAATAACCTGATCAGAAATAAGTGTCGGCACAAATACACACACCAATGAAATGGAATATAATGTAAATGGTGAGACATATATGAGTAGTGACAGTTAAGGAATGCCAGCGTCTGCATAGGAAGGAAGCAAACAAATCCCTGATTAATGCTCAACACACAAGTATATCAGGTACAATGATGGAATCAAATGGATTGCCACACCTTACATGGATATGCCTTGCATGTGTATGATGCCCAGCATGATGACACAAGCTAATATTTAACCAGTATACATACAAGACAATGATAATTATGTAGAGGAAGGTAAACATGCACATACCATATGCCATGATGTATATGTGCAACATGTAGGCCAAAGCTAGAAGTGGAAAAGGACATAAACAACACAGGTCCGCATAAGTGAGGAAATGCCAGCAGTAGAAAGTAGGCACAGAATAAAGTTGGACAACCTTATCTAAGGAGACACATTCCACATGCATTTGTTCACAAAACAGGGTTGACTGCAAGCTATCCCAAGCTACATTGAAGCAAGTGGACAACTCATGTCTCATGGGCATAGTGGATTGGTGATGGCTAAAAACATGTATGTGTACAAATGACACAAACATAGAAATGTACAACTGTTAAACAGCAAGATGTAGAGGTACACAGCAAAAGTATTTTTGATTATCACATACACATATATTGCCATACAAGCGTAATACATCAGGTGCCACAATCACTGTTATTGACATAAATAGCACCATTCATGTGTTGAAGTACTCAAAGTATACTCCTATGAGCAAAAGAACAGCACAGCACATAAAAACAGAATGACTGCATGAAAACTTTCATATATTGCAAGGGTGACTGTGTTTCAATCATAATATGGTTATACACATGTACATTCATGTAAAACAGTACATACTATGTACTACAGTGGCATAAACACAGACATGGATGTAACTCTATTTGCATGTCATATAATAAGGGATTATCAAAAAGACTATTGACAAATGCAAGATATGGACAAACAAGGCTGTTATGAATGATGTTACAGAAAGCATCACCTCTGCATATTCACTAATGAACAATTGAAAGTATATGCAGTATGTGAAGAATACCTGCTCATGTATACCAGTCACAGTACTTTTATATAAGATGGCACAATGTTTGTCAGTGCATGCCACATGCAAGGCCATTGTGCCAGTGTGACAGCATGGCACAACAATGTTACAGAAATCACATAAGCAAGGACCTGACATATAACTGAACAGACATAAGACAGCAACAAACAATACAGAAACTGGTGCAATGCATACACATGGCTAAAAGGCAAATAAACATACTAGACCTTCCTCACTCTGTTATGTGAGAACTTTTGGAATAATGTCATATGTGAGTTGCTGTCATCCCATCTGAGTGTACACTGGAGTAACATAAGCAGAACAATTGTGTCTCACATGAATTATGGTAACTGCAACAGTCATATCTGTCACATACAGGTCTAGAGTGTATTGGATGTAGCAACATTATGCTGCACTACATGCACAGGAGTGCACACAAACACAGAATTAAGAAGTGGCATCCCTACCCATATTGAGCATTGTATGCTGTAATTACAGAGTGACTGTGTAAATCAAACTGGTTACTGCATGCGTAATTTAGTAATATATGTCATACTGCAGTAACAACATAAAGCCATGTATGATATGATATATGCAGTGTACATTATAATGTATGTCAGAAAAGCTTGACAACTATATGCAATGCCTGCACAATTGTGCCTATATTGTAAATAGCTAGAAATGGAAAACACCATGGTGGCAGCATTATATAAGTATATCACACAGAGGGGCCACCCTAATGAGGGGTCAAACATCAAGAAAGATCTCTCGAGCAATACCCCGGAAGGAGTAGCACATGGCGTACAACATGTCCTGAAAGAAATTGCATATCAGGTTCCTAATCTACTACAAGAAGACATCTGTCATTATATCCTGGATAGGATCCAGAAGGTCATCTCCTGGCAAGGTGGTGGTCAACTTCTTCAATGAGCAGCAGGAATGATGACAAGTGCAGGTTCCAGTCTGTTGTCATCATTGTCCCTTCATGGTCATCATCTTAGTCCTCGGAGTTACAGTTTCCTTACAAGGGTCTGTCAAGTCATCATCTTAGGTGGCTAGCTTCAAGCTGTAATATATATTACATATTTGGCATTAGCATATGTTAGTACAGATGTTGATGACAGTAATGCTATATGTGACATCATGCTTATATGGTTGTATCTTTTACTAGTTAACATGTAGTGCATATTTGCATGTCTAACTTCATGTTATCTTCATCATCCATGCTTGATTACTACATTACACATTGCCTTGCTGTCTGCCATTCTTGCATGCAGAGGTATTCCCCTGTATGCATACATGTGCTACTTATGGTATTTTAATATGATACTGAACATGCCTCCCCTCAGCACTCACTGCACTTTTCTGTTTTCACACACACACACACACACACACACACACACACACACACACACACACACACACACGCGCATGCGCACGCGCGCGTAGTGAATTGAATCTCTGTACTGTCTTCTATTTTTATAAAATTTCCTCTGCAGTAACACAACCTCAGAGGAAGATTGTTAATTTTTTGGAAATATTTCATTATGTTTCTTTAGTTTCCAAACATACCCTGTCTGCAATGAGGACTATTGTGCTCATATTTTAGTTAAAAAAAATCTTCTGTTTAAAGTAACTATAACAAACTGCTTGATACAAATATAGCAAACAGTTGCTACAGCTAATACTCTGCCTGCATGGCATGCTACAATGCTCAAGTTTTAGTTAAAAAAAGAAAGATTAAAAGATTTTTTTTTTTACTTTTCAACTGTAGCAAACTATTTTTTTACAATGTAGGAAGCAGTTGCTACAGTTTACCCCACACAAGGAGCACAGCAGCTGTCAGGTTTAACAACTAAGGCAATAACAGCATTTGAAAGTCAGTATTGCATTAAAAATCAGTTGGGATTGGCTGATCATACTCCTTATTGCTTTGAACCCAGGGCAGATGCCTCTCTCACCCCACCCTAGCTATGATATTGATGCAGAAAAAGTAACCTATCAGGGATAAAATATATTTAACAATTTGCCTATCATGGCTATACTAACTGAAGATCATGCTTGCACACCAATTTAATGTGCATGCCCACAGTCCCAGTCCTTCTCCAATAGCACCCCAATAGTTACAGAATAGCTTCACCTCTATGTGGAGCTTCCATTGCAAACAGTGTGGTTTCCCACCATGTACTGCTTGCAGTACCAGTTCTCTCATATTGATGGAGCTGGTGCATTACAGAACTCGGGCTGGTTTACTGTCATATACTGGCATGCTATCAGAGTTGTGACCCTTTATCCAGTGGTGGCTCGTGCATCAGACTGCACCCCCCCCAGCTGTGAACAACAATGGTACAGTCCTAATCCTCCTAACCTGCACATGGAAAATGTGTGTGTGTAATGCCCCAAGTGCTATATGGTGGTGGGTAGAGAACAGGCTTGAACCCTGTACCTTGGGCCCAGGTGGCAAGAGCCTGAATTTTCTACCAACCACCATTTATAAAAAAAAAAAGTTGCAGATTTTTCTCTCATACTTCTTCTGTTCCCCATAAAATCTGTGGTTTCTGTATTTTTGTGTCCTTGCAAAGTCAGTAGTGCATTGGTGCAGTGGTAGTATTATTGCCTGACAGCTACAGGTTCTCTGGTTTGATGCTTGGCTGGGGTGCCTTACTTTCTGTGCGGAATCTGCATGTTCTCTCTGTGTTTGTGTGGGTTTCCTCTAGTGTTCTCCCATCTTACAAAGACAGGTGTCTGTCTGAAGTGTTTCTCCTTGGGCATCTGCTAAAAATTAGCTTTTGTTCTAAGTCAGACTTTCCTGGTTAACAAATGTTAAAAATGACATGCATTTGAATACCAGACTTCATATTCTTCAGAAAATACATGGTAACACTAACGCTTTTATTCTAGCAATTTTCTAAATAAGATGCATATTTGAAATTTGTCCCTATTTCTGGGACTGTATTTCCCCCATTATTGGCTTTGTCCAGGTTTTTTATGCTACGGTTGAGAGCTATGGTAAGAACTGAATTCACTGAATATGTTTGGGGGCTGTATTCCCCCATTACTAGCCTTGTCCATGTGTTTTTTCCTAAGAGGTTGAGAGCTATGGTGAGAACTGAATTCACTGAATGTTTGGGGGCTGCATTCACCCATTATTGCCTTTGTCTGGGTGTTTATTGCTAAGATGTTGACAGCTGTGCTATGCTGAGAACTGAATTCACTAAATGGTAGCCATTTAAGTTTCTGTCTTCCTCCTTCACAAAACAGCTAATTTGGCATAGTGGTATTTTGCTCTGATTGTTTTGCACAGGGTCCTAGGTTTAAGGCTTGGCAGTGAAATGTATGGTGGTAACACAGAATTTTATTCTAGCAACTTTCCAACATTATACAAGCAATGTTTAAAATGTGTCCCTGGTTTTTGGGCTTTTGCCCCCCCCCCCCCCAGTAAACTGGCTTTTTCCAGATTTCTTTGTGCTGCAAAGTTGAGAGATACAGCTGAGTGAGTAGATTTTTTTCAAGGAGCTGAGAGCTGCAGGGGAGCAAATGTTTAGTACTGCTTATGTCATGTCTACTTGTATTGTTAATAGCACAACCCGTAATATACTTACTTTTGATGCAGAAGGCTGTGGGTTCTACTCCCACAGTAAATATATATACTGTTGATACTGTACTGTGTTGCAAAAGGGGTGGATGCTGCACTCCTTTTTGGGGAAGATACCTAGTAACTATGAACCTGTTATCAGTTTGCCATCCATTCCCTATTGCAATATTGCTAGCTTATCATTTTTTAGTCTAAGATAGGCAATTTATTTCTCAAGGGCAACAGACACTTTATTTGTAGATGAAACAATGAAATACAAAGTTGTTTGCTAGCAGCAACCTCTTCATTAGTTACATATCTCTTTAATGTGGAATTATTTAGATGACCTTTACATCTACAGAGATTGTGCATATGTACTGATACAGGTGGACTGTAGATGTTTGAGTAGACTTTTATGATGAAAATGTTCTGAACTGGGCAGTTTTGTCATTACTGGTTCATGCATTTTGTTTCATTGTTTACTGAAAAAATTCAAAACAAATTTAAAACACCCTCTAAAACTGTACTGTATTGTACAAGGAATATAATTTAATACAATCAGGAAGGTATATGAAAGAGCATGTGTATGTTTTGTGTGCAAGGGGGCCTGTGATTTGAAAACAGCCCAAACCCAAAGTTAATCTTTATCTGCCACTGGCAAAATGTATTTTCTTTGAATGTGGGTTTCAATGCTGTTTCAGTGAATGTGAGTTTTCAAGGGCAGAGAAGTTTTAATGCTAAGTCTGTTTTCATTGTGAGACTGCATTGCTTTGTTTAGCAGATGTCTTAGTGTTTGTGCTGTAAAATGCAAAATAAAACTTTCAAATGAAGTTCAAATCATTCCAGAAGTAAAGCAGTATGCACATTAGTGTTTATGGTAAATGGGGTGAAATAGCCAAGTAATGGTTCATTGGAACGGCTGTAGGGGGGGGAGTTCCATTTGACCATGATTTTGCGAGGGGGGAAGGGCAGCAAACTTGAAGACAGCCTTGGCTGAACTATACCTCTCAACTGTATAGATTTTTGCTTCTTATTTTTGGTTTGTTCCTCATAAAATTTGTAGTATTCTGTCAAATCATTTAGGAATGAAGTCACTAAATAATGACAGACACTGAGTTTCAGACTTCTTAACCTTCAGAAAAATGCATGCTAAAGCAAGACCTGTTATTCTATCAACTGTCTCGGTTTATACAAAAGCAATTTTTAGTACTGTTTATATGTTCCCCCAGTATATTTGGCCTTGTCCAGATTTCCTGCATTAACAGGTTGAGAGGTACATGCAACTAAATTGCTTTATAGAATTAGGCATATCCAAACCTCTCAACTCTCCCTGATTTTGGCTCAAAATGTTGCTCTTCCCCTAATAATCCCTCCGCAAAATGGCAATTTTGGAAGAAAACATGGGAGGGTTTACAATTAATAAATAACTGTAATAATCAGTTATCCCAAAGACATGCTGTAGGTGAATTGGACACTCTAAATTGGCCTTAGGCATGAGTGTGTGTGTGTGCCTTCTGTGGTAGGTTGGGCACTGGGCTGGCAACTCAACACCGTAAAAACTCTACTGCCAATCATGAGCAGACAGGTGATCCGCTATGGCGACCGCCAACTGGGAAAAGCCGAAAGAAGAAGAAGAATCAGTTATAGATTACTTTTATTTCAGAAATGCATGTAGATTCTTTTATTTTGTCAGCTGCTCAAGATAGCACTACTAATATTAAAAACTGTCCCTTCTTTGACAGGTTCCCATCTGTATTGTGTGGCTATTTTATATTTTTGCATCACATTTTTGGTCCATTTTTCATATTATTGTGATTTTTGGCAAATTGGTGGCAAATCATTAAAGACTGAAGTTAGAAAATAATGACAGACATTTAAATTTCAGATTTCATACCCTTCAGAAAATTCATACTACTGCAAGATCTACTATTCTATTATCTTTCTAAGTTTCTAAGAGCAATATTTAAAAATTGTCCTTATTTTTGGGCCTTTGTCCCACTTCTATGTATGACTTTGTCCAGATTTCTTGCTCTGAGGTTGAGAGGTATGACAAATGTGTCAGGGCCATCGCAGTCAGCCAGAGACATTTCAAATTGTGACATACTTGTTGCACCCCAGTCTCCCATGTAGTGACTCTGGATGTGTCCAAGCAAGGCAAGGAGCAGTTATGCAGTGTAAATGTGCAGACTATCCCCCCCATCCAAGGTAGACACAAGTACTACAGTGGCTTTTCATCTGTCCTTGATTTTGCAGAATGTTCTGGTTTCTGTCATATTTTTATACTGTTGATTAATGCTTATTAGTATTCAGAAAGTGCCTGTTGTTCTGTGTTTAAGTAGCAATGCTTTAATGATCATCAGGTAAGCTTGTCTGAGATTGTAAGATACAAGTAAGTTTTAATAAGCATACTGTTAAAGAACTGCCAACATTGAAAGCCTTTCTGTTGTTGCCATGCAGACAATACTTACATAACTAGATAACATATAAGCCCTGGGTATTGAAATGCATATGACAGTATTTGCAATAAAGGACAGGATTACATTATTTTAAGAAGCTCATTACAGGCTTTACCTGCAAACTAAACAGAATGCCAATCTATCGTGTGTGGTCCATAACATGTGCAGTAATCCATTAAGCAATATATGTTGAGCTTGTTTCTTGTTTGCTTTTCATTTTTTACTTTAATCATGTTTTCCCCATGAAACAAGTAGATAGTTGTTGTCAGGCAGCAGGTCTTTTTTGGATAAGAAACATTTTTACAAGTGGGGGTATCACAGAGATTGCTACTTTCAGCATGTTACTTGGTACTTTAATAAAGCTGAATATAAATTATAATTAGAACTGGAGTGCAAGGAGAAGTGGTTTGAGTTGAGTGCTGCTTGTTTTTCTTATACTTGATTTTGACTGGCATTCCAGTAATGTATTTAAAAAGTAATTTATTTTTTCATGCCTCACAATCTTTTTGTTTCCATCTAGATAGTAAGTAAGCTGTCATGCAGCCAATGGATTGAAATATTTTTTTTTCTTCTACACTTCATTTTGTCTTGATTGGACTCTCATAATGATGGTTTGGCACCCAGAGCAGTGTATTTAATTAAAGTTACAGTTTTTGTGGTTTTGAACAAAGCTCCTCCCCTTTCTAGTTGGTCACACCCATTCCCATTGACCCCACCCATTCAGCTGTCTCCTGCAGCCTCCCTTTGATTTGAAGTCACCAGCCACCACTGCCGTTATCTAATTTTGTGTATGAGGCATAGGGCTCTATCAGTCTTCATTAACATATCCCCTTGATTTTGTGGGTAATTGCTCTGTATAGCATGTTATCTTATATTCAGACTCTTTTTGAATCCCAAAATATCCCTGACATTCTCCCTCCAGTGGCCAAACTTAAATCTGCTTGCCCACTGTCTGATATATGGAAGATAATGAGCCAGATTCTGTAATGTTCATACAATCTGGCACATTATGCTAATATCAATGAGAAACTTGTGGACAACATTGTAACATGCTAAGGTATGACAAGAAACTCAGACTATCTCAGGATACAACAGAGTTTCACAGCTCCAACAGTGCACTATGGAAATGTACAAGTAGTCCATAATTATAAGAAATGGTCGTCCAATAATGTTGTACATTACCAAACAAATGGAAAGATGATCACAAATCAAGAATCCTGATAATTGTTTAGAAAGATAACAAAGTCTGTACAGTACAGTTACAAAGAACAATGGGATGTTACTGACTTCATAGTGATAACCAAAAAAAAAAACACACATGCATTAAAAATACCAAGTATCCCAAAGTAATCCACAAGGCGATCATAACAAAAATTTGCAGGAGTGCACACAGAAATAACTTAGACAATCACATATACTTCATACATCATCACTAACTTAAAAGCTGCAAGGCTATTTGTTCATATATATATATATATATATATATATATATATATATATATATATATATATATATATATTCACATGGCTCATTACATTAAACTCAGAGACAGCTACAGATATCTACATAATACATGTGGCATTAAAAAAAATATTGGCTTGGATTTACAGATTCTGACAGAATCTGTCAGTTTCCAAATAAAAAAAAATAAAGGCAAAGGACAATGGCAGCCACATCACCATAGCTACCATTTGCTAACAATCAGTTTAGGACTTGTGTGGGGAACACAAGGGGAAACACCAGTAACACACACACCCAAGGAAACTGGGAGATAGAAAAAAAAGATGTAGGGTACGGGTGAAGAAGAGGGACAAACAAGAGGGATGTTGGAATAGGAACATCTGAGAGAAAATCAGAGGGCATGGGGAATATTTTTTTGGTGGGAATAAGCCCCATTTTTTTAAAGAATGGAAGGAAAAGTAAACATAGGGAGAGAGGAGGTGAAGGTAAGTGCAGCAAGTATATCCATAGAGTAAATAGCAAAACTCAAGATAGGCCAAAGCTGGTAAAAAAACAGTAAGGACAGGTAAGTTACACATATAGCACACTACACAACATGGGTCTCAAATAGGGTGGGGATGCATACCAGCCATGGTGAAATGCAGAAAAACAAATCTACCTATGCACTATCATATCAACACATGTTGCAAACTGTGTGACAGTCATAACAGGATGTTTATGAAAAACGGTAAATGTGTGTTGAAGGGTAATAAATAAAGATCCCAGTACAAACTGGATGAATAAATACATATCCAAATAGTTTGTCAAAAGTGCAGGTGTTAGCCAGGCCACATCACAGATGAGCAAATCCAATGTATCTGTTAATAATAGTATTGGATATGTATGCCCATATGCATTCTCTTCAGAAACAATCAGGATTCAGAAGGCTTATGAAACAAATATTTTAGAAGATGCTTGCAGATTATGAAGTGCTGTTATCAAATGGGTAGCTGCTCAAGTGATAGGTTTTTTTTTAAACAAAAAAAACAAACAAGGGGATGGTGATAGAAACAGTACCAATGTGGACCTGCAGTGTGTGCCCATTATAAACTGCTGCTATCAAATGGGTACCTGCAAAAATGACAGTCAAACTAAGCTAAAGTAGTGTTTTTTTAAATAAAACAACCAAGGGGTTCGAGAGTGAAACAAAACCAATGTTGACCTGCAGGATGCACTATTTATGATTTGCTGCTGTCTAATAGGTACACACTGTGGTATCAATCAACCTACACTGTAACAGCATTTTTACAAACACACCCATGCCGTGTTAAGTAGGTGCATTACCAATGTTGACCTAAAGGCCATACCATACAGTTTATAAACAGCAGTGCTGTCGCTGTCACTATAGAATGCTAGTCACCCTGTGAAAAGATAAGCTATACCATAGGTTCATAGGTTCAAAGGTAGGTACTAGGCTATTGGCCCTATGGCCTATATAAGCCTAGCCAAAAAGGTACCGTGGCTTTCACCACCCAAGGAAATTATTTTCCTGTGCCCCTGTCGAGCAGATCCACAGAAGTGATCCCCGGGGTGAATTTCTTATCTCCCATCCAATCATCAAGATTGTTCTTGAAGAGTGCTAATGAGGAGCTTTGTTTGATATAGATAGGTAGTTTTTTTCCAGAGTATGGGAAGTCTCTGGGACAGGAATCTATCCCTCCAGCATGTTCTGTTTATTGTGGTGACAAGGTTTAGGTCCCTAGAGCATGTAGCTCAGAGGGATTGGGATTTCTTTAAGTGGAGCATGTCCAACAGCTCTGAGTTTGACATAGCTTTGTTTGTTAGGCAGGGATCACCTCTGAGTAAGCGATATGTGATGGAGTAAAGCTGGAGTTTTTTTAGACGGTCTGCATATGGCATCTGTTTGAGGCCAGTAATCCACTTTGTGAGGTATTTCTGCGGTCTTTCTAGTTGTTGTAAATGTCTTGTGAGGTACATACCAAAAGGGGTATTATACTCTATAATGGGTCTAATGAGTGATGAGTAGAGGGGGACAATGACCTCTTTTTTTCTGGATGAGAAACCTTTTGTGATGAAGTGTGCCACGTAGAAGGATTTCCTGATTATTGTGGCAATGTGATTATCAAAGGAGAGACTACTGTCCACATGTGTCCCACGGTCTCTTATCACACTTTCAGTGCTAAGTAGACTACCACCTATGTGGTAGTTCATGGGTACAGAGTTTTTACCAAAATTGATGACAATGCACTTTTTGGCATTGAGCTTGATGCCATGGCTTTTACATCAGGCATCTGTCTCAGTGAAGCCCTTTTGTAGGATGTCCACATCGTTAAGAGTTTCAGTTAAGGCTCCTAGTTTGCAGGCATCTGCAAAAATTCATTAGCCAAAGACCTTCAGTGTTAGCCTGTGCTTCAGAGAAGTAGATACCAAACAGGAGATGACCCAGGACTGAACCCTGTGGTACTCCACTTGTCATTGGTCTAAAGTTGGATTTGGAGTCTGCTACTTTCAGTGTGGGTTCTGTCAGTGAGCCAGTTGGTAGCCCATCTTGGGACATAGGGATTTATACCAACAAACCAAACACCAGAATACACATCCATACATCATAAACCATAGCCATAACACTTTAACTTCTATGTAAAACAAAAACCTTATAATCTGTGGTCAGATATACACAACAAACTGTTATTTAGGTTGTGACTATATTGTTAGAAATGTGTGATGACAAAATGGATCCTAAATACAAAATACATCAACACTATAAGTTTTGTACACAGTTGTAATAACAGCTACCATTTGCTGATTTCACTTACCTTACTGATGTATGATGGGTATTCTGCATTCTAATCAATAAACTTGTTTTTGAAAATTCAGGCCTGAACGCAATGGAATATGCATCTCAGTTCATAATATACATAAAATATTCAACATACCTCTCTCCCTCCACTGCTCTTCAAGCCTGTGTATCTGTTCAATACACATTGCCCTGCTCTGACTTCAGTCCTCATAATCTGAAATAAAAAAATAAAATAAAACTATTCATCAAATAACAAGGACAAACATTCCGCAACACACATTTTTAGATTACTATTCTGAAGAACATTAGATAAGCTCAATGGTCAGTCGATATTGTAATATTGAGGTGTTAATGCACACAGATAGATGCAAACCAGCAGATGCAACCTACATCGAAACTCTAACCTTGAGGCTTATCTGCCTACCTAACACAACTCAACTGTGAAAGCATCTTTTCTAGGCCATGCAAAGAGTTAATGTTATGACATCATCCTGATGGGACATGGTCTACTAAGAATGATCTTGGCTTATGATTGCAAATTATGAACATGTGCTGCTCATGTTGCTAAACTATATTTAAATTATATTGATGTCAGCACTGTGATTCCTCAGACGGTCAGACAGTGTCATATATCAGCTATCTTCTGTGAGCAGAACCATATCTGTTGTTGTTCATTATGGATACAGAAAGGTATGTGTGAGAACCATTATTCCTTGTTAAATTGCACATCACTAGTTACATACATACCTCTTCCCTGCCCTTCATTGCAACTGTTAGTGTGCCCATCACAGTCTCTTAAAATGTAGAGGTTGATTCAGTTCTACTATTGACTTTGATATTTTATGACAAAACAGTCCATCATAGCATTTTAAAAAGTATACAAGTCATATAACAGGATTTATCAGGGTGTACTACCCCCGCTGTTAAATGGCTGATGTTAACGGACTGTTACAGATTATGGATATATCAGTCAGAATTTGATGAATAACCAAGTTATTCACAACACTCAAAATATACATTAATATCAATAATTGTAAAATGCTTTGGTAAAAGAAAGCTATGGGTATATGAAATCAGTCTAACAGTTTAAGATATGTGTCCTCTTTCAAGACTTGGACATACAGCACACAAAATGCAGGCATGCTGGCCTGCGCACTTACAAGCTCAGCTAACACTCCATACATGTCATTGCAAACAAGCAGGTATCGCTCTTCAAACGCTGTTCAACAACTGATGTTATCAGGCCATTATGGATTACAGCATTATTCATAAAAAGACTAGATCAGTGCATCATTGCCATGCACAACATAAACTTTAATATAAAGTATTGCAATATGGATTTTAAAAAATGATATGGATGAAGTTAACCAAGGTAACAGGTTTAGCTGTGTGGTTTGGAACCTACAGCATGCCAAAATGTACACATGCTGGCCAGTTACTCTACAGACCAAGCTAAAATTCAACTAGGTTGTCATTGTAGACAACAGGGACTGCATGTGTTTCTTAGAAATCCTGCAATGATTGTCAGAATATGGGAAATGTGTACAATTTTAACACCTCTCATAATGAAGACACAACAGCTATCAACACATATGTAACAAAATATTTTAACCAATTGTATAGGCATTCATTTTTTGCATTAAATAAACCTGTCTGTGTACTTGTGTAGGAAGAATGATGTAAGTATGTTATATATGTGTTTGTTTTCCATCTTGTGATGGTCCAGTAGGTGATGCAGTGGGACTATAATGGAAAACTATGAAATGTGCAGTCATCTGTGGTCTAGGCACTATAGGCATCAGTGATGCATGAGGAAAGTGGCTATGTGAAATCATGTAGTTAGATGTTGAAAAAATATGTACATCTTCAAAGGACATAGTTAAGGTTATTATTCAGTAAAATAACAACATGGGGTATCAAAACCATAGTCAATCAAAGTAAACTTTATTGTCATTCAGATCAACAAATGCTATGCATCCTTGGATGAAATTTTGTTGTTTCAGGCTCATGTGCATTGAAAAACAGTTTTCACAAGAGGGTGAAGGAAGCATACAATGGAAGAAATTCTAGACAGTACAGACATAAATAAACAGATGGATAACTTACCCACTACTATTTTTAGGATATAATAGCAGCATAGCATAATTCACAAGTCAAGAGTATGGTAACTACAAAGTCCACTTAGTTATTCTCATAAGCTAATTTTCGCAGCAGGTAAAACATGGTTGTAAAAAATGTATACAATATAGATGGGTCAAACAAATATCTGTAAAATCTATAGAAATACATTGAATATTGATACTTACTGTGAGGATCTACAGGCTGTCCCTGGAGATTATCGAACCGTCTTCAAAGTTTGGCTGTGTCCCTCTGATGCAGGCCATCATAGGAGTGATGAACCTGCACTCCAGTGTGGTAGGTCCCCATCATCCGTCAATGCTCCATCTTGATCAGATTCCATAAATCAATCATAACAAAATTCTTGGGCCGGCCTCTAATCCTCTGTTCCAATCCAGCATATACACTCAACATCTGTATCATCTCCTCATTGGTTCTTTTGGTTGCATGGGCACGTCACAGCCTCTTCAAAGTTGTCATCATGATTTTCAATTAGTAGATATCTGAAAAACAGAAAAACACAGACATGCTCACTGAGGTACCACTCAGTTCACATTTAGCAATGGTCTGATCAGTAAATTTATCAAAATCAGTGTTTGAAAGTGGTGCTGATGTCATGCTCAAAGATTATTAGAAGATAACAGGCAGATGCCACACAAGATACCATTTATCAATGCCTATTGGGTATTCACACAGTGCACCTGGGTCTTCCAGTGCACAATGCATGAATGGAATTCAAAGAACTTGAATTTCAATTAACCTTATTAATTATGTATGGTGAAAATGATACTTAAAGCTGTGTGCACAGAAGGCGCACTTTAATTCTGAGTCTTAGTGAGAAGTGAATTGGCAACTGATGGAGTTTCTGTACTGGTAATTAACATATCTGTTAAAGTTAGTCATTTCAAAAATACATATTTATAGTCATATTTGATCAAAATATTAATTTTAACAGAAGTTGTTGAAACTTCCTGGAGTCACTTTTTCTGAAAATATATGCATACAGGTGCTGTTCTTCCAAATATTTTTGTTCAGTCCCACATGCAGTTGTATAATCAGACTGCCACTGCAAATGACAACAGTGTATAGAGGAGGATTTACGAATTATCCACAATTTGTACTGGTAATTTCTTCCATACTTTGGGCTAACTACACTAACCTATGGATCACTACTGTATCTGTATTTAGTATGTGATGCTGATATTATGCATATTTCTTAAATCATATTTCCTAAAACAGTGTTAAAACATGTGCTGTTGCTGTTATGGATATTTCTTCAATGATGCTTCTTAACAAAGATGTTATTACTACTATCTAAATTTACTATGGATCTGTACTACCTATGGATCCTAGGGTATTCCAATGTTTTCTGTAAGTTGTTTAATTAAGTGATGTAATGTTTTAATGTGAAATGCAAGCAGACTGTATTGGCATGATGCTGTGGTCTTTGGACCTCCCTTCAACATATATGTAATGCCAGGAGTTCTATTTCTAGTTATGAACTGTGCAATATATTAAAAGCTATGCTGATTGTACACATGTATGACACCATTGTTGATACTTTTCATGTCATATTAGTATTTCTCACTGTATTATACAGATGTGTGTACTGCAGAAAAATGCATAGTGTTGATTTTGACATATGCTGTTCACAAAATCTAATGCATAAATGTGCTCACCCATGATTCTTATCATGTGCATGTCAATGTTTTCCAGATGACCAACCATCCTAGGGTTGACAACTTTCCACCAGGAAAATGACATCATAACTGATGCTGTCTGCCATCACAGAAGGAGAATCTTAGGCCATTCAGGGGATACTGTTTGGGGAAATGAAATGTGAATGGACCTTACCAACATAATCAATGTGGTTGGAGGCCACAAATGATTCCATAAGGCCTGTAGATATCACTGCTCAGACATGACTCTTCATGCAGCCAACAGAGTGACACCTTATGAGAGGTTGAGGGATGGCACTTGAGGTGGAACATCACTGGCTCCCTAGATGATATCACTTTTTTCTTTTTTTTTTTTTTTTTTTGGCATCACTGCATGCAGCAAAAGGGGAGCAATGAAGCCCTGGTGGCAGGATGCAAGCTTGGGTTCCAGGATGGGCATGTATGTATTCATGTTCAGTACAGGGGCAAGTATTTTGACACTCACTGTATATTGCTTCTGCGTGTACATTCATGTATTCCTGTGTTTGATTTACAGCAGAAGAGTTGAGTCATGAACACACTTCAACGCAGAGTGAGGATGATGACTGTATGTATAATTACATGTATTGCTACATCTGAATTGCAGACAGAGCAGTAGTGTCTTTTTTTCCCCTACACTAGTTGAAATTCACCAAAGTAGAACAACAACATCCCATGAATGTTTGCCAGGTGTGTTGTTATGTTTTTATAGATCACATATGTCATGTATGTTGGCTATGTTAATAGATTATATGGTTATGGTATGCACATTCCTTGAAACATAAATACAGTAGACCACAAGTGAAGTCAGTAGTATTTGCATCATTGCAGTGAAAAATATATATGTCAATTGCCTTTTATATTCATGTGCTGTAAGCACATTGTCCTGGTCTATGTTTTTATATCTTGTAGCACATCAGCTGCCTTTATCATCCAATAGCCCAAGCAGTGATCATTATGTTGATTGTGATGTGTCTCAAACTGGTAGTATGGCTCATGGCAAGAGAACCTTGAGTTATTTTGAGATTCCATTGATGAGATTGACACTGATGTTGTCCCAAATGTATCCCCAGATATGGAGGTCCACTTGTCAATGCATTCAGAGGATGATGACACAGTGGATCTTGAACAGGGTGAGGTCATTGATCAACACATGCCACAGCTGAGAGCACTGTGCTAGTGGATCCACATAACAACCAGACACAGGGCTCCACAGTAGATGTAGGTGAGCAAATGTTATACATGGCCAGGTGTCAGAGGATGTCCATCTCCTGCTGCAGGTAAATGAACAATCACAGATACAGTGTTGTTCAGATGTACATGCACTTGCCTGTGCCTCAGATAATGTGGCATGCCGGCTACCTGTCATGTATGAAGGGCAAGAGCACAGACATGGTGAGATTATGGCTGCACTGGCTGCTCAGAATGAGAGCTTGCTCTGCCAGTGGAAAACCTGGCCTTTATGGTACTTCAACAGTGTCACGCTACAAGCAGGATTTTGCATTCAATGATTATGGATAGCAGATTGCAACCTGCAAGAGGCAAGCTACCTGTCCACAGAACCACCATTGACCACCAGGAATTCCTGTTCATGGTCCACCCTGCTCAGATGTCAGCTGCTGGCACATCTGCTGTCAATGGATGTGGCAGGTTGGAATATGTTGTGAGACATCAGTGAGGTCAGCCAAGACAGTGTTATAGTGTGCCCAGCAGTATAGTACACATAACTGACTTATATTATTTCAATACCACTGTACTGCTATATGTGTTTCTGAAAGAAAAATGTTTGTATGATGTCATGTGTGAAATCTCTTTTTTCATGTTATGATATTGTATATATATATATATATATATATATATATATATATATATATATATATGTGTGTGTGTGTGTGTGTGTGTGTGTGTGTGTAGCACTGATGTGTGTCCTTTATTGTTTAACATGCAGTGATACATTTAACTGAGTATGTATGCATACCTGTGTTGGTTGTGCCCTGAGTTGATGTTTTTTTTTTTTGACACATTTGCATATGTTCATGTTGGAAAATGTTATGCTCATGTTATGTGATGCTTAGTGTGTACATTTAGTGGGTACTTACCATTAGATGCAATGTGCATTGTTGTGGTGAGACAACACCTGAACATCAATGTTCAATCTGTGTACTCATGTACATGTGGCCTGTCATGACTCAGATGTTTGGGTCAGACGCTGCTGTATAGCCTCTGCCTGATTGGGGTCACACACTATGTTGCCTATGCCTGTGATTTCTATCTGCTATGTCCTCCTGCTCCTCTATTAATATGTGTGGGATGTCATCTTCAGACATTTGGGTTTCTTGGGGTAGTTCACCCTTACCTGCAGCTGGAAGACTGCAAGTAGCAAGGCATACAACATTATCATCTGTGCTGCTTTCTCAGCTTATATTGCAGTGCACCCCCGGATGTGTCCAGACATCTGATCTTAGCTTTCAGTACACCAAACACATGCTCTTTGGAGTTTCTGGTTGCTGCACGTGCTCTATTGTAGGCCTCCTGTGCAGGGTTAGATGGTTCACACTATAGGGTCATTAGCCACTGCTCAAGTGGATAACCACAGCTACCTGTTGTGGGGGGTAAAACACTTTTCTTCAGATGGGATATTGTTGAGAGGGGTTGCTTGACTTACATCCTAGCTGCTCTCCTGTACTTCCACAGAAGCAGTCTCTCAGGAATTTCACCTTTCTGGAATGCAGTCCTGAGTTCAGTTTCTCTCCAAATGGAAGTATCATGGACACTTTCATGATGTGATGCCATTATGTTTGTTATGCTGCTATCTGATTCACACACAACACAGCAATTGATGGATGGCCAGCCCTTTCTCTTTATGTATCAGTCTGCCTCTGAATGTACTGGTGTCTTGATAGGTATGTGTGTGCAATCTATTGCACTGAGTACTCGGGGGAAGTTTAAGATGTTGTAGAACTGGAACATTACATATTTCTGCACCATGGGTGTGGATGGGAAGTATATGTAGTCATCCACCTTCCTGCACATTGCTTCCAGGAATTTTGCCAGGATACGACTGACAGCTGTCTGTGATACTGCCACAACATCCCCCATGTGTCTCTGGAATGCCCTAGATGAGAGTACAGCCAGACTGATGCACACGTTAATTTCAAGGGGAGGTGGGGTTTCCTCACAGAGTTCACACAGACATGTGTGGGATGTTACAGACATCCTACACCATGTGTCTGTTTTTAGACAATATCTGTTGATTATTTCCTGGTCTGACAACTGCTTTATTTGCAGCCATGCTCTGAATCTAGCTGGCTGCTTACTAGGACACCCAGCCATATGTTCATTTATGGCTTCCATCACTGCTGCCTGATGCAGTATATTAACAGCAGGCTGCATCATTATATATATTTTTTTAGTTTTCTTATGGATTTCACCATAATCTATAGAATTTGCATAGATTCCTATGGGTTCATAATGTATGCACCGAGGAGTTCAGAGTTGGCATGGCTGTTTGTCGCATTTGAATTGTGTTGTGCGCACACACTGTGTTTTGGAATTACACTGGCATGTGCTGAATCCCTAATTATCCTATACTGAGTACTTATGTAGTCAGTCTGCCTTCGGTGTGTGTTCTGGAATCTGCATCTGCAGCAGGTGCACTGAAGTCTTCCTTTTGCTTGCTGTGCTGTCTGTAAATAGCTTCCCCAAACTTTATGGAATCTGGCCCAAACCTTCTACTTGAATTGATGTTTATAGTTAACTACTTGGCCATTAATCTTCTTTTCTCTTTAAAATGTTCTAAATGACATATAAAAATTATGGCTGTGTACGCATTAATTGCTTACTCAACCATACATAGCCAGTTGTTACCATACAATATCTGTGTTCTCAATTGGCCTTCATTTATAGAAAAATCTTTATATTTGATTTGCATTTAAACCTGTTACATTATATAGTATATGCCATCTGAGGTCAATAGTACTACACAGCATTTTCTGCAATATGGCAGCTCACATTATATGGCACATTATCCAGTACAACTTTACTCAACTATCCTCCTGAAATGGGTTGAATAACTTGAATGTTTGTCTTGCACATCACAGGAAATTTATCTATAAATCATATTTCTGCTCATTAATGTTATGAAGGAGGACTGGCATCATCTTAACCCCTCAGTCTTTAAAACTATCCAGGTTGGGGTTAAAAAGTAATGTTCTCCTCCATCTCTTACTAATGATATGAATGGAATATCTAGTTTATAACCTTGATTCCTCTGGAAGACATGCCTTAAAAAGAACAATTTATTCTAATAGCCATAGATTTGACGTGATAATTTTATTCCTCAAATGAATTCATGTGATTATGAAGTTATTGTAAAAATAAGTTCATTATCCAGTTGGGATTCTTTATATCAATGAACTGAATGCTTTTGCTTCTCTTATAACTTAGAACTGTGATCACAGCATCAGCTTGTGGATAGATGAAAAGCTCTTCATTTTTCATCACACCTACATTCCTAGTTCCACCCAACTGAAATCAACAATTCATTTGAAAAAAAAAATGATCTTGTTGATTTAATGAAATCAATCTTTTCTTTTAAATCAAATGTAATGTATAAATTGGTAAAACGAACACAAAGGCAAGCTTACTGTTGTTGCTTCACATACAAACCTTTATTGTTATTGTTAGCGCTTTCGTTGAGGCCAATACCCCAACTTCTTCAGACAACTCAACAATGCAAAACAGACTTTATATATCATGTCCAATTAAACAATTAATTCAAACAATTCTCATTTAAAGGTACCTTAACAAAAAAACACATGTGAGTAAGGTCTTCTAAAATCACTCCTAATTTTATAATATAAAAGCATATAAGTGTATATATAAAAAATAAATAATATACCTATACTCTTTAAACCATTTTTAAGATATTTAAAAATCTTTAAAATGGTTAAAATAATGATAATAATACCATAAAATACCATAAAAATACTATTAAAATGGTGCAAAACAAGTGGACAAAGAATACTGTACATTCATAAACATGCAGATTTTAAAAAAGACTATCACAAAAAACTATTATACATATGTATCTATTACCTACCTAATTAATGCCTTTCATTTCAAAATGCGTTTTATGGAGACAAATTCATTAAACCCGGGGGTAGGTGTGCAAAAGTATGAATTTGCCACATAATCTCATTCTCTTCTAATTTCAACTCCCATGGCCCCACTCTCTTGCTATGTTCTACTTGTTGTATGATTGTAAAGGCAAATTTATGTGTAGGGTTATCTAATATATGCCTAGCCAGGGCATTTGTAGTTGTACGTTTCTGGATGTTATATTGGTGCTCGTAGATCTTCTGTTTTAGTTTTCTTTCGGTTTTTCCAATATAGAAAGATGGACAATGTTCACAGAGTGACACATAAACCACTACTTGGGAATTGCAATCAACTTTCCCTTTTAATGTATAAATTAACGTGATACTAAATAATTTTTATCTCCCTTTGGAAGCATACTGTTTTCCTAATAGAAAGGTACATAAAAATAGTTTTTGCTGTACTGCTTTAGAAGGCTATCATTTAATTCTTGAAATGTACATCTTGGTAATATGATAATTGATTTAAGCAAAGTAAGTCAAAAGTCTGCACTGCACAGCCAAATTAGCATTCACTTTAAAGCATTTTTCCAACTACCACATAGGTAAAAAAATACCTTTCAGTGATGTCTTAGTATTAAAAGTAAAACAGAAATAGAATGGCTTGTATATCCCCCATATCTGACTCTTGTTAGAATTGTCTAGCTATCACTGATAGTGTTTGAAAAAGCACACACTCATGCCACAAAATCATAGGTATGAATTTAGCATTAGACTTGCAAAGAATGCATTTCAACCACTGTCAGCATTGCTTTGCAGCAAAAGGAATCCATACTCACTACTAAATGTAGTAATCTGATATAAAGTGGAAATATTAGCCAAAACACAGTGTATATCAGCTAGTAAAAAAATACTAGTACCATTAAGGGTAATACTCCTGGGGACTCAATAAACTCCGTGCAAGCTTAATGCAAAGTCTATAAGTAGTTTACAGGTTAGCTGGGTGAGCAGCAGTGCTAACTCTGTATGAATGCCACACATTGCCCTTACCCAGATACAAGATTGTTGCTGGCCAGGAAGCATGCAAAGCAGCACAGACACCTTCAGACATGCAGACATGTTTACTTACAAGCAAACTAGTTCTGCATGATTGCACGGACAGCCACAATGACTACCAGGGTCTAATTTAAGGCACTGAATACAGTCCTAACTCATTATAAGAAAGTATAGTCAGTGCAGAGTACAGTACAGACATGTTTTATGAATATTGAAATAAAGGTTTGGTGATGACCATCAAGGGTATGTTGACTCCATTATAAATAACTATTTTGGGGAAGTATGTGTATTGAAAAGGGCCACACACATGAATGGTAGGAATGAAGAGAGGGGAAGAGGACAAGTGAAACATGGTAATGTACACCAGATAAGGGCATGCCAGTGTACATGCACCGCAAAGACGAGACAGATCTAGCATGAACATTAATCACATATGTACATAATGCAGTACGTACTGTTGCTTATACCTCCTTTGTGGGTATAGTCATATCATCACAAAGTTATTGTTTATTATGTGACTGTCACACAGGTTCCCATATCAGTGGAGATGATTGCTTGTGATACAAGCACCCTGACATGATCACTGTAATTTATTGAGGACAGTATATACACTAGGGGGTATGTGCATACTAAGAAGTTGTGAAAAATGAGTTGAAATGTAATCTCAGTATAGGTCCCAAACAATCAGGACACTTAGCAAAAGTCTCATGGACAACAGTGGACAGAAGCATGCACAATCACAGACAGCATTATAATAATACCACCATTAATCTGAGACATTGATATAAAATATGTGAGTGTGTCTTAGTAAGCATGTTCTGCATGAACACACAGGTGCAACTGTAATGATTAATCAGTAATCTTTAAGGGAAATCAAGCACACTTCCTCAAAAATTGCCACTTTGGAGATGGTAAGAGGGACAGTGTTATACCAGCAGTTTACATTATGAGCAATCCTGGATAGTTGAGAGGTTTGCATGACATAGATATACCACAATCCACACTTGCAAGAATGTAGCCCATGCCATCAATTTTGTCAATGAGCTATGTATTTACTGGGCACATCACAGGAACACGTATCACACATGCATCTTGTATAACAGATTGAAGGGAAGTCTGCACTGTCAACTGCTAGTGGTTATGCATCACAATGAATACTTAGGTAGGGCTGATAAGATGCATGGGAGCATGCAGTGGTAAAAGTGATACACTTGAGAAAATCATCCATAGAAGATGTGTGGTGAGGTATATGCAAAAGAGTGCATTGAACTAAATTATTGGAGTGATGATGGGACTATAATGTCCTTTGATGTGGATGGCCTGCCCATGCTCAGGAGTTGTGCTACATACAAGGAATTTGTCACCATGGTAGGCACATGCTGGTAGAAGTCCGGTTTACTATCTACCTGAGTACCCTGGTCCATGTACCACTTGGTCTGGTCTTAGGGGTGTGCTCTCTATATTGTAATCAGCTTGTGTATTTGCTCATATAAAGGAAGTAATCAAGATTTGTGTTCATATACTGTGTCTCCATGTCTCTGTCAGCAATCCTTTGTGTGTGTTAATACTTTCTGCATTATAACAATATCATTCTTGGATTCAGTGATTGTCCACAATTTGGAGTCATCCACAGAGCTGGTTAGACAAAGGATGTATAAGTTTGTCTTGACATCTGAGACTTAAATTCTGAACAGAAAAAGGCCTAGTACAGAATCTTGATGTATGGAAATGGTCACTGAACTGTAGCTAGAGGTGACTTCACACACTTTGACATTATGTGTCCTTTATGTGATCCATTTGTCTAACCACTTTGTGGCACTGGTGTATATAACCACTTTGTGGCACTGGTGTATATAACCACTTGGGACAGTTTCTCTGTAATACCTGAGTGTGGATTTTTGTCAAATGCCTTGGCCAGGTCAAGTTACATAGGATGATAGTCCATTCCTCATGCATGCCAGTAGTGATCTTCTTGAATACGTCAAACAGCCAAGCCTTAACCAAGCCTTAACAAATAAAACATGGGCTTGATTCACAGTCAGAAGTTTACCTATGTCCTTTTTGACAAGGTCCATAATGACTTGCTGGTCTGCCTCACAAATAAGGAGAGTCAGGAGTATGGGTCCATAAGTTCCTGGATTAGGTGATGCCCTCCCCCTAATTCAAATTGATGACTGTTGCTGTACATCCTTCTTCAAGAACATAGTCTGTCTGGAGGCTGTGTTTAAGTAGGGATCAAACTGTGTCTGCTAGGTCAGATTTTAAGTCATGCAACAGGCAACCAGTAATGTCATCAGGGCCCACTTATTCTGTGTTTTTAGCCTTAGAGACTACACAGATGAGATTCTCTCCTGAAAAGATAAAGTGAGTAATGTTTGCATGTATACTCTGGCTGATGGCCAGTGGCAAAAGGGGGGGGGGTGAAATGTAAGACAAACTGTCAGCTTGCAGACTGATGAATATAGCTGGTGGCATTCACAAACAGCTCTGTGCTTATTTGTGTATTCCCCCTTAACATTTCACACTTATTTAAATAAATTATTTGTGACAACACTTCCAAATACAACACTAGTTATGCATCATATGCCACAAAGTCATACAACTGTACCATTGTCACATAATTACATCAATTGTATAACATATGTCTATACATATTTCATGGAAAAATTGTGTTTCAGCAGCCTGATTCCATATAACATCACATTACAAATGAGTTGGTTGTGAATCATGCAGAGCATTTACTGACATAAATACTGATAGTCACACAATGGTACTGCTGATTACCTCAATACTCACTGGGAATTGCAACATAATTACATATATAATGACTTCATAAGGTTGCAATTGAAATAAAATGTGATATTTTTGTGTATATCACAGTATTGCAACATATGGATGAAACAAGACGCTTTTGCCCATGCAATCAGTATGATGTTATATTGATGTATGTTACAGAGCATTTTATGATGGTAGGTATAAACATGCACACGTGTGCCATACTACAAGTGTCAATGTGATGGTTGATTGAGAACTGCATAGAATGTTGATCTGCTCCACTACAAAAAAAATGCCTCAATAAGCCAACATTTATCATAGTATTGTCCCATGTCAGCAGTTATCAGGAGGTATATTACTACAGCTGTTATAGAAGGAACATGTAATGAAATGCCATCAGTGGTCATCAATACATTACCTCACATCACAGATTGTAATATACTTGTGTAGGCCAACTGTACATACACACCTCAATGTAGCACATGTCAATGACAGCAGCACTGACATATGAAATGTTCATAGGGTCAAAGGTCATTACTAAGCTAATAGACAAGAGCACATAAAATCGTCGATATTTTATAACATTTAAAGCAAACTCCCTATATCTATGTGATGGAAGATAGTAACGCTATGTGTGTATGTGCGCATTTGATTGCATTACACAGTGCTTCTCTCCATATGGGGACGAATTGCGCACCTACCTATGCTGACATTGTTATGTACATATGGGAAAAGAAATATATCCTGGATAGCCCCTTTTCCAAATTTTGGAACTTTTATTGTAGATTCCTCGATGATATTTGTATTTTTTGGACCGGACCCGTGGATGATATTGGGAAATTTATTGAGTACATACACACTACTACTACTTTTTTAAAGTTTACACATCATATTTCCCATCACAGTGTTAATTACCTTGATGTGACACTTACCATGGTTGACCATGGGTTAAAATCCAACATCTATCGTAAACCCACATTTTCCAATGGATACTTACATTATCAGAGTTCCCATCCTAATTTTCAAAAAAGGGGGATTCTCAAGGGACAATCCGTCCGTATTTCCCGGATGACTTCTCTTGATGAGGACTATCATAAGGAATGTGACACATTGCAATCTCTATTTTTGGAAAGGGGTTACCCTGCATCGTTGATTAAGGCTGTGCAGGAGGAGGTTACCTTGGCAAGGTCATCCAGATTTGCTCCCATATTAGGTACAATTGGTGTCAGTTCCGAACATGGTCCCAAATGTAACATGATAGACCAGTATGTTGGTAATTTTACCTTCATCACAGAGTTTAGTGGAAATGCGTCCCGTATAAGAAATATTGTTGAAAATGAATGGGGCATGTTTAGGGATTTGACTGATTTAGATACCTTTAAGGACAGAGACATTAAAACTGTATTTAGGAGGGGTATGAATTTAAAAAAAACCCTGGAACAACAAGATGTTTCCCTTCAACATTTTAGAACCAACACAGGTACTTTCAAGTGTGGCCACTGTTCTTCCTGCAAGTATATTTTGCAAGCCAGTCATGTTTATTTGGAAAGTAGAAGCAGAGACATTAAGGCAAGGGGTCATCATAATTGTAAGTCCGGTGGACTTGTTTATTTGGCAATATGTCAGAATTGTCCAGCGTTTTATGTTGGAAAAACCGAAAGGTTATTTTCCAGGCGCATATATGAACATATTTATGACATCACCAAATGTAAGAACACCAGTGCCTTATACAAACATACTATCTCATGTGAAAATGCAAAATTTTTGTTTTTTGTCCTAGAGGTAGTTCAGAAGGACATTAGGGGTGGTCCATGGGAGGCACGATTGGCCCACAAGGAAACATATTGGCAGATTTTGTTGGAAGCCAATAAATCCCCTGGTTTAAATGAATCCATCTCAATAGTGCCTTATTTGAAAATTAAGGCGCAGCATATTAAATAAAAATAGGATAATAGAGATTACATTTAATACATATTTTTTGCACATTTTGTAATATATTATTTATGTGAAATTGCTCCCTTGTTTTTAATTAAGTTGTGTAATTCATGGTTTATGCAGTTCAACATGCAATGTTTATATTTTATATATTTATACAGTTGAGGTATACATTTTTAAAAAAAGTTTTTTAAATCATGCCTTTTAGATCAATTTATTTATGATGAATTAATTAGTTGATTAATTAACCTATTTGGGGAAGATATTTAAACTGAGTGTAACCGGAAATTGCTTTATCTGATGAAGTCTTCTTGAGAGACGAAAACGTGTGTGGTGCTTATTGCTGGAGTCTTTTACACGTTAATAAACTGTTCGTGATCAATTCGTGCCTGATTGTGAGCCTTTTTGCCCTGATAGCTACTGGACTGGTGTGGCTGCTTTCTTTTTTGTGGGGTTTGTATATTGCAGCATTTGTTTCGGTATTGTTCTCTCCATATGTGACACGTGCACCATCCAATAACAGAATTAGCTATTACACATCCAGTGGTCTGGAGATGGCTTGCAGAGGCTCATGGAAGGACTCTGCTTCATGATGTGTGTATGCATCTTTGACATGAGGACATCCTCCACTCCTCTGCAAGAAGGATGTCATGTAATCAGAGGGGAAAGAGGATGTTGGATGCACGAGGCTATGTTGAAAGAGCTCCTATACTGAAATGAAAAGCAATTCGAAAGATCATGCAATGACTGCAATGTACCACCAACCACACATACAACAATAGACTGGGTCTCACATGAACATTACACCAATGTAAGTATAAAAGCTGAATTCCATAAAATGTAACAGTAACACCTCCTCATATGTCTGACTTTAACAGTGCTACACTGTACTTCATGCAATATGCTAACATCATTGTATGCTGAAAAGAAAATGTTGGGGCAAGTGTCTGACATGAAAATAGAGTCTCATCTTGGTATAAAATTGTCTCAAAAATTATTTGAATTGATACACACTCAATTTGATTTGTACCCCTAAGTATCTAGTATCAGAAGTTGGAGAAGACAGTACTTAATGTTATTGCTAGAGCACAGGTTTAGCTTGAGTAATGTCAGAGTGCAGGATGATGTTATCAGTGCATGTCACAAGATGATGTTTGGAGGAGTGTCTGATATAGCTGTGGATTCACATGCTGTTCTAAAATTGTCACCATACTGATTTTTGAATGAAGACATACACACACACACACACACACACACACACACACACACACACACACACACACACACACACACACACACACACACACACACACACACACACACACACACACACACACACACACCAGATAACCACAGTGAAACTAAAACCCATAACTAATTATCTAGAAAACACAGTCCTTAGCACAAGTGCCACAGCACAAGTCTAGCTTTTACAATGTCAGAAAACACTTTATAGATGATGACATCAGCATTGTCTGTTGAGAAGAAGATGGCAACATCAGTGTCTCACATCCTGTTCTGAAATGGTCTCTTTAATGTGAATTAAAAGACAAAAAAAATGCAAACTCACACATTGACACTAGTGAGATTAGAACAACTACTTAATTATCTACAGAACCCCATGCTTAAGACACGTTCCACAGCACAAGGCTGGCATTTATAGTGTCAACCAACACTTTATCAGCAGTGTCTGGTGAGAAGAAGATGGTAGTAGGAGTGTCTCATTTGCCATCCTAAAATGTGAACTAAATGAACACAAACACATACATTCCCTGCAGTAAGATTAGAAACCCTATATAACAGACTAGGGAAGACAGTACTTAATGCAAGTGCCACTGTACAAGTTGGGTTTCATGCCATCATCCATCCATCCATCCTCAACCCTTTTTTTCCATTTTGCACATTGGTTGGGGCTGTAACTTCACACTAGTTTCCTCAGACCACAATCAGACAATAAAATTAAACAGCTAAATATATATATATATATATATATATATATATATATATATATATATATATATATATATGACTTCACTCAACAAAATGCAAAATGACCCATCACACAAAGAGTATTCAGATCTCGTGACAACAGTGAAACATCCTATATACCTTGTTAAAGGGACATACATAGTTCTAACCTACTAAAAATTTTAAATGCCCTAATCTCCTTGTTTTCAGAGTTGGTTTTAGCGAAATATTGTTATTCAAACCAGATCCTCCAGTAGCCTTTTTTTTATATGCAGCTGTATTTTGGTTACAGGTTTCCCCTTTTCCTTCTATGATTTTGCTTTATCCTGTACCATTAATTCTTTATGGGATATTATTGGTTTGTTGGTGTTTGGATAAAGACGTCAGGTGGACTGGATGAAATGGTTGTGTAAGCATGCACAACAGTAAAAAGCATCAACAGGATACAGACTCATGTTCTTCTGACTATACACATGCACAAGTTGACTACAGTTGACTACACTGAGATTAGGACTCCTACCTAACTAGTTACACAAGCTAGAAAACACAATATTTAATCCCATCCTCATGGTACAAATCACCATTGTGTGTTTGTGAGAAGATGTTGGGAGGCCTGTATGAAATGGCTGCATAGGCATGCATGACTAAAGATGTTTTGTACTCCATGGGACTGGATTTTTGACAGTAGGATATAGACTCATGCTCTTCTGACTACACATGTACTAGTTAACTGGAGTGAGATTGGAACCATTACCTAACTAGTTATACAAGCTAGAAAGCACAGTATTTAACAGAAGCACCTATAATTAACACAAGTACCATGGCACATGTCTGCCTTTTAAACTGTTGCTGGACACTTTATAGCACATGGTATCATCATCATCATATGTTTGGGAGAAGATGTTGGGAGACCTGTATGAAATGGCTGTGTAGGCATATACAAATGGAAACATTTGTGTTCTCCATGGGACTGGACTGCTAACAGTAGGATTAAGAATCATGTTCTTTTGACTATTCACACACATTTACACATATATACAAACTACAAGCAATGTGGCTGATGTGGTAAGTATACCTTCGTCTATCTAATTTTTTTCCATCTGCAGAACACAGTAGTTAATATTTTAGCTATCACCAAAGTATGCTTTTCTCTTGTCAAAGTGGTCTTTATAGATGATGACATCATCATTATATAATGTAGGTAACATATTGTGTCATGAGTGTGGTGTACAAAGTGTGGACTTTGGATTTTCTGTTTTGTTTCCAATGTGTAAATATACTTTAAAAGACAACTTCTCAAACTAGATGCAGTAATTTGTAAGAATGCCTGTTGCAGAATTGAGACATATGCACCTGTTTCTCAATATGCTGTGCACATTACACACTTACAGTAGCACACACACTCACACACACACACACACACACACACACACACACACACACACACACACACACACACACACACACACACACACACACACACACACACACACACACACACACACACTAATATTTCTATTGGTATGCCTTCCTTTACTCAGGCTAAGTGCCAATGGAATGACTGTCAGCACTTTGGACAGTAATGAGTGCAACAAATATGTTTGTTGAATAACTTTCCCAGTGACAGTAGGTGTATGAGCATTAAGGCCATATCTAAATGACATGGGATTTAAATCCAGTTCAATCTAACTTTTACACATGTTGTCAGGATGGCATTACATACATAAGTGTGATAATTTCTGCAAATGTGAGATGCAATGATTACAGTGAAGTACTGTATAAAACTGAACATCACTCAATTGATTGATATAAACAGTACACATATGGATTTGAATTTTTATACATTCATTAGGTTAAATAGATGTTAGAGTAAATGTTTCATAGCACTGCCTTTAATCAAACGTAATTGTGTTATTCTTATGGATAATTATCTTTATACTGTTATTCATTTTTAAAAATTGAGAGGAAAAGCATTGACAATATTTGGAGTCTGCTAGATTAGAGCCCTCACTCACCTGTACTGTGGCTATGAACTTACACCAGTTGTCACAGAGAAGGCTGGAAAACAGGTTTATTTTTTATACTATCACCTGCCCAGAGTGAATATTGCCACTGAGGATGTGTTTGTCAGACATGCTAATTAGTTATATAGACACAGTAAAGAGCTGAGTGGTTAACCATGTATGTGTGTGACATGAAAGTTCAGAAAACAAATGTTTAATTGTAGAACTATAATTGTACTGATATCCAGAGTTAGACATATAAAACATTTAATATCATATGTATGCTCAATCCACCTGCTATACATTTTTTATGTATAATTATTTTATATTGTTAATTTGTATATAAATTAAAATGGACCAGAATTACTAAAACTTGAAGTTTGCTGGATTAGTACCCTGGTTCACTTATAGTGGGGTGATTAACTTACACCTGTTGTCACAGGGAAAGCTAGAAAGTAGGTGCATTTTTTACACTCGTTACTGTGTATGAGTGCTGAGGGCCTCGCAACTCCGCTTAGCATGTTTTTGAAATTGACAATGTTGCCTTATTGTCTGCATGTGTTGTGTGTGTGCATGCTGCCTGCTACTCAACACTATTTATTGTGTCTGCATGATGGAAAACAAAATATGTAACAATGTATCTTTTGTTAAAGTCACAATGTATATATATATTTTTTTTGTCAGCTGCATTACACTGTTTTTGCGCACAGGTTAGCAATGTGCAAACCAGACAGGAAAAGCCCAGCATGCATTATTATTGCAAACACCGTTTGTTCATTTTTATTATTTAAAAAAAAAACATGGGACATGAACCATGATCTGCATATCCTATGTGCTGTGTGCTTCATTATGTTTGCCAGGTGTGCTAGACACATAGTTGATTCACAGGTCTAATTTATGCTGTCTTTATCATAGAAGCAACTTCCATTAATTTTAAAATATTTGCATATTTTACTGTATTTGCACTAAGCCAAATATTAATATGTAAAAAAATTAGAAAATACATTTTAACATATGTTACAGAGTTTTATACAACTTTGGATTTACTATTATACTAATAAACCTACAAAACACAGTATGAGTGCCTTATCTCTCTTTGCCACAGAAACAACTTTGCAGCAGAAAAGCAAATCATATGAACACAAGCAATTCTCATTTCCTCCACAGAATTAACAAGACATATATACTTATGCTCTCTCATTTGTTTGTACGTGTGGCTTACATATTTAGTGCAATGATTGATCACCTGACTATTTATAACTATGTGTGCACCAATGCAGCTCTGTCTCCTCTTTTTATTGTGTTCATTGTTCTCTTATCTGTGCTGCAAGTCGATAATGCTTTATGTATCATTATATTTTAACTGTATGATAAAATACATGTCAGTGAAAAAAACATTTCAGCAAAAGCAGGAGAGTTTGGCTTTTAATGATAATTGTGTGCTGTTTGGTTTCATTTAAAGGCTTGCTATAGTTAATTCTACACTTTGTAAGTGTATCCTGGGTGACACACTCAGTCCAGATAAGGCTGTCTGAATTGTTGTTGTATCTTCCTTCTTCTTTCCAATAATCATTCACAGTTACATTCCATTGCCAAGTAACAGTGAGGTATTGTCTATATGTTTACACCTGCTACACTAAGTCAAAAGTTTGGAATTCAGCAGTTCTAATGCATTCACACCTGATTTGCATCTCCATCATGCTCAGAGCTCTACATTTACACTATAAAAAGGTAACCATGTAGCTAGAAAACTTGCAGGTGAGGAGACTTGTTTATTTGGAGAAAACAGAAGATTGCTATTTCTTTTGATTTATCTGCAGAGAAGGTTTCAAATGTTGCTAAGGTTTGATTGCATTTTCCAAGTACATTCTAGATCCTGTAACATGTTACAAAGCAAATTGTATATATGCAGTAGAAAATGAAACATTTACCTGTATGCACTTCTTATAGTTCACTGCTGACATAGGCATTTTGGCAGGCATTTACATTTCTCATATAAACAGGTTATTAACTTTCTTCAGAAGTGTTATCGTTAAACTTATTTTACAATCTTCTATGTTATTTCAGGGAAATGTAATGTACTATGCCAATGACACAGTATGCTGTTATGCTTCTAAGATGGCCCAGAGATACCTCCATGGGAGTGGTGGGCACAGTGAGAGGTGAATGTCAATCATATAAAACTGACATTTCTGTTGTAAATGTTATACTTGTGAAAATTGTGTTGACAGCATATATAACAGTTAGGTTATGTGGCATTCCTTGGTTTGTACAAACTTTCATTCATTCATTTGTTGTTTTGAGATGGGGGAGCCACAACAAAATATGTAGTCATCCCCTGTAATTTCAGTGGGAAACAACACATTTCTAAAGTGGTATTTCTTGGTTTAGACCAAACATTGGTTTGTTTGTAAGTTTGATGTGCCACAACCACATAACCTTCAGTTTTAATAACACCAATATTATTAAATGTTAGAAATTTGTATCTCCAATGCTTAATGTTAAAAAATATGTGTACATAAGCAGGAATTTAATTAGGTGATATTTATGTGTTGTATCCATCTCTGTTTTATGTCACATAGGATTATGGCACCAAAGCATGCAAATCTATGTAAACCCCCTTTCACTAACTCTGAAAATTATGTAATAGTGCAAGCGTTCAAGTGTCATGTTGCCTTTCTGCTTGAGAGAGGACGTGGGGATATGGTTGTCAGAATGCATATCTGGAGCCAGTTAGTGAATGACATCAGTGCAATAGGGGGTCATGCCAGGACTTATGATCAGGTGCATCATAAGACCACTGATATGATTTCTTCAACCCAGAGGAGAGTAGTTGCAGTTGCCTATGAACAGTTGGCTCTAGGGGGGTGCTACCAAGCCATCACTGACACCAAATGAAGAGTTCCTGACAATGTTCAGATATCTAGAGAGCTCAGCTGAAACTGTACACCAACATGTGATTGATGTCAGTGTTGATGTATCTGGGAGGACAACTCTGTGCCATGTGAAGCTTCCAGATAAGCTTATATATGGCAAGTTTTATACTTGCTTGTATAGTAAAACATATAAACATTTAAGTAATACTTTCTGTGGAATTTTTTTATGAGCCTATTGATAAATTAATAAACTTAACACACTTGTTATTAAACATAGGCTGTGGGTGGACGTCTTCAGTTAAAACTATTCTTAACAGATATATGGGAAAAATTGTGTATTCACTGTCCACCTATGCTACTGCAATTGTGATGTTTAATTTATGGCCTTACTTTGCTTAATTTCTTCAAGACCATCCTCCTTACCAATTGTGGAGTCATCTGCATATGGTAAGCCATTTTTTTTTTTGATTATCGATAACCATTTGTCAGATATATACATTTATTTCTGTGTATGAGGTGGGTGTAATGAAGTTTAAGTTTGTGGAATCCAGAGGAATGTGCCGAGTTCCATGCAAAAAACTGCAGATAACCAAATAATATGTAAATATGGCTCAGAGTATGGAGAATAACTCAATACAAAGTAGGCATAACCCACAATGACTGTGCAACTTCAAGCAGTCAGGTCAAATCTGTGTGCCAAGAAAAGTACTACATAAAGAAGGACCTATGTACATTACCAATGTACATCTATAGAACTTATACAAGCTCAATGCATCTTACTGAAAATTACTAAAGGAATAAAAATATGCAGTAATTTGTAAGGAAAGTGACAAATAACCAGAAATTATTGCAGATGTCATATTAATTTGTAGATATATATATATATATATATATATATATATATATATATATATATATATATATAAATACACTCATCATAATTTGCGGAATCTGGTGGCATTTGCAAAATTTTGAATAAAAAATTGTGGCCACTTTTACCATAGCTAACAATGGATGCAGAACATGCACTGGGAACACAAGTACTGCACACTTCAAAGGAAACAGGCTGATGGAAAAGCAGATGCGGGGTGAGAGTGAAGAAGAGGGACACATAAATGATATGATGGAATAGGAAGGTCAAATGGAGAGGCAGAGGGGCATGGATTTTTTTTTTTGTTTGCTTTGTTTTTGGTGAGAATAGGCCCCGTTTTTTGTTTTGTAGAAAATAGATGGAATGAACAAACACAGAAAGAAAGAATGGCAAAAGAGCTGGCAGAAACATATAACAAATATCGCACGACATGCCAGACAAAAGATGAAAATACATATAATGGAAAGGTAAGGTACTCAAGGCAGCAAACACACAGATTTTTCAAGTCAGGTAAAGGAAAAGTGGCAAAAAGGGAAGGGATGTATATCAGGCATGGTGCATTGCAGAAATACATATGTTCCAATGCAGACATCATTGCTGAGATATTGCAAACTGTCTTTCAGTCGTACCAGAATTAGAATGACTGATGGTGTGTGTGTGTTGGAAAACACTAAATGGGGAATGCAATCATTGCAGTACACTGTGCATTTTAGATACAATCATCCACTAGGCTGTCAGCACTGCAAATGTAAGCTAAGCAACAGCGCAGATGAGCAAATGCAGGAGAAGATGAGTGGAATGCAAAGAACCTCCAATGCTGCATGACAAAGGGAAACAACAAAGCACAGCACCAAACAGTAGCACTGCATCAAAGCATTAATGTAGCTGTATAACACACAAATAAGTGTACACAACGAAATCACAGGCAAAACAGGATCCATATGTCAAACACATATGCCATGTCAGAGGCAACACAAATGGGTTGCCATGTAGACAATGTCTATGTGCGACATGCAATGGAATGACATGATCCAATCAGTAAAATGTTTCATCACACATGCACACACTAATAACATGAAATATAAAGTAAACGATACATATATGAGGAATGACAGTTAAAGAATGACAGTCTCTGTATTGGCAGAAAACATATAAATCCCAGGGTAATGCTTAACACACAAGTACAACATGATCAATAATGAAATCAAATCAATTGCCACTACCTTGCATACATATGCCTTGCATGTGTTTGATACCCAGCATGGTGGTACAAGGTCATTTTATACCAGTACATCTACATGACAATGATGGTAACACAGGGGAAGGTTAAGATATGCATAACATATGCCATGTAAATGTGATATATGTAGGCCAATGCTATAAGGAGGAAATGAGATGGACAAAGCAGGCCCACATCAGTGAGGAAATGCTAGCAATAGAAAGTACCACAGAATACAGCAGAAAACCCTATCTATGGAGACACAGTGTACATGCATGTGTCCACAACACAAGATGGATGTAAGCCCTTGAATTCACATTGAAGCAAATGGCCAATGTATGACACATGGGCAGAGAGGACTGGTGACAGCTATAAACATATATGTGTATAAATGAAACAAGCAGAGTTACATGCAACAGTTAAACAGAAATAAATAGGACATGCTGGAGGGACAGATTCATATCCCAGAGGCTCCCCTCACTCTGGAACAAAATTCCAATCCATGTTAGGCAGAGCCCCTCACTGACCCTCTACAAGAGAAATCTTGATGAGTGGATGGGAGATCGTAAGTTTACCCCTGGGATCTCTTCTGTGTCCCTGCTTGACAGAGGTACAGTAAACTAACCTTAAAAGGGCTACCTTCTGTGACCTACTATACAGAGGCACAGTCAACTAATCTAAAAGGGTGGCGAAAGCCAAACACACTCTGGCTAGGCTTATAAATGCCCTAGGGCAGGTAGCCTAGTATCAACCTATGAACAGCAAGATGCACTGGCATACAACAAAGGTACATTTGAGGAACACAAGCACATATATACTGCCAGGCAAACATTATACAATTGGTGCCACAATTGACATTCTTGATATAAATAACATTGTACATGTGCAGGACTGATCCAGAGGCAGTCCTGCAAACAATAGTGCAGCACAGAGAAATGGAACTAATGCATATAACCAGTAACATATTACAAGGATGGTTGCACATTAATTATAATACAATTATACACATGTCATCTATGTAAATCAGTGCATATGTACTACAAATGTATACATGTGAAAAGGTATGTAAATCTGGGTATGCATGGTGTAATATAAGCTATTATCAAAAAGACCAGCTACTGAAATATGAAAGACACAAACAAACACAGGAGTCGTGAGTGATACTAAAGAAAGCATTGCATTTGCATATTCACTAACAAATCAGTGAATGTCATACCAGTAGGTGAAGGATATATGGTCATGTATACTAGTCACATTAATATAATACAACGTGACGCAATATTTGCCAGTTTAGGCCACACACACAAGACCATTGCACCAATGTGAAAGCATGACTCAACAATGCTACATAAATCGCATAAGCAAGGACCTGTCATGTTGTTGAACAGACATAAGACAGCAACTCCCAATACATAAATGAGTGTAATACGTACATATGGATAACATGTGCAAATAAACACACCAGACTCACCTCGATGTGCTATCTGAGAACAATGACAATAATGTAATATGTGAGTTGCTGTCATCTCACCTAAGTATATACCAGAACATCACAAGCAGAACAAGTTTGTCTCACTTGCATTATGCTATCTGCAACAGTCCTATCTGTCATACACAGGGCCAGAGTTTAACAGTATTATGCATGCATAGGAGTACGCACAGCATGTACACGGACACACACACACACACACACACACACACACACACACACACACACACACACACACACACACTTAAGGAGTAGTGCAATATGGAGCAATATGTGCAGTAGTTACACCATGATCATGTAAATCAAATTGGTTACTGCAAGTGTAGTTTGGTAATGTGTGTCATACTGCAGCAGCAAAATAACACCACATATGACCTTCTATGTGCAATGTGCATTATGACATATGTCAGAAAAGCATGACAGTCATATGCAATACCCACACAATTGTGCCAAGACTGTAAATAATTGGAAATGAAAAACGCCATGGTAGCAGCATTACATAAGTGGATAACACAGCACAGAAAATACTTATGATCCAGAGTGGCCACCCTGATGGGGTCAAATATCATGAAAGATCTCTCTAGCAATCTCATGGAAAGAGTCATGCATGGCCTGTACCACATCTTGGAATAAATTGTCCATCAGGTCACTCATCTGAGTTTGGAAGACATCTGCCATCACATTTCATATCTGGTCCTGAAAATAACATTCCTGTTATGGTGGTGGGCATCTTCTACGATGATCAGCAGGAACAATGGCATAGGGAGGTCCAGGCATGTCACCATCATCATTACCATCATGGTCATCATCCTGGTACTCAGATTCAGAGTTGCCTGGCAGTGGTCTGGCACTTTGTAATCTTTGGTATATGTTATGAAAGCTGCCACATTTCCCACATCCTGTCAAGGTTCAACATGACAAATAAACATAGTACATACAAGATAGGTATGCCACCAAAAGTAATGATTGCGAAACGTCAAACATACATGCACAATTACATGTGATAACTTTTCTGTATGTTATACTACAATATTGTTTGACCTTATGCAACTTTAACACCATATGTGATGAAAAGAATGAATTCAATCCATAACAGTGTACAAAATGGTGTGTAACATATATCACAGTCATTTACAAACAGGTCTGTAATAAAATGTAATCAGATGTACACCTACATAATGGAAAAGACAGTATATGATATGCAATTAACATCAGGGCATATGAGGCAAGACATGTGACATGTTTGTGCAAGGCATATCACAGTGCAGTACATTTGTCATTACAACTTTTCAGAAAGTATGGTCCATAACACAAACTTATTATAATAGCAAGTGTACTGCCATGATCAGTCAACATCCTCAGTGTCCTAATATCCATATATTGATCATATGACTAGAAGCCCATGTGTGGGCCAGTGGGCCCAGCATACAGTGTCAGTATATTACTCCAGTACACAACATGGCATGCAATACCCATTTTATCAGACAAGATACGGTTATTACTTGTTCATTTACTGACATATCAGCCATCAGAAAACATGCAAAGCACACATGTGGACAACCCAGTGACATAGATATCACTGCATATCTAGACAAGTATGCTGCAACACTCTAACATACACCAACAACATGGTGTATTATTCCAAAAAATTTACTACACTACAATTGCACAGTGATACTGTCAGCAATATAGTCCAGCCAATACCACAATTAACATATATGCTTTACACCACTGTTAAGCACATACTCTGAAATAAAATCCTGACTTGTAATAAGCACTATTCATTGCTCAATTGTGCACCACACATTTATTTTGAGATGTCAATATGCCATTTCATTTTCCACTACATATGTTTATGTTCAAGTAATGTGCCATGTTGATATCCCATGAACAAAATATGTTTATTCTAAATATATTTTAATAAGAGCAAGCAGTGGTACACTTAAAAGGTATAAGCAAGTGAGATGAGCAATGCAACATGATTAATGGGTGACAGCACAACATCAAATATTTGGAATGGAATAGTAAAGCTTAGAACAACTGTACAATCACAACCACAGCGACAGCATGTGGCATCTAAAATTTTTGTGCATAACACACATTTCTGTCCCTCAAGAAATGTATGAATGCCACTAGCTATACTTACGTTATGCTTACATATGTACCTGCACAATTAACACAATTTAATGCTGATCATGTTTATACTATGTAATAATTCAGAAAATAACCAAAGACGGCAATCGCAAAACCAAGGAACCACTTTGAAGCAAAAAACAACTGCTCACGCCTCACTATGTAAGCTTGAGAAGCCCGAAAATGTTCCAAGAAAACTTGTACAAGCAGCAGCTTATAAAATCCACAGGTTTAATACAGAAATGTAACGAACAAAAACAAAAATAACAAAACTAGTTGAGCGCTTTCACAAGTGTGTAATACAGGCTTCATCAGAACTAAAAGCCATTTTGAATTACAAGTCATATAAATAGAAACTTTGGCGCCAAAAATTTTTAAAGTATTTAAAGTACACACTCTTTAACTACGTAAAAATCAATTCACACAATTCTTAGCTATATTAATATATAACTTAAAAAACTACATAATATCTGATCTGTTAAAAATGTTGATAAAATATAATAAAAATACAATAAATAATCTAATTACTATATTGTAATGTTGTAAGAAAATATGTTTTCTTTGGACATAGTTCTACAGAAAGAGGATGCAAAACACATATATGTATATATATATATATATATATATATATATATATATATATATATATATATATATATACTCATAAATACATGATGGTTAATAACTCAATCTGTGTAATAATGGCTTCATAGTTATACTATCATTCAACCCTGGAACAGATGCAGCATCAGTATATATTTGCCACCACATTTCTCTAAACAATAAATAGCCCTTCTGATCAACCCCCTAGGGTCAGGTTTAACTATATAAATTATAGCAAATGTGAATCGATGATCAGACCTATGTTGTTTAATGTGCCTATAAAGAGCGTTTTTTTCATCGCTCTTTTTAATGGAATAGATATGTCCATAAATTCATTTGTTCAGCTGTCTCTCGGTCTTTCCAATATAGAAAGCTGAACAAACTGTACATAAAGCAATATATACAACATATTTCGTCTTACAATTTCCTGATCTAAACTTAATAAAAGATCGGGTCACATTGTCTAACCTAATACCTTCGCTGGTGTTAATTAAAAAACACCAGTTACAACTACCACACTTTTGTGTGTTCCTATGTGTGGTACATTTTTGTATAGGGGGATTTTCTAACAATCTCTTAATATTAGAGCCCACTTTATTAACAAATCTCGGTCATTGTCCTAGAATATTAGCTACTTGTGTATCAGCTAATATAATGTTCCAATTTTTATTTAAAATTTCTTTAACTTTATAAGAAAATTGTCCATATTCTAGGATGCATGATCTACCAAAATATGTGGACTGAGGTTTAAAAATAGCAACATTGTTGTTATATGAACGATTAAATTCCAAACCTAATAATGGTATGTATCTAGTTCCCCATCTTTTAACCACATAATTACTTATGTTACACATCATTCTAGTGTCATAGCCTCTATCTCTAAATAATGTTGTAATATAAACTACCTCTGCAATCATATCAGAATAGCCTGACGTCATTCTGAGGGCTCTAATTATTTGCCCCTTAAAAATATTTTTAATAGTTCATATAACAACAATGTTGTTATTTTTAAACCTCAGCCCACAGATTTTGGTAGATCATGCATCCTAGAATATGGACAATTTTCGTATAAAGTTAAAGAAATTTTAAATAAAAATTGGAACATTATATTAGCTGATACACAAGTAGCTAATATTCTAGGACAATGACTTAGTTTTGTTAATAAAGTGGGCCCTAATATTAAGAGATTGTTAGAAAATCCCCCTATACAAAAATGTACCACACATAGGAACACACAAAAGTGTGGTAGTTGTAACTGGTGTTTTTTAATTAACACCAGCGAAGGTATTAGGTTAGACAATGTGACCCGATCTTTTATTAAGTTTAGATCAGGAAATTGTAAGATGAAATATGTTGTATATATTGCTTTATGTATGGTTTGTTCAGCTTTCTATATTGGGAAGACCGAGAGACAGCTGAACAAACGAATTTATGGACATATCTATTCCATTAAAAAGAGCGATGAAAAAAAACGCTCTTTATAGGCACATTAAACAACATGGGTCTGATCATCGATTCACATTTGCTATAATTGATATAGTTAAACCTGACCCTAGGGGGGGTGATCAGAAGGGCTATTTATTGTTTAGAGAAATGTGGTGGCAAATATATACTGATGCTGCATCTGTTCCAGGGTTGAATGATAGTATAACGATGAAGCCATTATTACACAGATTGAGCTATTAACCATCATGTATTTATGAGTATATACATATATATGCATATATGTGTTTTGCATCCTTTTTCTGTAGGACTATGTCCAAAGAAAACATATTTTCTTACAACATTACAATATAGTAATTAGATTATTTATTGTATTTTTATTATATTTTATCAACATTTTTAACAGATCAGATATTATGTTGTTTTTTAAGTTATATATTAATATAACTAAGAATTGTGTGAATTGATTTTTACGTAGTTAAAGAGTGTGTACAGCTTTAAATACTTTAAAAATTTTTGGCGCCAAAGTTTCTATTTATATGACATGTAATTCAAAATGGCTTTTAGTTCTGATGAAGCCTGTATTACACATGGGTGAAAGCGCTCAACTAGTTTTGTTATTTTTGTTTTTGTTCGTTACATTTCTGTATTAAACCTGTGGATTTTATAAGCTGCTGCTTGTACGAGTTTTCTTGGAACATTTTCGGGCTTCTAAAACTTACATAGTGAGGCGTGAGCAGTTGATTTTTGCTTCAAAGTGGTTCCATGTAATAATTCAGACATACCAAGAAAACATGAATGGTTTGTGGTATAATAATGATAGTAATTGGTATGCAATTTTATGTTCAATAAACCATCACAAGGCAGTTGCACAGCATTACAAGACACGTGAAAGTGAAGTACAAGCCAGTGAATATGCCCATGAATAGCATTCAAAATGTTGAGACAGTATACACACATTCAACAGAATAGCTATGCAAGACATAACATACTGGGGAATATATAATATAATCCTTTCTCCTCCTTGAGGCTCTATGACAGTTATACACTGATGTCTGTCATTTAGGTTGTGTCAAAAAAATGCATAAATGCAGTTATCAAAAACATCCTGTTGATAACTCCATTAATTCCAATGACAACATTTAACTTAAATGTAAAATGTTATTCAAAATAAATCAATGTCTGCTGCAATTTGCTTGCAGATGCATTAACATTAGCATGCTTGAATGTCCAAAGAATACACATTTAAATATGAAATTATAACTATGTTATTAGTCTTCCTGGGAAATAAATATTGACAATGATAATGCATAACTATCTCCCTCAACTGTTCTTCAAGCTTCTGCATATGCTGTATGCACAATGAATGGAATGATGTGGGTCATGGTTTTCATCACCTGCAAACAGGAAAACAGGGTGTAACACTTCGATGGAAGGATGGTGTCAAGTCAATATGCAGTGCAACGGCTTCCCTAAAACTTGTGGAATCCAGCACATTCCACCAATATCATCCCAAAAAATTGTAGAAAACATTGTAATATGTAAATGTACTTACAAGAAGCTCAGAATAGCTCAGTGCATAATGTAGTAGTGCAGTATCAGTGGAACACTAAACAAATGTGCAAGCAGTTCATAAGTAATGAGAAATGGTTGTCCAATCATGTTGTGCATCAACAATGTTATGGAAGGGTGATCACAATTCAAGCATACTGAACATATATATAACAGAATATGTCCAGCAATGTTAAGGACAACTACAGAATATAACTAACTCTGCTATGATACCAAAAAAAATAAATAAATAAAATAACAAAAAAAAAAAAACAAATGCCAACAATCCTGATGTAAGTTGCATGACATTCATAACATATTATTCTGAAATATGCCCATATAATCAGAAACATCTCAGACAACTCTAGATATTTCCTAATTCAGCCACTAACACAAAAAGCATGCTTCAAAGCTGCAATGCCATTTGTTATATATATTGATGGCAATCATTCCAGTAAGCTCAGAGATAACTACAGATATCTCCATAACATAAGTATTAATAAAATACAGCAGCTTGGACTTACAGATTCTGATGAAATCTATAAATGTTCTGATAAAAAAAAAAACAATTTAAGGTGAAAGGCAATCATAGCCATGTTGGCACAGCTAACATTTGTTAATAATGGTTTCAGGATTAATTGGGAGATAGAAAAGATGTGGGATATGGGCAAGGAAGAGGGACACACAAGAGGGAATAGGAAGATCTGAGGGAAAGTCAAAGGGGTATGGGCAATTTTTTTGGGGAGATTCAAACCTACACTTTTCACATAAGTTTGCACTACAAACCTAAATCCTAGCTGCCTAGATAATCTATCTTGGATATGAGTGCATGGATTAGTGGAAGTTAAAAACTCAACTATATGAATATGCATGAAATAATTAAACATGATAATATGAGAAGATCTGTTACTAAATAAATTTTTAACTAAGATATTCTTTCTGTATATTTTCATAATTTGCATCTTTGGTTTCTTCTATAGTTTCCTTGATTGATAATAATACCTAAATATGTTAAAGCTGTAGATTATCTTCCTATATTTTTTGTTTTATTTGTAGTTTTTTAATTTATATTTAAGAATATAAATTTTGCCTTTGAGACATTACATTGCAGACCTGAGATGTTCTGGTATTGTTTAATTATGCAAATTAGTTCTTCCAATTATTATTTTGAATTTAGTATAGTTAGCATTATGTCATCAGCAAATAATATAATTTCTATACCTTGTATTTTTAGATTTGATTGGATTGATATTACTAAGATCTCTATTGCAAATAAAAGAAGGGATAGAAGGAAGCCTTGCTTTTTACCCCTAGTTAAGGGTATAGATTCTGAAGAAATGGTCCTACATTGACATAAGCTTTATTATTTGAAAGTATGTTTTTTAAGAGAATTGAATTGTGGTGGGAAATCAATTAATTTTCATGTATTATATAAATAGTTCAAATTTCATGTGTCAAAGGATTTCTTAATAGGGTGATTAATAATGATTGCCTCTTACTTTTTACTGCTTAGATTATTTATAGGTTGGATGCTGTAAAATTTGTGGAATCCAACACATTTTACAGATATTTGTGCAAAAGTTGCAGATAAGCCTATGATATGCAGGTATGCCCTGGTGAGCCTAGAATATCTTGGCACAAAGCAGACTTGCCCAGCAGTACATGTGTACTCTCTAGCAGTCACAACAAATCACTAACTCAGGAATAGTATACCATAAGCTGAGATGTGCAGCATCAAAGCTATGGAAATTATACTAGCCCAGTGGAAGCTGTAGGACATTTAAAGGAATATATACTTGCAGCAATCCATCCAGTAGGTGCACAAACAAGTAGAGAGGTTTCCATAAGTCATGTGCTAATAAAATGCTTCACCCAAAAATACAGAATCCAATAGAATCCATAAAAGTTTCCAATTAAAAAAAATATTAATAAAGGTGAAGGGCAATCATGGTCACTTTAAAAGGGCTAACAGTAGCTAAACGTGGCTGTGGGAAATGTGTGGGGAACACAAGAAATGCACTCACCCAAGGAAATATGGATATAGAAAAGTAGATGTGGAGTATGGGTGAAGAAGAATGCATGAGGTTTGTTGAAATAAGCATGTGAAGGGTCATTGCAGAAAATAAATGTTTTAGTATTGTTTTTAATTATAGTATAACAGTTTAATATGCTTCAACTAAACTTTTAATGAATTTTCTTTTAAATGTTTGCCTTAATTGTATACTTAATTAATTGGCTATCATTATTTATTTTTAGATAATTAGAGGATATATATAAAATGAAGAGATTTGCTAGCCTGTCAGTCCACATCCGAGGAAGTAGGAAACGAAAATGTATTTCTGTTTTAAGTGCATTTATGTGGTGTTGTTCTTAATAAACGTTATTGCTTGGACCTATTGGTGGTTTTGTTTTGGTACCCAGGGTGCAGTGGGTGTTGATTTGGAGTTTATTTGGTTCCTGTTTTCGCATTTTTTTTTCATTTTGGTTTGTTGAAATAAGAAAATCTGAGGGACAGTGAGAAGAGCATAGGCAATTTTTTTTTGGTGGGAATAGGCCCCATGTTTTGTTTTTTTTGTTTTTTGGAGAATAGAAGGAAAGAAAAAGACTGGGAAAGAGGATGAGAAGGGCAAAACTGTAGGTATACACATATAACAAGTATCACAGCACATGACAGACAAAGGTCAGAAATAAAAATAAAAGAAAGTAAGGTACACAAACAGCACACTTACTACATGAGCAATGGAAAATAAATAAACAGGTTAGGGATACATACCAGCCATGGTAAAAAGCAAAAACTCATATGTACCAATGCATTATGACATTCTGACATGTTGCAAACCTTGCGACAGTCATACCTAAATGTATATGACTGATAGCAGGTAGTTGTTTCAGGGGAAGAAAGTGGGATCACAGTACGCATTGTATATGCAGTCTAATACCTAAATAGTCTGTCAGCAGAGCCAATCAAGCAGAAGCACAGATGAGCAAATGCAGTCAATAAAATGCTGGAGAGGACCAGCTGAGGACAGACTGGAACCTCCAATCATGAACAAAGTGGCTGTCCATTACACAAGCAGATGTACACAACCCAAGCACACATGAAATAGAATGCTTATGTCATTGACATATGCCATGTAAAAAGCAACAGGGGTGTTGAAGTATATGTATGATCTTCAGTGGCTTAACAGGAATCTATCAGAATGCAATGTCAGTGCACATAAACACACCAGTGGCATGGAATTATAAATGATAGGAAATGTATGAATAATGCTATAATAAGGAATGTCAAGTATGCAGAAGAACTACGACAGATACTCTGAATAATATGTAGCACACAAGTACAACAGGAACAAGGCTGTAATGCAAGCAATAGCCAACGACTTGTGTGTATATATCCTGCATGTGTATAAAAGTCACATAGTCAGCACAAGGTGGCACTGTAATAATACAACTATATGGTAATGGATGATAATGCAAAGAAGGGTTAATGTGTACCATGCATATGTGGAAGATATGTGCCAAACGTTCAAACAGGTAAGGGAGGTGGACAACATAGGCCCAGATCAAGGATGACATGTCAGCAAAGCAAAGTAGGCAAACAATAAAACAGAACAACAATGTCTAAGGGGACACATTGCATACACATATGTACACCACATAGGATTGTGTGGAAGTGCACCCAAGCTACATTGAAGCAAATGCCAAATATATGTCACATGGGCAGACTGTACCACTGATGACACTTAACATGGTCATGTACAAATCACACAAACACACTCGCACCCAGTAATGTACAATCATCAAGCAGTCAGAGGCATAGGAATCAGTATCACATGTACATATATAACATCAAGGTAATGTAGTACAAAAGGTGCAAAAAACACTTGTGGTGATAAACACTTGTGGTGATATATATATATATATATATATATATATATATATATATACACACACACACACACACACACACACACACACACACACACACACACACACATACACACACACACACACACACACACACACACACACACACACACACACACACACACACACACACGCGTGTGTGTGTGTGTGTGTGTGTGTGTGTGTGTGTGTGTGTGTGTGTGTGTGTGTATCATGGAACATGGATTAAATGAATTTTCACAGTTCAAAGGTACAATGGGATTTCCATATTGATCAAAATATGTGCAGAGGCATGTACATGTATGTAAATCAGTGCATATGTGCACCAATTGATCAAATATGGGCATGTATGTGAACATGTCCATGCATTTTGTCATATAACAGAAGGACAAAGAAGAATTCTGGAATACATCTACATAAAGCTTCAATTCTATGGTGTACACATGAATGAGACAGTGGCAGTCTATGCAGTATGTGAAGGAGGGCTGCCCATATATAGCAGCCACAGTAATTTGATATAAATGGCACCATCTTGGCCAATACATTCAGACACAAAGCCAGTATGTGACAGCATGAAACAACAGGGTCAGAGAAAGCACAGGAGCTAGGATATGTCATTTTGGTGAATAGACATAACACAGCAACCAACAAAACCCAGAAGTATGCTGATAGCAACAACTACAAGCATTTCTATGATGCCCTGAAGACCATCTATGGGCCACAGTCCTCTGGAACATCATCACTGCTCAGCGACGATGGGTCCACCCTGTTCACTGACAAGAAAGCCATCCTGAAAATATGGGCAGAGCACTTCAACCATGTCCTGAATAGGTCTTCCTCTATCAATGCTGAAGCCATTGACCACATGTCACAAGTTGCTATTAACACCTCCCTGGGAGAACCTCCAAACGAATCAGAGGTTAAGGAAGCAGTTAAGCTTCTCTCCAATCATAAAGCACCAGGCTCTGACTCCATTCCAACTGAAATCTACAAGGGACCAGAGCTCTTCCAGACCATGTGGCAACAGGAAGTTATCCCTCAGGAGATAAAGGATGCCTCCATTATCCATCTCTACAAGAGAAAGGGAAATAGGCAGTCTTGTGACAACCACAGAGGAATCTCTCTCCTGGTCATTGCTGACAAAATATTTGCCAGAGTCCTCTTCAACTGCATCATTCAACACATGGAAGATGGACACCTGACAGAGAGTCAGTGCAACTTTAGAGAGGGCTGAGGGACACTGGGCATGATATTTGCAGCATGTCAAGTTCAGGAAAAGTGCCATGAGCAAAACAGGGACCTTTACATAATGTTCGTGGACCTGACCAAAGCCTTTGACACCGTCAGTCATGAGAGGCTATGGCGAATCATGGAGAAGTTTGGCTGCCCAAGCAAATTCATCAGTATGGTTCACCAGTTCCATGATGGCATGCTTGCTCGAGTACTGGATGAAGGAGGCTCCTCTGATGCCTGCCCAGTCACCAACGGAGTCAATCAAGGCTGTGTATTGGCACCCATGTTTTTCAGCATGATATTCTCAGCCATGCTGGCAGATGGCTTTTGCAATGATGAAGAAACCAGCATCAAGATCAGATACAGGATTGATGGCAGGCTGTTCATCCTGCAGATGCTACAGGCCAAGACCAAGGTGGAAGAGGACTTTGTGCACGATTTCCTGTTTGCAGATGACTGTGCACTCAATGCTGCCACAGATACCCAGATGCAGCAGAGTATGACCTGCTTTTCCACTGCCTGCAAAAACTTCAGCCTCATATTTAATACCAAGAAGACTGAGGTTTTGCATCAGCCCACACTGCAGAAGATGTATGCAGAGCCAACTATCACTGCTGAAGGTGAGATCCTGGAGGCTGTTGACAAGTTTACATACCTCGGCAGCACACTATCCAGATTTCTGAACTTTAACAATGAGGTAGACACACGCATTGTCAAGACAAGCTCTGCATTTGGACGACTGCGGGAGTCAGTGTAGGAGAGGAGAAGCATCAAACTGTCCACAAAGCTGAAGGTGTACAAGGCAGTCATACTGCCCACACTACTGTTTGCCTGTGAGACATGGACTGTGTATGAGCATCATGTCAAAAAGCTGAATCGTTTCCATATGAACTGCTTAAGAAGGCTGCTGAAAATTACCTGGCAGGACAAAGCAGTAGTTGTTCTCTCTCAAGCTGGACTGTCAAGTATCTACACCCTGCTGAGGAGAGCCCAAGTTAGGTTGGCAGGCCACCTTTTACGCATGCCAGACACACACCTCCCCAAAAGACTGTTTTATGGGGAACTTGGAGGAGGCAAATGCACACAAGGTGGGCAGAAAAAGGGCTTCAAGGATACACTGAAAGTCTCTCTGAAGATCTTTGGCTTTGACCCAGACTCCTCGGAAAACCTAGTGCAAGACGGCCCTGCCTGGCGAAGCTGCATCAGTAAATGTGCTACCTCCTATGAGAACAGTCGGACTACAGAGGCACATAGGAAGCATGAGCTGCGTAAATCCACAGCCAACTTTTTGTCAGCCAACCGAAATGACCACTTGTGGCCAACGTGCAGCAGAGCTTTCTGAGCCTGCACTGGACTGATCAGCCACAGCCGGACACACCGTACTTAGTCAACCTCCTTGAAGTGATGTCCTTGGTCAGCAGGCTGTTTACACATCTCATTGACCTCCTGTGAGGATCCTCTGCATCCCTCTGATGTAGGCCATCACAGTGGTGACAAACCTGTACTCCAGTCCTGCAGATCCATGCCTATCATCGGTGCTCCTGAGCAATCTGGTTCCATATGTTGATCATTGCGAAGTTCCTGGGCCACTCTCACATGCATTGCTCAAGTCTAGCATAGACATTCAACATCTGGGTTGTCTTTTCCTCATCCAGTTTGGCAACCAGAAATGCCAAAGCCTCCTCACAGTAGCCATATTATTGATCCAAGTCAGAGAAAAACTTCAGAAAATTGCACACAGAGGTTCCACTCAGTTCACCGGTAGCAATGGTATGAGTAGTAAATGTATCAAAATCACATATTAAAAGTGGCATTTAAAGGATGGTACCTGATCCATCCATCCATGGTATCTGATCATTGGAGGAAAATCGGTATGTGGTACACAAAATCCCATTTAATGATAGCTATTGGCTATATGCCGGAATCATCTTCCCATTATGCTGATCTATTAGTTAATGCTCCAAATTTAGAGAACTTATGTGGATGTACACAAATGGGATTCCAAAACCTTGAATAATATTGAACCTCATTGAATATGTATGGCGCAGATGGTACTTAAAAGCTGTGTGCACCTAGCTGGTCCTACTTTTAGGTATATCTAGCTTACTGGTAGATTCAATGGTAATGTGGCACCTGCTGGCATTGCTGTGGTGGGATATATATTTATTATTACTCCTTATAAATCTATGTCTACATGTTGCAGTCACTTGGCAAAGTTGTCTGCAATACAAAATGTCTGTAGCATACTGGAAGGGTGTAGTACTGACCACTATGCATGCAGGTGGATACATGTGCATCACTGGCAAGCAGAAATTCTACATATGCACTTGTGCAGATAAATAGGAATAGCTGCAGTGAACAGTGCATATGGATGGACTGACAATACATCTGTATGTGCTGCTGGTAACCTTGTACATTATGTGGTATAGTTACAGAAACTGGCATGTTCTAAGTGTATCTGTGCATTGCATGTTCATTGCTATTCATTGTTATTAATTTTGATATGATCTTTATGGATATTCATTGAAGCTTAGTTACACATCCACTATAGATAGTGCCAGAATAAAAATATATCTATATTCATGTCTGGTTACCTTGCACTATTTGAAGTATGCCTTATGAAGAATTAGGCTTTCCAAAGGTTATGTAACTTGTTCAATCACTACTGTACAGATAATTTATTATAACTGTAATATAGTAGTAGTGGTTGCTAGTTCATTTCATCCCATGTAGATAGAATAGGGGTGGCATTGCCTACTCACTGTTTATTGTGTTGATATGTAGGTATTCGTGCATAACAGTTCATGTTAATATGACTGTTTTCAACAGGTTTTCTTTATAGCATTGTGTTGCATACCATATATCGGCAGTAACTTTCATTACTATGATGAGTCTCACTGACAGTGGTTGTGTATGACAGCCATCCAACATTATTGGTTTACACTTAGCAATAACATTATTATGTGCATGGTAATGTCTGAAACCCATTCATATCTACTGAGCATATGGCACAATGGTTGCATAGTTGTCTTTTCATTGTTGTGATTTCCAATGAAATGAGTTTAAATTCCACATAACATCCTCTACAGATATCACAAGTCACACAATTTTGTTATGCATTCAGAAGGTGTTTTCATACCACTTATGTTCTTATATATGTAACAATACTATATATGAAGGGTCCACTTTATAGAGCATTGCATTGCACATGAATGGAGAGCAGGTCAATTGACACATGCTTGCAATATCTTCATGCCCATATATGGGCCCTTTCATAAATATGTGCATAACACTGTCTTCCAGATGAGAAACCAAAGTAGAGGTGACAATTTCTCTGCATGAGAAAATGACATCTCCCCCAGATTCTGCAAGCCTTGCATGGTATGCAGGATTAGTGCAGGAGCTCCAGCAGTCAATATGTCTGCCGTGCAATCCAGGAATAGCCTGTAGGGGGGTGCATGAGCACTCATGCACTAGCTCTGCATGGACTCAGCCCCTGTATGCAAATTACCCCATTTGCAGGAGAAATCGATGCAAATGAGGTGAACTTGTGATCCAGGAAGCTGGAAACCAGCCGTGCAGGACTAGTGTAATCTGCAGAAATGTACTCCGCCAGTAACGGAGTACATGTCTGCAAATTCCAAAATGGAGCTATGACAGCTCCAAATAAAGAGTGGATATAATTAAAAGCATGCCAATGGCCAAGTATAAGGCCATTAGCATAGAAAACAGGTGAAAAACATTAAAAAATCAACTTTTATTTTTTTTAGCCGATCTTGGCTGTTTAAGCATAGGGCAGCGGCACGCAAACTGGATTGGGGAGAAAATAAGAAAATAAGCCTAAAATATGCATTTTAACTAAAATCACAATTCTGTAAACCAAAAATGGAAAAACACCACACTGGAGACAAAAATAATGTAGTAAGCGCTTTTGTTTACTAGAATAGGTAAATAGGTCTGAAGAAGTTTACTTATTCTAGTAAACAAAAGCTCTTACTACATTATTTTTGTCTCCAGTGTGGTGTTTTTCCATTTTTGGTTTACTTTGTGGTGTTTTCTTACCGAGTTTGTCCTTTGGTTAAAATCACAATTCTGCCATTATAGTCAATAGCAGGCAGAAGACAACATGGCCAATGCGTAGTGGCTAATATGGGGGGAGGCTCAGTGTGAGACATGTAACTATGCATTAGCAGGCAATCCTATGCAAATGAGGGGAATGATAGTGAATCCCAGATTTTCCCAGCATGCTAGTCAGCTCCCAACAGTGTAAGAGCAGGAATAGCTTGGTGCAAGCCTAGGAGTTAGCTGACATCATAGGGGGGTGTCAGGCATACTGTAAGCGGATTGGAGCCCTGTGGCTCAGGTTTGTTCCTAGCTTAGCACAGCTAGGCAAGGGGTCTGAGTCTGCCTAGCACTCTTTACATTGCCTAAGTGGGTGTGGGTGCTGTGCACCTTGTTTTAAAGAAAAAAAAGTAAACCAGGAAATAGAAGCTCTGTGCACATTTGAGCACTGTGTTTGCGCGGCGCGCCCCTGGGCTTAAACAAGAAGGCAATGGGAAGGGAAAACAGTAGTAGGAAGTTAATCAATGAGAACTAGCATAGCTGGCAGGTGAAATGTATCAAAATCAGCCAATTACACAGGCAGAAGACCAGCCCAGCCCAGAACACAACTATAAACTATGCAAACTCCTTTCCCTCTGGTTTTTTCCATACTCTACACCACCAGTGTATACAAGCGGGGAACTTTTAACAACAAAACTACAAAATGATAGGGGCTGCAGCAGGCATCATACAACAACATGTGCAAGAGGCAGAGGGTGGTGAGGATGTGAATGCTGTTGACCAAACCACAGGGAGGAGACGGAGAAGGGTGTACAGACCCAGGGTAACCTACCAGGAGCTACATGAGCTGGAAATAGTGGAGGACTATAGCGCTGACAGGGACCTCTTACTGCAAATTGTTGAGCTGTGCCGGCCACATCTAACACACCAAACAGACCAAGGGGAACCCATCTCAGTGGATACCAAGGTATGTGTAGGCCTAGGTATACTAGCCACAGGTACCTCCTAAAGCTCAACTGGGGATAACATGGAGATCTCACAGGCATTGGCATCCAGAGTATTCCACCAGTTCCTGGATGCCATGTCAGCACATGCTGATGAGCACATATATTTCCTCAACACCCATGAGGTGTTGGCCAGCAATATGCGTCTCTTCCACCAAATAGCAAAATAACCTGAGGTAGTGGGTGCTATAAACTGCACGCAGATACACATCAAAGCACCACCTGGTGAGCAGGGTAGGGTCTACAGCAACAGCAAGGGCTTCCCCTCCAACTGCCAGGTCACGTGAGATGCCCAGGGCATTATAATGAATGTGTGTGCTGGCTGCCCTGGAAGCTATCACGATTCCAACATCCGACATCTGACACAGCTGTACCAGAGATTTGCCAATGGGGACATCCCTGACAGTCACCTAGTAGGGGATGCTGGTTATACACTACAGCCGTGGCTGATGACACGCATCAGAAATGCACATGCACCCAAACAAGAATGCCATAATGAGGCACACACACAGACCAGACATATAATAGAGCATGTGTTTCGGATGCTCAAGTCATGGATCCAGTGCCTGGACACATCCAGTGGAGCCTTGCAGTACTCACCAGCTACATGTACTCAAATTGTTATGGTATGTATCATGCTACACAATATGACCCTGCAGAAACAGCTGCAGCAGGAGCAGCATAGTGCAGGGCCACACAGCCCCCCACCAATGCCAAGGCCTGCACAGGCACAGAGTGACTCAGAGAAGGAACAACCTGAGCCTGCCCCAGTAGGCAGAGGGAGGTATGCCCAGAATGCCCTGGCCTTGGCAAAGAGGCAATGCATAGCACATACACTGACACAGTAGGGACCTAAGGAATGACACCTCTCTCTGACTCACACATACAGTAAAAGGAATGCCGAACATGACACTACCTGTACTCAACCATGTATAGGGAGTTTACTACGTGCATTAAACATAGGCATCCCTCCAGCACCATCCTCAATACTGGCATACCCTCAAGGTAAGTCAATCAACCTACCAATTTCTGAATGGAGTAGAATGTGTCATTACCTGTAGCTATGGTATGGATGTGAGCATGCAAGGGATTTGGGTGGCTGAATGGTATGCCAGCAGATAGCAGATACCCATAGTGGCACCATGATATGTGTAATGAATACTGGAGTCACCATAGTAGCCAGTACTACACAGGGCAAGAAAACCCACTGCAGGAAATGTCTGGCCATAATGTGTGTCCATATGACTCACACATGCCAGTCAGGGAGGTTCACATACCCAACAACAGTCTCAGCCAGCAGGACAAGTGTAGACAAACACAAACAGAGGCTGTGGTATGGCCTCTGAATGATGCATATGGGTAACCTCCTCCCCATGCCTACACAGACAGACTACAACAGGTCAGGCAGTGGATGTTAGTTCTGAATGGTAGGAAGTCAGACACTAATATGTAGGTCAACCAAAGCTAAGACTTGTAGTACACTGATGTGCCTCTAGTCAGCATGATAGGTTATAATACATAATGAAATGGAGTACCTGACATACCAGTAGAGTCATAGCAAATGTGTACAAGTGTCAGGTGTGCACCCCCATCCTGTGTAGACATGTAGAAACAGATGTGCCACCCAATCATGGGCAGAAATGTAGAAACAGTCAGGTGTGTCTCCCCAATCCTGTGTAGAAATGTAGTAATAGTCAGATGTGCCCCCCAATCCTGTATAGTAATGTAGAAACAGTCAGGTGTGTCTCCCCACAATCCAATGTAGAAATGTAGTAACAGTCAAGTGTGCTCCCCCACTCTTATGTAGATATGTAGAAGCAGTCAGGTGTGACCCTTCCCCCAGTCCATCATAGCAATGTAGTAACAGTTAGGTGTGCCTCCCCATTCCTGTGTAGAAATGTAGTAACATGTATGAGTAGGTATAATACCAGTGGACAACAGATGCCCAGAGTTGTCCAAGGTAGCAGGATAGGTTGTAGCATTTGCACAATATGCAGCTCTGTGTGTGTTAGGTTGGTGTGTGTTTCATATTGTGTGAGAGTGGTCAGTATGTATGCATGTTGAGGCAACACCTAGTGGCCATTGCCCACTACTGCTAATGACAGGGACAAGCCCTCATAACTGCAGTGCCAAAGACAATTCCCACCAGTATAACACATACTAGCAGTAAGTCATTGTAAATGTATGTGTCACTATCTGAAAGACTGACATGGCATGGCTGTTGGGCTACATATACAAGCTGTACACAGGGAAAAGTACCCCAGACATACAGTATATATTGTGTCACTGTGAGTGGAGACATCCTTGGAATTGTACCTACAGGTATGTATCAGATTAACTAGTCCTGTAGTAGGGGATACCGGTGATATCTGCCCGAACACTTGCAGATCACAAAGGAAGTAGGACTGATGTATTGGGAAACATCTGATGTACCTGCACATGCCAACATAACTGGAATGCCCAATGCATATCTGTGCTTCAGATGCAAGTAGTGTCCATAGCACACATGCATCCAGCTCATGCAAACACCACCCACAGATACCTCTCTGGTCAAATCCTTGCTGTGGGGAATAGGTACAATATGATCCCACCTGTATATGGCAATAGCGGAAGAATGCAGCATCAAGTGCAGGTGTCCCATGCAAGTGTGCCCCTAGCTGTAGGTAGCACCCTGCCAGCATCCACACCACCTAATCAAGACTGATAGAAGGTATTGGCATGAACACCTATCACACCTACCCTGTCACCCCAGGGGAATATACTGTATGGTGGTCTAAGACTGTAGGACTGTCAGAATGTAATGGCCTGCCACATCTAACCCACAGCAACACCTAATATCCCACAGGCCTCTGCCAAAGGCCTGTGTCTCACACATACTGCCAATGCATGTTATGTCATGGACACCAAAATAACAACATAATGCAATCCACAGAAGCCATATGCAAGGCCATGTGGACAAACCACAGCAACATCTCCACCATGTCCCACTGCATGAACTGTGGACCAACACTAACACACACCTGTGATAGGGTGATACCCTTAGGGAAAGTATCAGACAATGTATGCATAATGTATGGAAGAGGTTGGAATAACAAAGGGGGGTAGGAGCATGGGCAGCATGGAATGTGCAGGGTCCGACACCAAGCTGTGTGCACTCACTATCCCTGGCTGCAAACACATAAATGGGTGGCTACACACCTGCCTGGACCCCACACTAGGGGTAATGTCCTGACCCATGGCCTTTACCTCTGGGTAACCTGTGTGAATCAATACAGCTGTGGGGCATTGCCACAGCAAGACAGGGCCATATTGTCATGTTGATGGGTGTACAAGTATGGGATCCTCTGCCAGCACTGTACCAAGGTGCTGAACCGGATACACAGGCACAGCAACACATGTCTGCAGCTCCCCCTCCAGAATGGCATAACTTACCATGAATACGTAGGTGTCTACCCATAATACCAGACACAGCTGCAGTCACCCTTGTCCCCCAAGACATCACTGTGAGCAATAATGTCCACCTGACAGTACATGAGGACAGAAAACATCACTGTGTATAACAGTACACGTCTGAATATCTCTGCTAACAGCAGTACCAGGCAGCTGAAGCAGTACAGACACAATCACCTACAGTACACACTATCCCCTGCACAGTGTGTCCTCATATTGCCAAATGATCGACAGATATCCTGCAGAAACAGTATGCTACATGTAGTTGTACAACACAAAGGTCTGCACTGGAGTACAAACTACCTGAAATCGATATACACATTCAATACAGAAGGCCATACTGGGCATGCTCACAAACTTAGAGAAATGAAGGCAATGGCAGACAACAACATACTGAAAGGTCATACTGGGCATGCTCACACACTTAAACAAATGAAGCCCATGTCTACAAACAACAGTGGACCATACATATCTGGCATTTGCAGAAGTTAGTGCATACACTCCTCGGTATGCACCAGTCATGTATTGCACACACAGCGGATAGGAATACAGACACATATCCAAAGACAACACACTATAATAAGCCAAAAGTAGATGTACATAGATGTGTGGAAGTGAGTGACTGTGACAATGAGCCATCCATTATGAGTCCTGTCCCACCCAGCAGACAGCCAAATGGCTACAACCACATGAGGTGTGAATGTCACTCACTGTAGACATTAGCCACAGCCAATCTGTCAGCATTACAGACTATGTGGTGCAAGTGCTAGCTGTGCAACATGACTGTACAAGGAAGTAGTCATCTTGCAGCTGCATACACATACTTGTGGAATATAACCCTGCGTGTGCCTGTGTGTTGTGTGCCAACCTCTAGATGAATGGGTTATGGCCCAGGCACACACACTGCCCTCCCCTTAGCCCAAATATGACAAGCCTGCTGAGGTCATCCACTTTGAAATACACCCTTGGGAAAGGTGTAGCCCAGTAAACTGTGACATGACCCATAACTGTGTACTGCTGTAGTGTGATAAACTAGTTAGGTAGGAGTTCTAATCACAGACATGACAACTCTGTGTGTGTGTGTGTGTGTGTGTGTGTGTGTGTGTGTGTGTGTGTGTGTGTGTGTGTGTGTGTAGAGAGAGCAATACTTTTTAGTCCAGTCACACTCACTACAATTCAACTGGCTTACTTTTGCAAGGCTACTGATGTCATTCACTGTGAAATACACCTTTTGGAAAGCTGTAGTCCAGTAATCTCCATGGCATGTCCTATAACAGGGTACTGCTGTTGTGTGACAAACTAGTTAGGTAGAAGTTCTAATCCCAGACATGGTAACTGTGTGCATGTGTGTGTGTCTCTGTGTAGAGAGCAATGATTTTTAGTCCAGTCACCATCACTACAATTCAACTGGCCTACTTTGGCAAGGCTGCTGATGTAACTCACTGTGAAATACAGCTTTTGGAAAGCTGTTGCCCAGTAATCTCTGTGGCACTTCCTATAACTGTGTACTGCTGTAGTGTGATACACTAGATAGGTAGGAGTTCTCTTCAAAACATGGCAAGTGTGTGTGTGTGTTTGTGTGTGTGTGTGTGTGTGTGTATGTGTGAGTATCTGTGTAGAGAGCAATGCTTTTTAGTCTAGTCACACTCATTACAATTCAACTGCCCTACTTTGGCAAGGCTGCTGATGTCATTCACTGTGAAATACACTTTATAGAAAGCTGTAGCCCAGTAATTTCTGTGGCATGTCCTATAACCATGTACTGCTGTAGTGTGATAAACTAGTTAGGTAGCTCTAATCCCAGACATGGCAAATGTGTGTTTGTGTGTGTGTGTGTGTGTGTGTGTGTGTGTGTGTGTGTGTGTGTGTGTGTGTGTGTGTGTGTGTGTGTGTGTGTGTCTGTTTCTGCATAGAGAGCAATTCTTTTTAGGCTAGTCACACTCACTACAATTTAAATGTCCCACTTTGGTAATCCTGCTGATGTCAGTCACTGTGAAATACACCTTTGTGGAAGGAGTATTCCAGTAATCCCCATGGTGCATCCTATAACAGCTTCATGCTGTAGTGTGATATAGAACTCTGGTAGGGGTTCTATCCCCACACATGGCAGTTGTGGATGTTTTGTTTGTGTTTCTATGTCTGTGTAGGGAGAAATGCATTTTAGGCTAGCCACACTCATTACAATTCAAATGCCCTACTTTGGCAATCCATCTGTCAGTCACTGTGAAATACACCTTTGGGAAAGGAGTCCTCCAGTAATCCCCATGGTGTGTCCTATAACAGATTCATGCTGTAGTGTGATAGAGAACTATGGTAGGGGTTATCTTCCCACACATGGCAGTTGTGAATATTTTGTGCGTGTTTCTATGTCTGTGTAGGGAGCAATGCATTTTAGGCTAGCCACACTCACTACAATTCAAATGCCCTACTTTAGCAATCCTGCTGTCAGTCACTGTGAAATACACCTTTGGGGAAAGAGTACTCTGGTAATCCCTGTGATCCATCCTATAACAGCTCCATGCTGTAGTGTGATAAAGAACTCTGGTAGAGGTTCTATTCTCACACATGGCAGTTGTAGATGTTTTGTGTGTATTTCGATGTCTGTGTAGGGAGCAATGCATTTTATGCTAGCCACACTCACTACAATTCAAATGCCCTACTTTGGCAATCCTGCTGATGTCAGTCACTGTGAAATACACCTTTGGGGAAGGAGTTCTCCAGTAATCTCCATGGCGCATCCTATAACTGTGTAGTGCTGTAGTACAATAAACTAGTTAGGTAGGAGTTTTAATCCCAGACATGACAGTTACGTGTGTCTGTGTTTGGAATTCATTACCTGTGTGGAGGTGGGTGTGAGTGTGTAACAACTGGACTCAATGTGTAGCGGGTTTTGCAAAATTCTGATATGGTGGCCCTAGTATATATCACAACGTCCAACAAAGAGGGATAACAGATGTGAAATAGCCAAGAGGCTGGGGTGTTAATCCATACCCCTAGATGTGACATCAAGGCCAGATGAACAAAGTTAGCAACCCTAGTATTACACAGAGAACAATCTCAACCTATGTCTCACACACTCATATACACACACACACACACACACACACACACACACACACACACACACACACACACACACACACACACACACACACACACACTTTCCTTGGCAACAGCCGCAATGTTGGTAGTACCCTGCATATTCCCCACTGATAGTAACCATGGTGTGATTGCAGTGGGCTGCAGAGTGCAAGGCATCCTGTCCATCAGTCCAATAGGCACGTACATGCCAAGAGTGCACCTTCCCCATGTTCACCACTGGACACCTGCAACACCTGTGGTCCATCAAATGTGACCCACAAAGGAAATACCATGCCTGAAAATTATGCCCTGTATGGACAGATGCCACTGACACCAGGGAATACCAGTATCATGCTATCAATGTAGGTGCAGGGTAAACCTACTGTCCATTAACAGCTCCCGCCACATGAGGCCAGGATTGGCACATCTGATGATAACAGTATGTGTACACAGCATGGGCCAGACACCCCAGGTGCAGTTTCACATGTCACTGTACATGCATGTGAGAGGTGTGCACATCCCAGACACTGTCCATGTCATGGACTAAGGAACACATACATAGCAAGCAATACACAGCATTAGCCACACACAGTAGTCACCTAGGTGACTGGATGGTGAATGCAATACCCACCTGTGTGGGCAATTCCAGAAACTATACCCCTGAGCCACAATGGAGACCTTTGTCATGTGGCCTGATGCCAAGGTATGCCCATCAACTAGCCTTGTATAGCTGTCTGGCACAGTCGACCACTACACACCCGTGAAGCAATGTGCCCATGCATGTCAGTACTGGCACCATGTGTGTGTGTGTGTGTGTGTGTGTGTGTGTGTGTGTGTGTGTGTGTGTGTGTGTGTGTGTGTGTGTGTGTGTGTGTGTGTGTGAGTGTGTGTTGTATGATGCGTATGATCACATTCACTCTCACTCCAATCGCCATTGGCATACTGAAGCATGCTATCTGATGTCAGACACCTCCACATACCCTTTGCCGATATAACCTCCATATGACCCCTGTGGTGCATGTGATACCTGCACAGTAATGTGTTGTGGCAATCTCACTAGTGATGAGTTGTATTCCTGGCCCTGCCAAGTGTGTCAATATGTGTGCATCCCTGTGAGAGTGTGGCTGTGTTGATGTTGGCACCTGTTCATGCATACTGCACCTAATGTATAGCTACCATATCCCTGTTGCAGATGTCGCTCACCATCACATATACGTTTTGAGGGCTCCTCAAACATGTAACCTATGTGGCACATCCAATAACTGCATAGAAATGTGATAGCACTACATAGTTGTAAGGGGTTTGATACCCTGTGCTGGTAGGTGTGTGACATACACATGCTTAAGTTTTACTCTCTCACCACTCCCTGACTTTTTTTGCCTCTGTTTGCCTCTCTCACTCCCTCTCTGGTGGATGTGGAGACCTACACATGCTTTGCTTAGGCAGCATGTGTATTTTAAGTAATGCTTATGATCAGCTGATGGCCTCTGCATGAATTGCAGCCCTCTGCTAGCTGATTGCATGTGGAACAGCTGTGGCAACATTCCCATAGCCAATTGTATGGAAACACACTCCAATATCTAGGAACATCATGTTGGTGTTGGGCCTTTTCATTCACTGTGAGTAGGAACTTGATCTGATGTTTGGCAAACAGCATCTCAGATGGATTGGGGATTTACCTCTAACAACATACACTGTGGAAACAGGGCAACACACAGGAGGGGGATGTGTCTAACCTGACTACAGACTGTAAGTGCTGCTATACTGCATTTGGAGTAATGTTGGTTTAACAGGATTTGTATGGATATGGTTGTCCTACATGTTTTAATACCTGTCATGTCAGTGCTATGTTTATGAGGAAACCCCCATCTGTAGGATCATCTGCAGATTGGGCAGTGTGTGGGCCCCTTTGTTTCATGTGTTACCCACAGAGCACCTGTCTGTGAACTGCAGAAAGTGTGAGGATTGCAGTCTGTAGATGATGAAAGCCGTGAGAGTTATTGACATCATATCCCTCTTAGGATATATGTTGCAACAAAACCCTGTTATAACAGTAAATGTATGAGGTTATCACAGCAACATGTGAATATTAGCCCTGTGTATGTGGCTCCAGCAACAACTCTGTCAACCTTTGTACATATGTCATGCAGTAAGAGGTGCATATGTGCTGTACACCATAATTAGTGACATCATATCTGATAAGCCAGTGAGATATCAGACTGTTACACATGTTATGTATAGTAGGGGTTATATCTGATGACATATCCTGGACATTCTGTGGTTGTGTGTACAGTACTGAGGTCTGTGTACTTATGGTGAATTTCGACAGCGTGTGGCTAGTTAACATGCACTTTGACCTGTGTACAGATGGTGGTAGATGTCAGTGTTCTTGGCCCAATCTATCTGATGTTACATGCTGATCCATTGTATGTTACCCTATCGGCTTACATGTGTGTAGGGCCACACACACACACACACGTCCCATACCACAGTCAGGCATCGGACCACATTGTGTAGTGGCCCAGTATATGTAGGGTTAGTGTGTGAGTGGCACATATGAGGATGGTGTTGAACAGATAGTCCATATACTGTAATATTACACTAACTTACCATATGCGGCTGTGGCTGTGTTCACATTGGTTGTGGTTATGCACTTTCACACAGATGTATCATACTGTGTGCTGTGACATGCCTGTAGAGACTGCTATAAATGCAGGTACATGCGCATTCCCCCATAGGAAATGTAGGCCAGTGTTGAGCCAGTGTGCATCAGAACAGGGGCTTGTGAATGCATAACCTATGGGGGCAAATGTATACCAGTTTTTACGTGTTATACCCATCTACATGGCTGTTAACATCTAGATTGTCAGGCTTGGTCCACATGTCTTGCACTAAGGGGTTCTGTTTATACCTCTGGACTGTCCAGAGTGTGTCAGAATGTCTACATATATTGGCCAATATCTCTGCTATAGTCAATAGGAGTATTACGTGCTAGCAGTAGTACTGTGCTATGTTGTCCTTTGGATGTCTGTCAGTAGCCAATGGCGCACATGTTAAAATCAGATATGACCTCTCACACACAACATGTCTGTGACGACCATCCCAATTACAGTAGCAATAGTCTACAAATATACCTGCTATACATACTTGACATCTCCTTGCACTAGGAAGTTGGGACTATAAAGGTTGAGGTAGGGCTACACTCCATGTTTAGGGCATATGGTGAAGATATATGTATATGTAATTATCCAGATATCTATATAGATATATACACATATACATATTGCCATGTATATGTGGATAAGTATATGTACATAGATATACATATAAACACCCAGATATATACATATTCAGACAATATATGTATACACATATACAGCTAGAGATACATATGCACATATACATATGGATATCTACATATATATTGACAGTAGTGGGTATAGCCAAATAGATATGCATGCAAATATAGTTAAAGATATCTACATATATACCAATATAACATAGGATGTGCATACATATATAGCTATATATATATATATATATATATGTATATATATATATATATATATATATATATATATATATATATACATATATATATATATATATATATATATATATATATATATATATATATGTGTGTGTGTGTGTGTGTGTGTGTGTGTGTGTGTGTGTGTGTGTGTGTGTGTGTGTGTGTGTGTACATATGAAGATATGTACACATGGCCATATATAAGTAACACTATACAGATGTGTATACAGACATATGTATGAGTATACATGTGTATGTACATGTAGACATATATAAACCTACTATAAGTATGCAACCATATTTCTGTCATGAGTAAACCTCGCGGTTGTGTATACCCTCCCAGATGTATCTCACTGTATGTATCTGCTATGTGTACAGTATGATAAAACAACATATTTGATGCAACAGTAATATTAATAACAAGGACTACACAATTTAGGAACTAAAGGCAATTGTTCAATACTACTCAATATGTGTATTGACAGCTATATTGGTAAAACAACAGCTATCTTCACAGTGATCATGGTGTAGTGGTTAAGTGTTGTGACTTTAGTGCACAGGGTCCTGGGATCAAGGGCTGTTCATTTTGTTGCTGGGCAGAACAAGTGCTGTCAGACACAGAGTGGTTAAAGCAGTTTTGAGGAGCTTTAAGTGGGATTGTGTGGGTTTGTGTTAAGCTAAACAGTGCTGAGCTATGGGTAAATGTAGAGGAGCTTACACAGTGTAGGCATCACTTACCAGTGTGCAAATTAGCTCATCTGTCATATTGCAGCAATGCTAATACTTGCTAAGCATGGCTTAGCACTGGTAACAAGGTCACACCACCCATTTTGATAATCTGTAATAAGTCTATGTAATGCCATGTACAATACATGCGCCTATGTGCTGTCATTAAAGTAGCAAGGGGTGTGAGTGTCATCTGTGGGACACAGACATATATGAGGGCTGTACAGCACTGCTATCCATGTGAATGTGTTACATACAGGTGTAGTAGCCCAGGGTACATGCTGTCACACTGGCATGTAGTGTATCATGGCAGTATTACTGTTGACAGTGCTAACCCAGGCAAGACCAGAGTGCTAAATGTAGCACTGACAGGCACACCTGAGGGAATAGCTGGACACTGAGGCCTCCCTGGTCTATCAATGATGTGTGAGCTGTGTCACAGTGTATATACCCCTTACTGGGTAATGATCCATCGTGTGGAATGTAACTGTAGGCTACCATCTGTACAGCACATGTTAGTGAGGGTTTCTGACATGTAGTTATGCCATACATGTTGTTTCAGACATCTATCTGTCAACACACTCATGCTACTGCATAGCTACTTGCCAAGCTTTTCAAGAAACATCTTAAAAAACATCTGAAAGCACACTGGCTTTGTCCATGTACTAACCCCCATTGATATCTTTTCTCTTCCATTCTTTAATCTTAGCTCTATTCCTACACCTGTATCCACTGCCTTCAACTCTACTCTTACTCTCCTATAATGAGAATAAGATACATTTATTATTCCCTTTATCTAATAACTGCTCATAACTTTCTAGTGTGATTTAAAAAAAAAAAAAAAAAAAAAAATTAATTTTGCTTATTTTATATTTTGTGTATAGAAATGCTTAGTTCAATTTATTTAGTATTGCCTAGTTCTAATTTCTGTAGAATTGCTTAGTTTAACTTTGTCAATTTCCTGATTGGAGCTTTTCTCCCCGGGCCTCTACTGAAAACGGACATATATCCAGCTAGACTAGCCCGGTCAACAAATGTAAAATAAATAAATAAATGACTGTCAGTCCCTGTACATAGGTTCATAGGTTCATAGGTAGGTACTAGCCTATGGGCCCAAGGGCCTAAGTAAGCCTAGCCAACAAAGTTTCCTAGCTTATGCCAACCCAAGAAAGTTAACTTCCTGTACCCCTGTCGAGCAGAGCCACAGAAGTGATCCCTGGGGTGTATTTCCTATTTCCCATCCACTCATCAAGATTTTTCTTGAAGAGTGTAAATAAGGAACTTTGCTTGACATAGATGGGAAGCTTGTTCCAGAGTATGGGAAGTCTCTGGGACAGGAATCTATCCATCCAGCAAGTCCTGTTTATTGTGGTGACAAGGTTTAGGTCTATAGAGTGTGTAGCTTGGGGGGATTCGGATTTCTTTAGGTGTAGCATGTCCAACAGCTCTGGATTTGACAGCTTTATATGCTAGGCAAAGATCACCTCGGAGTAGGTGATATGCTACAGAGAAAAGCTGGAGTTTTTTGAGATGATCAGTGTATGGCATCTGTTTGAGGCCAGTAATTCTCTTTGTGAGGTACTTCTGTGGCCTTTCCAGCTGCTGCAGATGTCTTGTGAGGTAAATTCCAAAAGGGGCATTGTACTCTATAATGGGTCTAATGAGTGTCGAGTAGAGGGGAACAATGACCAATACAGATGTGCCAATGGCAGGTATCCAGCTGAGATATGTACAGGCAACCTAAGCTTGATTGACACTGACATGTCTGCTCAGCTGTGTAAGAAGTGGCACATACAGGAGATGTCATCCTGTATGCACCACATGCCATGGGTACGTCAACTACACTACCCCAGTCAACCGTACATGCTTGCGTACAGTTCTCCATCACAGGCACTAACCATGTGTTGTAATGCATGTTGCATACATGTCAACTTGATCACCTCAGTGGCTATGCGCAGGAGGCACCTGGAGGATTGGCTAATGCATGTTATTCTCACCCAGAGGGTCACCTCAGTAGTGTCTGTCAATAGATTGCCCACTGCCACCTGGCAGGTGGCAGGATACCACTGTACACACAACCCCTACACAACCCATCTCTCCTTGGACAATAGCTAGGTACACAGCTATGACCACCTGCAGTGATGCACCCCTGTACTGATACGTGGACATGTGCATGACTGAGTATAGCAGTGTCTGGGTATTAGCACACCTGTACTCGGGAATTCCATGAGGGCCTTCACAACCAATGCAACACCCATTGCCATAGTCAGTGGTGGCTGCTACTGTATGGGACATTACATGTACCCTGTTAAGCTCCCCCATACCGGCTACATGAGTCTTGCAGTACTAGCACAACAGTGTTTAACAAATGAGTTGATAGGCATGGGATACCCATTGTGTTTTGGCATGTGTGTGTAGTTTTGCATGTCCATATTTCTGTAGGGTACAGCATTCCAAGGCCACATACTCCTATTACAATAAAAACTGCCACACAGTAGTAGAGACAGTGTTGTTGCTGCCCATAGGTGAGGCATGACAATGCAACACCCTACTATGTGTGTGACATGTGCATTAGATGCATATCCCTGTAGTACCCCTGTTGGGGTATACTATGGGTTGTATTGCAGTCACAGCCAATGTGTGATGGTGGTTATGGCAGAGTGCAATCATGGGTTTCATTGTGTCCATATTGGGGCCCATGGGGCATCCACATCACAGACCGCACACACCATGTGTCACATACCACCCCTGTAGACTGTCTTCCATATCTACCAACCCTGACCACCTCCACAACTATACCTGCCATACTTCCTAATATTCCCTTTCCATACTTCACAGACGAGGGCAATGTGGCCCCAACTAGGGGTTAGCATGTGACATACCCATCCACGTTGCACACACTGCCAGCTGTAGATATCTGTGTATATTGCTATGTGTGCTGTTGCCTTGTACATAAAATGCATTACTGTGATAGTAATACAGGGGACGTGTATTTACATACATATATGTTTATGTGTGTGTTTGTATATGTATCAACATGTACATATAGGTATATACCTATATATGTGTAGATATATGTGATGTATATATGTGCTCATATATATGTCTACACATGGGTATCTGTATATTTGTGGACATACATGTGTATATATATATATATATATACATATATATATATATATATATATATATATATATTTATTTATATATATATATATATATATATATATATATATATACATATATATATATATATATATATATATATATATTTATTTATATATTATGTGTATATATGTACACATATTCATACCTACATGTGGGGTACATTCAGACATCAGGTCTACAATCTCACAACACCTTCCTGCACAGCTGCACTGTTCTGCCTTGCTACAACACAGACAGGTGCCACATATGGACACAGCCTGACATTGGGGGAGTATATGTAGGGCCTGATTGCAGGTAACCCTATTACTCACCTATGGCATTCCTGCATGCTACATTACAGATTAACCTGAGTATCCTGAAAGGGGTGGGCTGTTGGTCCCATGTGTCCATCATAGTGGCATTACTTCCACCACCAGCTATTGGCAATGTAATATACATACTTCCCATTACACAACACACACTATGATGGTTTGCATCCTGTAAGTCAGTGCTGATCTGCACAGTTGACGGCTATGGCCCACTACCCACAGGGACAGACACTATTGTGCATAGCAGTTGTTCGGTTGAACAGCATTACAACAACACCCTATTGCACATATAAATCATTCCACATCATCTACCCATTATTATGGACCAGGTACTGCATTCAATTACATGCATATATACTTCACATACCTGTTGTGGGAATGATGTCTGTTCTGGAGAGTTTGCTGGATGTTATTATAGTTTTTTTTTTCCTTTGACTTTTGCTTTGCCTTTGTCTTAGACTTGTTTATTTATTTATTTTTTCTTCTTCTTCTTTCTCTCTCTCTCTCTCTCTCTCTCTCTCTCTCTCTCTCTCTCTCTCTTCTCTTCTCTCTCTCTCTCCAGGTAGGAGTTTCCAGAACCCACAACTACAGACAGAGTGTGAGTAGAGGTATTGTATGCATTGTATAGTACTGGGTTACAGGGTTTGTGTGTACTAGTTTACCTTGAAATGCAGTCTCTCTGCATAGCTGTGAATTGTGGGTCTATCCTTTTGATGGCCAGAAGTGTGCCTATTATGTTTTGTCTATCCACCACACAGGTCTTTTGTCAGATATTTCATTAACAGTGTGTGTGTTGAGTGCTATCAGTACATGGCTACATCCATTTCTGCTTTAACTTCGAATTCCTGACCAAGGTTATGTTGCAAACTACCGAACTCCTCGCAAGTACAGAATGCTCGGCCAAACCAATTGAAATACAACACAAGAGGCCAGCATGAGCAGTCAAAGTCCTGTTTATTGTAAATATGGTATCACTTGCAGAAATAGCAGGACCAAAATGTCCTGCATTAAAAAACAACAAACCGGTTTCAGCAAACTGCCTTCTTAATTACACTGAAGAAGGCAGTTTGCCGAAACCGGTTTGTTGTTTTTTAATGCAGGACATTTTGGTCCTGCTATTTCTGCAAGTGATGCCTTATTTACAATAAACAGGAATTTGACTGCTCATGCTGGCCTCTTGTGTTGTATTTATGTTGCAGACTATCCTGTAACACCAGCGACTTGCTTAGTGTATGACAATAGTTTTCCACATATGGGCCTGGGTTCCAGCCTCTGTCCTTCTCCTACATACCAGGCTTTGCACATATAACATGCTGTCAGGGGTTGTTCTGTAGTGGACTGTGAGTATTTCATGATGCCTTTCCTGACATCAGTCCACTGCTGTTGTGTCCCCCACACATACGGTGGGGTTGGGGCCATATATGTCTGAGCTTCACCTACACAATACATGTGTGCCCTTATGCACTCCAGAGGCCAGTGTATGTAACAGTGGTATATGGCCCTGTATTATTGAGTCTGGCGGGGGATGCACCATAACTAACCTAGGCTATTACAACATGTAGGGGTATCAGGGGTGAGCTGCCTTAAGGTATCTGGATGTACATTACCTTACAATCCACCTTGGGCAAATTCAGGGGGTCTATATTAGAACATCAAAGTTTCAGAACTTCGAATGTTCTAATATCGACCCCTAATAAGCGAAAGCTGAAAATAGCAATGTTTCAGAAAACCGAATTCTTTCCTAGGGAAAGAATTCTGTTGTCCGTTCCTGTCATTCGCTATTTTCAGCTCTGCAGTGGAAAGTTGCGGGACGGGTTAAGGTAAGTGTGCGATTGTGTGGACGTGAGGGTTAGGCTGGGTTATGTGAGTTAGGCTTAGGGCGCGGGTCAGGTATGTGTGCGAATGTGTGGACGTGAGGGTTAGGGTGGGGTAGGTGAGTTAGGGTTAGGGCACGGGTGAGGTGTGTGTGCAATAGTGACGGACCTTAGGGCTAGGATTTGGGTTAAGGTAAGTGGGTAGATAGTGGTGTATGTACAGTTTAGTGTAGGTTTAGATGTAAGATTTTAGGTGTATGTGTGTGGATTGCTGTTTGTTTGGTGTGTTTGTGTTGTGTGTATGTGTTTTGCAACAGCAAATTTTTTTCCTAGGAAAAAATTTGATGTTCTGAATTTTCGATGTTATCAGTTTTCGGTTACTAGGGGTCGATATTAGAACAGTCGAAGTTCTGAAACTTTGATGTTCTAATATAGACCCAATGCCTGCTGCAACCTGCCATACAGACTATCCTATTTGTCAGTGTGCTTGTGATGGTGTCAGTTACGCCATGTTATGTAACAGTAACATCCCATTGTGTCAACTGAGGTCTTTACCCCCTAGGGATTGTCTGCCCCCCTCCCCAATGCTGTGTGACCCTGGAGTTGATATATATAGTTAGGAGGGGTGTGGGGGGGTGAAACCCCTCATCTATGTCCATTCAAAACATGAAAATACAACAAAAACTACACATTCCAGGGTCGCACAACATTGGGGAGGGGGGCAAATCCCAGTTAAGTGCATTGAATACTGGTTGTTGACCAAATGAATGTCGATCAGATGGTCTGTCGATCTTATGAAGTAGACCCCTATATATATATATATATATATATATATATATATATATATATATATATATATATATATATATTTATATATGTGTGTGCGTTTATCTGTATCTGCATATATGTGTCTCTGTATATGTATCCTAGGGATGTTGATTGCTTCACACTGTACATTCCCTATGGGAACCAGACTGTACTGCATGATATGTTACTGATACCAACATCATACAGATGGGATGGAGTACAGTTAACATCTGGTGCCCATGTCATGTCATGTCCTGGGTATGGGATCTGCAATAGTTGGTAGTGTATTGCAGGGAAGATGTGTTTGGCTGTGGGGGGTGGACATAACTATCCATACAAATGTGTTATTTGGGGCCTCTCAACCCCAGTAACGGTGCATGTGGACGTATATGTTAATGTTATTTTCCCATTGTTATCTACAGATGTATGTCCATATATACCTAGATATATATATATATATATATATATATATATATATATATATATATATATATATATATATATATATATATATATATATATATATATATATATATATATATATATATATATATATATATACATACATCTAGATGTAGACATATATATCTATAGATGCATGCATTTGTATGTATATATATTTATGTATATATATATATATATATATATATATATATATATATATATATATATATATATATATATATATTTCTATATTATATCTATATCTACATTGGGTTGGATGATATGTTTGTGAAAACATCAGTGTTATGTATATCTGACCTTGCTTAGTGGTAAATCACTTTGGCTATGGTGTCCAGGGTCCTGGGTTCGGGAATGCAGAGACTGTTTATTTTGTTGCTGGGCAGATGAAGAGCCATTGGATACAGATCGATTAAGGCACTTTTAAGCAGTTGTAAGTGGGTTTGTGTGGGTTTGTGCAGAGGTAAGCACTGCTAACTTCTGGTTACCGTTTCTTATACTCAGCTTTTAAATTGTTTAACCTGTCTAGGCATTGCTTACCCCCTCACAAACAGGCTTAAACCCGCTTACTGCTGCTTAAAAGTGCTTACTCCCGCTTACCCCAGCTCTAATTTCTTTAAAAGAAAAGAAAAAGGGTCGATAGGAAAGTGGTGAAAATGGGGCACAAAGAGGGAAAGACAGTAGGGAAATTAGCTAGGGATGTGTAGGAATGGTGTAGGGTATGTCTATAGCTGCCCATTTCTTCTACAGCAACAGCTGTGCATATACACTGAATTTGGAGGTAGATTTGGACACTCAAACCCCTGTTAGAGGGGTGAGGGCAACAATAATAAGTTGTGATGCCAATTAGATTGGATTACATGTGTCAAGTGGACATGTGTGCAAAATGGACTGCTATGTATGGGGCGAGATTTTTTTTTCGGGAACAGCTTGCCTTTTTTTTTCAGGTGGGAGTGGGATGTTGAGGAGGAATAGTAGGTATATTTGGGGAGGTAGTTTGGGTAGGTTAACAGACAAGACAAACAAGATGCATACAGGTGTGATATATGACACATGTGGGGGGCAAACACCTTGATAGGGAAGGGTGTTGAGAAATCAAAAGCCCATGAGCCCCCTAATGGAAACAGTGGGACTGAGATCCCCACTCATGGGCAGTCACCACTGCACCTTCACAGCCCTGAAGGTGGCTGTGCTGGGGACTGAGTCACAGAGACAGGCCAACCATCTAGTTGTGACACACGGCCCTCAAACTGGCATAGCAAATGTTTGACCTCCCTGCGGAGCTCGCTATGCACCACGACCCGGACCTGGCGACGGGTGACAGGTTCTTGTTTGTGTCCACTCCCACGGGGGATGAGTCATATCCCCTGAGGTGGTTCCACCAGAAAGTGGTGCAGGACCAACAGACGAGGAGGTCCCGGGTTGGGCCCAAGACATGTTGGTGCCCGGTGCCATGGCCAGCTGAGGTGGGACAGGTGGGTCAGCTGGGACTGACCTTCCCAAACGTGCTATAGGTTTTAGATTTTATCATCATATGTGGGTTAGTAATAGTCAACACATTCCAGGGTTAGGTATAGCAGCATGTATAGATGTTCCCATTAACCCAGACACCAGATATGGAACAGTTGAATAGCAAACAGAACACATTCATATATGGGACCACAGTGGTTATAACAACAGCATGCAGGTACATTGATGGCACCATGCCACCAATGTTGGAATAATTCAATATAGCACACGCATGGAAACAAATATTAATATTTATCAACCAATAGGACATAATCAGCACATTGGAGTAATTTCATAACAGTTGAGGTGGGTATGTAGTTTATTGTTGGAGATATGGTGGGGGGGATGTCAATTAGCAACTAGTATATTCCTGTAGTCCACATTACTTTCCTAGTCAGTTCTGTTATCTGTACCTTTCATGTATTACTACACTACTCTCTAGCCTTAGTTTGGATAGTGATGTGGTTGTCATCATCGTTATACATGAATTGGTTTTACCTGCAGTATACACTTCTTACCTGGTATGCTTTTGGAGGAAATGTTTGTTAACACTAACTGTTTTTACACATACTCCCAGATTCTGGGTTGATGTTGTGCACATAGCTATCCAACTCTTTCTGCACAGACTCTGGCTATGTCTTGACCACATACAGGTATACCGGGACATATCTAGACTATTGCCTTCTTCAACCTTTTGTGAATTGACACACACATATACATGCTTTCCTACACAGTTATATTATGTAGCACAGTGTGGGTGGCAGTGGTCAGTGATACTTTATTATTCAGAGAAACAGCAACAATCACTATTCCCTACAATACCAGAGTAAACTGTACCAGTACAGGATATAAAGGTTTTTATTTGTCAGCACAGTGTTCGTATCTGATGTACCTTTGGGAGCAATGTTTTTTTGCACTACCTGATTGTTGCCACACAAAGTTCCAGATTACACATTAGTATTATGCACATATATCTCACTCTGTTACTGTGCACACTCTGGTCAAAGCTTGACAACATGGGGGTGTAGATAGGACATACTTGACTTATTCCTCTTCTAATAGGTTCAGGAGTTGCTACAGTGACAGGTTTGATCTCATAGATGTTTGACAATCACTTGTATTTCCTGTTTGCTGGCTAAACATCTGGGATCATCCCGCAAATTTCCCAGGGGGATAGGCAGCAGATATGGGCCCATATACTGGACATTCTGGTCTTATCTGTACAGTTTTGGGGTATGATTCTGTATGCAGCCTACTTCCATTCCCAGGATACAGATCATGGCTGTGCCTGCTACAACTTAAAGACTGTCCATCAGAGTTGTGTGTGCTATACAGATATTGCTGTGTATCTCTTATCTGCTTTCTGTCTTATAATTCTCTTGTGCTTTTGCATTCTGACCTTGTATTACAACACTCATATACAGATTTCCTAGACAGTTATATTTTGTAGGACAGTGTGCATGACAGTGATGAGTAATACCTCATTATTCAGAGCAACTGCATCAGTCACAATGCCATACAATACCAATGTAAACAGTAACAGTATAGGGTATCATTCTTGTATTTATTTATTTATTTATTTATTCCAGTTTGGTGACCGGGGAGGTCCACTGGGCTTGAGAGCCCATTTTCAGTGGAAGGAGAAAAGCTCCACAATACAAAGTTACATAACATAATGAATTACAATGAAAATATTTGCATTACAAGCAATTGGTAGTATTACAAAAACAACAGGTCAAATTGCAGTCAAACAGGTATCATTCACTAAAGCAACAACGATATTAAAGAATTGTCCAAGAGGATTGGAGGCATAAAGCATAATGGCTGGATATTAATATTAGTTACATTTATAATCTAGGACTATGAGAGAAGTTAGAAAGGTCTGAAGGTTAGCCAGGAGAGAAGGAAGAGGTGAGCTTGAGAGGTATGGGATAAAGAGTGCAGTTACATTTTCTGTGAAGAAACAGGTAAGAATGAAGTTGTGTTTTGAAGGTGTTTATGTTGTCACAGGTCCTCAGTGTAGAGGGCAGGGCATTCCATTTTTTAGCTAGGGAAAAGGAGAGTAGAAGCTGACCAGCTGGGCACAGTGTTGGTATCTGACAGACCTGTGGGAGAAATGTTTGTTAGCACTACTTGAATATTGCCACACACACAGTACCAGATTCCACATTATTATTATGCACATACATCTCACTCTGTTACTGTACACACTCTGGCTACAGCTTGACCACATGGGGGTGTAAATGTGATATACATGACTTCTTACTCTCATAAGGTTTGGGGGAGTTGCTAGTGTGCCAGCTTTGTTCTCATAGATGTGTATCAATCAGTTGTATTCCCTGTTTGCTGCCTATACATCTGGGATCATCCCACTGATTTCCCAGGGGATAGGTTGACAGGCAACAGATATGAGCCACTTTGCTGGACATTCCGGACATATCTGTACAGTTGTGGGGTATGATTCTGTATGCAGACTACTCCCTCTGCCAGGATTTGAACCATGGCTATGTGTGCTAAAAATACAACAGTTCACATCTCAGTCGCATGTGCTATTCGGGTTTTGTTGTCTACCTTTTCCCTATTTTCTATGTGTCTCTCAGTTGTACTAAATGGCCTCTGGGGATTAGACCAGTCATATACAGGCATTCATACACATTCTATTTATGGTGCCCAGTGTGGGTAACAGTGCTTAATACAACAATACTATTACGTGATTGCAAATTTACATTACCATATGATACCAGAGTATACGCATGCAGTCCTGCAGTTAGACCTTTATTGTCAGGCTATTATGCATTTATTTACATACAAACTATATAAGACTCTTCTTGCCATATTCTCCGGTGTATGCAGTACTTGCCTTAAACAATACAGGTTTTATACAGGCAATTAATTTACTAATAATTTTAGATTTATTTCCTATGACAGTAAATGCATGAGTATTACTGACCTGCTTTGCATCGCAACCTCTCCAGACGAATTCCATGGGCCTCCTGGTTTGCAGCCTGCTCATTTGCAGTTGTAGAGGACATAAGAGGAATATTTAGCCATACCTATCCATGAAATACATGTGCTGGCAATTATTACACACATAGTGGGGTGACACTTACACACAGCTGGGACATTCCCTGCTGTTCTAGCCTCCTGAAGCAGGCAAACCTGCTTACCTAAGGTTGGCATTGTTTAAAGGGTTATACCACTGGGCACAATGGGTTAGCTGGCCTACACATTGCTTACACCTCCTAAGCTGGCCTGTGCAATGCTTAGCATTGCTTACATTAGACTTTGCATTATATGTTCTTTTTGGCATTGTTTTTTTATTCATTACATCTTATATATCTGCCTGGTATCCATGATTGATGTGTACATACACTCTATGGGGTCCTTGTGTTTTATTGGGGACATCAGCACTCTATTACAATTACACCTCACTTCTGGGCTTACTGCTGTACTCCAGTTCAAATATTTATGTTATGTAGTGGGTTATGGAACATATGACTGTATAATGATTCCTTTCACAGGTTCAGTTTGATTTCACTATAGTGAGGACTTGTTTGGTTATACCTCATTCTTTTGTACTGCTGTGATGGCTTCATTGTTAACTACTGTGATTATAGTGTATAAGGTCCTGGGTTCAAGACCTGCAAGGCTGTTTATTTTGTTGCTGGGCAGAACAAGGGCCATTGGATACAGAGTAATTAAGGCACTTTTGAGCAGTTGTAAGTGGGTTTTTGCGGGCTTGCACTAGGGTAAGCAATGCTAACCTCCGATTACATATGCTTGCAGAGAGTTAGCTTTAAAATTGCTTAACCTGTGTGCGCATTGCTTACCCCTACACAAACAGGCTTAAACTCACTTACTAGTGCTTAGATATGCTTACTACTGCTTATCGGTGCTTACATTTGCTTACTAGTGCTTTATTCACTATGACACTAACACCTCATCTGTGCATTTAATGCAGTACTCCAGTTCACAAATATATGTTATTTAGTGGGTTATGCAACAAAAATATTGGTCATAACATGCTTTGTTATGGAAAATGGAATGTGCTGCAGTGGGACTTGAACCGCGAATGCCTGCTCATAGCCGAATGCTTTGCCCACTACACTATTGAGTGGTCTCGCTCATGTTTTAGGCCTTTTTGCTGCTGTTCAACATTGCGGGGGCATGTATATTCTGAGAGCTCTGCTCTCAGACACGCCCCCTGCATTCTTAGACGCTCCATGTAAGATTAGGAGCTCAGGCAGCATGCCTCATTAATATGCATGGCGCACTGCCATCCTGCTCCTAAACAGCCGCTTCCATGTAGGACTAAGCTAGTCCTGCATGGAAGATTAGTAAATCCGGGGGATCATCATTGATACTCTGCGTCAGCATGGAAGCAGTTTCCTTGGATGAGTGGGAAATGTTGTTTGGAAGAATAAAGTGTAGACTGACTTGAATAACATGATAAATGCTGTGGGAGGTCACAATATTTCCCAGGAGGCCTCTCAGAAATGCTGTTCTGTCATGACCCTTCATGCAGTCAACAGCATGCACTGGTATGAGAGGTCTTGGAAAGCCACTGGTGTTGGCTCACAATTGACCTCCCCCCAGATGAGATAACAGTGTTCCTGGCATCCCTGCATAACACCAGTTGTGACCACCATATGTCCAGTGGAGGTATAGCAGTAAGTGTTCCAGGACTTGCATGTATGTTGTACTTTTCAGAAAATTGCTGCATATGCACTACCTCATTACATATTATTTCACAGATATTCATGCATTGGTGTTTTTGTGTTCCAGCATCAGAACTGTGCTACATGCATTAGAGCACACATGCTGACGATACACGATGTAAGTGTAATGGCACATTATATTACAAATGTGGCACATACATAACACTTTCACCAATATGTGTAGGGTTGTCTTTATTCATTTGCACTGGTCCATCCACATCTGCATAGCAGCAACATATCATGTGAGTGTGTCCATATACTGTTACTGTGACCAGTAACTGTTATTGCCTCTGTCAACTCTTATGACAGTGGTGTATATTGACATATTGAAGTATCCTTGCCATTCATACCTATAGATGATTCATCAAAAGACGTACCATGCAGATGCACCAAGAGACAGACCAGGTATGGTTTTCCACTGTGTATCACACCTGTGATGTATGATATTCACGTCACTGTTTTCTATACCCAGGTAGACCTGGAAAACATGTGCACCATATGTACATGAGCGTCTCCATATATATCCTGTCAACATTGTTTATACATCATCATGCTCCTCTGCCTGCATTTATGACTGTGTTGCACTTGCATACCCATGTGTTGTGCAATGATTTCCTACTACAGGATTCACATTATATCAAATGAGAAAATCACCACATGAGGAAGATGTCATGATGACATCTGTGCACTTGTCCATGCCACAGATCATGTTGTACTTCAGCTATGTGTGTTGCATGAAGGTCAGGAGCACAGACAAAGATAGGTCATAGTTGCATTCCCTGCATAGTAAGACAGCATGTTATCTGTAGCAATATCCATTGAAATAATGCTTAGGACAGTGCTACAGCAGTGTCATAGTACTTACTGGGTGTTATGTACCCTAACTGTGCTTAGTTAATTACCACATGGGAGAGACATGCCCCCTCTCATTAGACTAACCCTTGCCCATTGGACACCAATTTCTGTGCTGCAATGTGCACACATATCTGCTGTTGGCCAGTCCACTGTTAGCCCAGCAGTCATGGCTAAACAGTCAACTAGCAGTCATGTTCCTCCCACAGTGTGTCTTCACATGATGGAGTCACTACATTAAGTTCCTCAGTAGAGCAATGTGGTCCAAGTATTTCCAGGTGAGCCAGGGGCAGTCAGGACTGTGGTGTGAACCACCAACATGGGTGCCCTAAAATGCATTACAGTAACACTGACGGTTGATCTAATGTGTATCCTGTGGTGTCATTCTGACCAAGTAGCAATGATGAATGTAGTGCAACCCATTGACAATTTAATCTGTATGTGCATATTGTGAGGTCTGATACCAAAGATTCTGTTATTTTTTTGCTCACCTAGGACACTACATTTCCTTCTTGATAATTATTCCCTTTTATAGTGACATATCCTAATAGTAATATTGATGATAGTAATGCAATATGTGATGACTTGATTTCATATTTGCATGATTAGATAGTGGACAGATAGGGATGGGGGTTACATTACAATTTGCCTTGCTGTCTGTCATTCAAATGTGCACCACTATGACTCTGTATATACCTGTACACTTGTGGCCTGATTTGATTTTTACTGTCATTATTGTTTTGTATTTGTTCATACCGCTCTATGTTACAAACATATTATGTATGATAATTAATGTACACATCTAGTGGATGATTTCCATTAGATGTGATCTGTGCTGCTGTTGTGGGGCAATACATGAACATCAGCGTTTACTCTGTGTACTTCTGTATGTGTGACTTGTCATGACTCAAAGGTATGTGTCAGATGCTTCCATGTTGCCTGAGCTAGGACTTGTGGTCACATCCTCCATCACCCATGCCTGTGTTTTCTCCACATGGATCCTTCTCTGCCAACTGGGTCATGTCATCTTCAGACATCTGGGGTCCTTGGTGTATGTCACATACACCTGCAGCAGCCAAACCACCATGAGTGGTTGTTAACATGTTGTGAAGCATGGTGCACACTCTAATCACCTGCACTTCCTTTTCAGGTGTGTATTGCAGTGCAAGCCTGGATGTGTTCAGACATCTGAATATGGTTTTCAGCATGCCAAACACAGGGTCAATGATGTTTCTTCTTGCAGAGTGTGCTCTATTGAAAGCCTCCTCAACAGGATTGGATGTGCTTACAGTCACCTATTGGTGGGGTTAGATAACACATATGTTGTCATCATGAATACTATTGACAGGTGTGTATTCTGCTTACATCCTAGCTGTGTTCCAGTACTTAGCCAGTAGTAGTCCTGTGTCATGTTGAAAAGCAGCCCTCAGACCACTACCAGGGTGTGTTGCCATGATATTTGTTATGCTGCCATCTGCTAAGCACACCACTTGACAGTTCTTTATGCTGCCAACTGCTAAGCACACCACCTGACAGATCAGCAATGACCAACCTTTCCTATTTATTTACCTTTCTGCTTCAGATTACAATGGGTTTTTAATAGGGATGTTGAAGTAGTCTATTGCAGCAAGAACATGGAGATGTTGGAGATGTTGTAGAACTGGTGCAGAACATTTTGCTGCTCCATGATTAGATATATTCATCTAGCTTGATGCACATTGCTATAAGGAATTGTGAAAGGCTGCAACTGACAGCTGTCTGGGATACTCTTACAGAATCTCCCATATGCTGTTTGAATGTCCTGGATGCCAGTATACCTATGCTGAGACAGACTTTGGTTTCAACAGGTATGGGGTTGCCTCACAATATATGCACAGAAATAAGTGGGGTGCACATGTTACACAGATCTGCACCTGCTGTCTGTCTAAACAGTACCTGTCAATTATTTCCTGCTCTGACAGTTGGCTTGGTTAAAGTGTGGATCAATGTCTAACTGGGTTCCTTCTGTGACACATTGCCATATCTTGCAGTATCACAGCCTGCTGTATTGCATTCACTGGTGGTTGCATTCTGTTTTTATTTTTCAGTAATGATATAGATTCTGCAAACTTCCATCAGAGATTGCTTCCTCTCCTGGAGTCACAATATAGCATTTGCTGAGACTTTTGAAAATGAAGTCAACAAAGCACTTTGTCACATTTAAGTTGCGTTGAGCATGCATGTTGTGTTTTGTAATCTGATGGGTGTGCATGGAGTATGTAATTATCCAAGGCTGAAAAGATAATTACTCAGACTGATTCTGGCATGTCTTGTATAATCATGTCCCAATTGGCACACTAAAGTCTTCCTTCAGCACACTGCACTGTCCATGATTTTGTTTTGGAATCCAGTCCCATAGCTAGATCAGTGTTTTGTTTTTTTCTTTCTAACTTCAGTTCATGCTGCTTTTTCTGGGGATCACTTCAAAGTGGGAGACAGCAAGTCCATATCTTCAGTGATGGGTATCACATTGTTGTTTTTAATGAAAGAAGCTACTTCTTCAATATTATTAAACATTATTATGCTGCTTTATGTTGTTCAATAATCTGCGGTGGTGCAGCGGTAGAGTTTTTGCCTCACAGCAAGAGGTTCTCCCACTCCATTCTCAGCTAGTGTGCGGGGAGTGCCTTCTGTGTGGAGTCTGCATGTCCTCCCCATGGGTTTAGTGGCGTTCCAAAAGACATGCGTGAATGGGCGTGCCTTCGTTGAAGGTTGGGCATCGAGCTGGCAACTCGGCACCGTGAAAATCTACTGCCAATCATTAGCGGACCGGAGGTCTGCTGTGGCGACCCCTAACTGGGAAAAGCCGAAAGACAACAACATTATGCTGTTCAATAAATTAATTTTTGTTCTTACTATCTTTGCTTTTGTATTGTTTTGTTTCAATAGTTTAACTAAAGGCCGGCATCTTTATCACATTTCAATATTTTTTGTTGAACAGCCATTATCAAACCTTGTGTTGCACTATCTATATTTTAAAGTAGCTTTTGAAAATCTGCTTTTAAAACAAGTTTTTTGTCAAGGAAAGGAGGAAATATATTACTATTGATCTTGATGGTGAATAGACCAATGCGCTCTTCCTATTCCATAGTAAAAGCCTTCCTGAAGATTCAGAAATGTAGGGACACAGGATTACAGAAAAGTTATTATATCTTTTTCCTTTGTTTTTTCCTGTAGACCAAAAATTCTGATATTACATATCTCCCTGGTTTCAGGGTCATTCAGTTTGTTTTGTAACCAAGTATTTTGTTTTAAAAGAAATAAGTTTGTATTTCTTCTTTGCATCTTCGCTCAATGACTGATAAAGCAGTCTCTATGTCTATAATGTTGGTTCAATGTTGTTAAATCATCTCTTTCAGACTGTTTGTTTGCTTAGGACTGTTTTCTTTTAAATTATTCAGATTTTCCCAAAATCCATCCATTTTTATTGACAGCTCCAAAGTGTAGACATTACTTGTTATAAGTCTGTTTTCAGTGAAAAGTCTAAATCTGAGTATTTTGAGTTGCTCATTCTTCAAAACTACTTAGTAAGTCTTCAGAATATTTTGACAGGAAAACGTTAAGTAATCTTTACAGCTTTTTTAAAATATCCTGAATAAAGGACAACCATATTTCTTTAGTGAAGTGAATTATCTTTCAAAATAATATTTTTACTGTATATAGAAAACTACAGAACTCTAAAAAGTTGCTGCTTTCATTTAGCCATCTTATCTCTACCCCCAGAGCCTACAGTCTTATTGTAATGTCATTCATGCCAATTGTTTGTCTCTAATCCTCCTTCTCTAAACAAATATCTTTTGTCAATACCATGTGTACACCTCAGTGTATTATGTTGCTGGTAATAAATCACTTTATTTTAACTATCCTTTTCAAGAAATCTATCCATTGTACACTGTATAACAGAATCATAAACTGTATTTTAAAGTAAGCATACTCAACTACTTTATCCCCTTTCTGCATTCATCTTCTTCTTCCTCTTGTTCTTTCAGCTGCTCCCGTTAGGGGTTGACACAGCAGATCAACTGCTTCCATTTCTTCCTGTCCTCTGCATCTTGCTCTGTCACACCAACCACCAGCATGTCCTCTCTCACCACATCCATAAACCTTATTTTAGGCCTTCCTCTTTTCCTGTTACCTGGCAGCTTCATCCTTAACATCTTTTTCTCAATATACTCTGCATCCCTCCTCAGCACATGCCCAAACCAGCACAATCTTGCCTCTCTGGCTTGTCTCCAAACCTTCCAACCCGGGCTTACCCTCTAATATACTTATTCCTAATCCTGTTCATTATTGTCACACCCAGTGCAAATCTTAACATCTTCAACTCTGCCACATCAAGCTCTGACTCCTGCCTTTTTGTCAATGCCACTGTCTCCAACCCATATAACATAGCTGGTCTCACTACCCTCATGTAGACCTTCCCTTTTACTCTTACTGGTACTCGTCTGTCACAAATCACTCCTGACACTCTTCTCCACCCACCCCATCCTGCCTGTACACTCTTCTTCACCTCTCTTCCACACTCACCATTACTCTGAACTGTTGATCCCAAGTACTTAAACTCATCCACCTTTGCCACCTCTACTCCCTGCATCCTTACCATTCCTCTATCCTCCCTCTCATTCGCACACATATATTCTGTCTTAGCCCTGCTGACCTTCATTCTTCTTCTCTCTAGAGCATATCTCCACCTCTCCAGGGTCTCCTCCACCTGTTCCCTACTCTGTCTACAGATCACAATGTCATCTGTGAACATCATAGTCCATGGGGACTCCTGTCTGAGCTTGTCTGTCAACCTGTCCATCACCATTGCAAGTAAGAAAGGACTCAGAGCTGATCCTTGATGTAATCCCACCTCCACCTTAAACTCATCCGTCACTCCCACCGCAGACCTCACCGCTGTCACACTACCCTTGTACATATCCTGTACCACTCTTACATACCTCTCTGACACTCCCGACTTCCTCATACAATACCACAACTCCTCTCTAGGCACCCTGTCATATGCTTTCTTTAAATCCACAAAGACACAATGCAACTCCTTCTGACCATCTCTGTACTTCTCCATCAACACTCTCAGAGCAAACATTGCATCTGTAGTGCTCTTTCCTGGCATGAAACCATACTGCTGATCACTAATCATCATCTCCCTTCTTAACCTAACTTCCACTACTCTTTCCCATAACTTCATGCTGTGACTGATTAGTTTAATCCCTCTGTAGTTACTACAGCTCTGCACATCACCCTTATTCTTAAAAATCGGTACCAAAACACTTTTTCTCCATTCCTCAGGCATCCTCTCACTTTCCAAGATTTCATTAAACAATCTAGTTAAAAACTACACTGCCATTTCACCTAAACACGTTCATGCTTCATGTCACCTTTTAAACAGTTACCATTCATCCCAGTATTCATTTTCCATTCATGTTATCCCTAAACTTTAACTCTCTATCCTTCCACTGCTGCACAACTTTTGATTATTGAACTATTTACACCCCCCTTCTTATGTGAATCTCAATTTATTTCTTCCACTCTAAGATACCTTTTCCCTTTTAACTCTTCTCACATTGTATTAATGTTCTTTAATTATGCAGTCCCTTCCTGTTATCGTCCCTTACCTACGTGCACTGCCTCTAGCAATCTTCATCCATCTCTCTATATTGCAGCTATATGTGCCATTTCTTTGAATGATTCTCCCTCCATTTTATAACTCCCTTCTCCTTTTCTGACTCCTCCATCTGGTCCAGCATTTGTCTTATATCCTTTTTTTGCTGGTATATATTTCTGTTTCTACTTCCCAATTACTGGTTTGTTAGAAGCTGCCATTAATAATTCTATTAATAATTTACTATTCTCTGAGAGTTTTGCAGAGTATCCCGGGAGGAATAACCTTTGATACTTCATCTGTCTCTTGAAATATGTTCTCTACCATCTCCCTGTTGTCTGATCTCTTCTAACTTGTTACATTCCTAAAACTTATGTGCCTGTGTACTTCTCTCTTCCTTACACCTCCAACAGAACCCATATGCACTCTGGAATATTTCTGAAAGTCTCTCCGGCATGTTAACATACTTATGGAGACATTTCCAAGCAATTATCTTAACTTTTCATGGATTTTGTGACAAACTTATGTAACTCCTTTGTTTTTCTTCATTCTTCTTTTCCTATTTTTCTCCAAATTTACTCTCCCACTTATTTTTCTGATCTTATTCATTTTATGGTCCCTTCCCTGCAGCCATGTTTTTGCATTCCATTCCTGTCAGCCTTTTCCTTTCTCTTTTCTATTGCCTTTATCATTTCTAGTATGTAATTCTATAACCCTATCTTTCTTTGTATTTCATTCCATATTCTCATAATGTCCCTGTATTCTCACTCTATATTCTTCATTAATTGATGTTCCTCCTGAATATCTCTCCATGTCTTTACTGTATCTCAAACTAATATTTGTGACCACATTTTAACTTCTTATTGCCTCATCTTCCCCCTCCATGCTACAGACTGTCCTGCTTCCTCTACCCTGTTCAAAAAAATTCCTCTCTCCATTTTCTCCACTCCCCATTTCTACAGGTTGATGCAAATAACCTGAGTTTCTATTAACCATGTTAACCTGAGATGCTTCCCTTGTGCCCTCACAGAATTCTTATAAAATGACTTCTGTCACTTTTCCTTCCCTGGTCCTCCCAAATTATCTCTTTCAATATAGGATTGTCATCGCATCTACAATTCTAAGAACATTTGCTATCATACAGACCTGTAGTTTTCTTTTTAAATTAGAAACCTCCAGGCAACCTTCCTCTGTCCACTTCACTAGAATTCCCCGTGGCATCCTTGGCCTATTTCATTCCCAAATGTAATCACTCTGCTGTTGTTTCATCTGTTTGAGTCCTCACTGCAGGTAAATGCCGATCATCCTGGCCCAAGTATGTGAGTATAGGCAGAATGCACATTTTGATGATTTGAACTCTATGGTCTAAATCTTGTTTTATTACTTTTTATTTTTTTATTTTTATTTATTTTATTTTATTTTATTATACATTTGTTGACCAGGCTAGTCTAACTGGATATATGCCCATTTTCAGTAGAGGCCAGGGGAGATAAGCTCTGAGGAAGCAAAATATAATCACATTATACAAAGATTAATTTGTATGTTGAACATTGCAGGTAAAGAACAGGGAATAATCACAGAGGTCGTTTGTTCATAGCATAGTGCTAAATATACAGATACAATTAGTACAATACAAATGTAGTTGCAATACAACATGTAAAAAGATAGCAGTGAGTCAGACAATATATTAGTAAACAAGCTGACATAAAGAAGGAAGACAAAAAGTAGGAGCTGTAATAATCAGTATAAAAGTAAAAAACTAGTCTCCTTAAAGAAATTATGAGGATGAAAGTAAAAAAAATCTAGAAAGGTCAAGGTCAATTGTTACTAAGAAAATGAATAAGAATACTGAGAAGAAGAGAGTAAGTAGATCCAAGTAAGAGAGCTAGTAGATCAGTCAAGTTTGGTACAGGGGCACAACCTGTGTGTTCTTAGAAAAAGTTTCAGTTTGTTTTTAAAGAATGATATAGAGGGAACAGAAGAAATTTCGCTAGGAAGAAGGTTCCAGGATTTTCCAACAGTATTAGAGAAAAGAGAGGGCCAGATTAACAAAGGCTTGCACGGAGTCTAAGAGTAGACTAAGACTCCATGCAGCCAACATGTCCACTGAGCGATCCAGGAACAGCCGGTAGGGGCGTGCAACTGAGCTCTTCAAACTAGTCCTACACGGATAGGGCTTGGATATGCAAATTACCTCAATTGCAGGCGAAAGCTATGCAAAAGAGGAAAATGTGCGATCCAGGAAACCCGAACCTTTCCAAGTAGGAGTAGTGTTATTTGCAGAAATGTACTCAGTTGATAACTGAGTACGGTTCTGCAAATAGCAAAATGGAGCCATGACAGCTGCAAAAAAAGCATGCATTTACAGGAGGAAGCATGCCAATGGCCAAAAATACGGCCATTGGCAATGGGAAGTGATGCAAAATAGAAATAAAATAACTTTTTTTTTTCATCCCGATCTCCGGGGTTTAACCATAGCGCAGCGCCGCGCAAACGCACTGCACCCTAAAAACCAGAAAATTAATAATGCAGATCTACAAATGTGGATTTTATAGCTAAAATTAATTTACAATGCAAGTGAATGGCAGGCTGAAGACACCATGGCCACCGAGTAGAGGTTGCTAAGGGGGGAAGCTCAATCTAAGAGATGTAACCAAGCATTAGTAGGCAATCCTATGCAAATGAGAGTTAGGATAGTGAATCGCAAGTTTACATAGGAAATGAGCACAGTCAGTGGAGTGTAGGAGTAGGATAAGGGGAGTAACAGAGTAGAAGATAGGTGACATCACGAGGCGGGTATGTATGAAAGGAGTGAAGCTCATTGGAGCAAAGCGTCATGTGTCAGCCGACAATTACATATTATTGAAAGAGGTGTGTCAACAGGTAGGCCAGGTAAAGTCAAGAAATGGAAGGTGTATGCCGTGGATAACACCAAAGTTTCTTGCTGAGCGTGCATGTGCGTGTGCGCGCCAGTAAACCCGAGTAAGACAGTGTGTGCGCGTGTTAGCATGTGTGCACGAGTGTAAGCTTGAGTAAGCATATGTAAAGCTGTGTAAACAGTTGTAAGTGCATTTGTGCCAGTGTGCGCGTTTTAACAAGAATAAGCGAGTTTTAGTCCATGCCAGGTTGTGTGTGATGCCCAGGGCATAATACTGAATGTGTGTGCTGGCTGCCCTGGAAGCTACCATGATTCCCATATCTGGCATCTGACGCAGCTGTACCAGACATTTGCCAATAGGGACATCCCACATGGACACCTAGTGGGGGATGCTGGCTCTGCACTGGAGCCGTGGCTGATGACACCCATCAGAAAAGCATACACACCTGAACAGGAATGCCATAATGAGGCACACGCACAAACATGAAATTTAATCGAGCGTGTGTTTGGGCTGCTCAAGTCATGGTACCGGTGGTTGGACACATCTGGTGGAGCCTTGCAGTACTCACCAACTACATGTACCCAAATTGTCATGGTATGTGCTATGCTACATAATATGATCCTGCGAAAACAGCTGCAGCAGGACCAGCAGAGGCCCGGGCCAAACAGCCCCCACCATTGCCAGGGTCATCACAGGCAGAGCATGACTCGGAGGAGGAACAACCTGAGCCTGCCCCAGTAGGCAGAAGGAGGCATGCCCAGTATACTTTGGCCTTGGCAAAGAGGCAATGCATAGCACATACACTGGCTCAGTAGGAACTGTGGAAATGATACCTCTCTCTGACCCGCACATATAGTAAAAGGGATGCCTACGTTGACACTACCTGCTTTCAAACATGTATAGGGAGTGTAGTATGTGCATCCGACATAGGCAGCCCTGCATCAATACCTGAGGCATGATTGCCATATGTTAAGCAATATAAAGCAGTGCTAAACAGCATTTACCACCATGTAGTATATGTAAACAAAATTGCACACACCAACTAGTACAAATGTGGTCAATGTTGAGTAATATTGGCCAACATCCAGCAATGATGGTTAATATTGAGCAATGTTGGACAAGCTGGGTTTAAGTAGGGAATAGCTGAACAAAAGCCAACATGCTCAGAGTTGCTCTACTGGCCCTTAAGCAGTCTGGTCTGCTCAGTATGAGAATATAAGCAGTGATAGTCTTTGAACCCAGGATACTGTGCACTATAGTCATAGTACTGCACCACTAAACCATGACAGTATTGCAGTGGTTTACCTGTATGAAGAAATGTTGATAAGTCTATGCAAAGTATTCCATGGAAACCCTGCAGGCACAGCATAATCCCTGTCGAGTTATGACACAAAGGTGAGTCCTGCAGTAAGAATAGAACCTGACTTTCAAAACACAGTAGAAATGTTAATATTGGACATGTACACATACATCAACAAATGTAGTGGACCTCAGACAGCAACATACTGAAAGGTCACACTGGGCATGCTCACACACTTGAATACATGAGACAAATGTAAGGCAACAGAACACTGACAGTCTGAACTAGGCATGCACACACACTTAGGCCATGTTGGAGTACAGCAGTGGGCCACACATATCAGGCAGTTGCATGTGTTAACTCAGGAACCTTTCACTATCCAGCAATCTGCCCTGTGCACACACTTATATGACAACAGACATGTATATAATATAGTGGAACCCTGTCATAATCAAATATGTTCTGCAGATACCTAAGCGGTTCATAGAAAGAGGGAAAGCAAAGATGATAAAAACCTGCAAACAGTATCAGCAATAAACATTGTGCATCATAAACATTTTTATAGGTTCAGAGGTTGATACTAGGCTATCTGCCCTAGGGCATGTACAAGCATTAACCAGAGTGTATTTGGCTGCTGCAACCCAGTCAAATCAGAACACTGTGCCCATGAATAGTAGGTCACACAAGATAGCCTATTTACGTTTAGTGTATTGTGCCTGTCTAGCAGGGACCCAGAAGATATCCCATGGGTACACATACAATCACCCATCCACTTGTCAAGATGTCACCTGTAGGTGGTCAGTGGGTGGCTCTGCTTATGCAAAACTGGGACTACACTCTGCAGTGAAGGGAGCCTTTCAGATAATAATCTGTCCCCCCAGCATATCCTATTAACATCTGTGCTGAGGTATATGTCCCTGGAGTGTGTAGCTCCAAAGGAGTTGGATATCCTGAAGTGGAGCATGTCCATTAATTCTGGGTAAGATATTGCCTTAAACTACAGGCGCACAACACATCCTTGTAGATGGTAAGTGACTGAGTAGAGCTGGAGTTACTGTATCTGAACTGTGCAGGGCATCCGTGTGAGTCCCTACATCTGCTTGATGAGTAACATTTGTGGCCATTATAGTTGCTGCAGGTGTCGGGTAAGGTACAACCCAAATGTGGCATAGTAACCAAGCATGGTTGTGATGAGTATAGGGGCACAATGACCACACGTGATCAACATTTGAAACCATGTGGGATATGGTGGGCTATGCAGAAGTACTGTCTAACCACTTTGTCAATGTGATTGTCAAAGGCGAGAGTACGAACAGGTCATGTCCCCATAACCGTAACAACTACTACTGTATGTAATGGATTACTACCTATATGGTAATGTGTGGGCATGTTGTCATTCTCAAAGGGGATGACTATGCAACTAATGGGATGTAGCCATAGGCCATGGCTCAGGCATCAGTCATCCTATCTCTGTGAAACCCTGTATGAGTATGCATGTGCCAGCTGGAGAGTTGATTATGGCACCCAGTTTGCAGTCATCTGCGAACATGGGCAGCCATATCCCTCCTGTGATAGCCTGTACGTCACACAAATATATACTGAACAAGAGAAGTCCCAGGACTGAGCCTTGTGGGATGCCATGTGTAACTGGTGTATAGTCAGACATGGCACCTGCAACACTGAGCATGTGGGTGCTATCCCTGATCCAGGTAGCAATCCATCTTGTGAGATATGTGTCGATATTGATGCCGTGTGGGGTATTGTGTTGAAGGGTTGTGCAAGGTCCAGGCAGGCTGCGTGGACAACCGTCCCAACACTGATGGACCTGGTAACTGTTTAAAGAATACAAACAGGTCCAACAGGCAAGATCTGCCCACAACAATGCTGTAATGTGTAGGACCCAGTGTCTGTAGGTTTCCCATGTCTATGTGCATGAGTCCCATTACAATACACTCCATAGCATTGCAGAACAGGCTAGTTAGCCTTATAGGCTGATATTGTCTGTGGTCTGTTATGACAGTATTCAGTGGAGCGGGACCACTATCGCTGTACACCATTCCATGGGTACAAATCCTGCAGTAACCCTGATATCGAACAGTGATGTAATGTGAGGGTTACGTCTGTCATGAAGGCTGTGTACGACACAAGCCGGGACACTGTCTGGTCCCATTGATGCTGTGTTGTCCGCTGTGGGGAGGGCAGCACTCACCTGTTTATTCGTGATGTCAGGGAGGTTACACTCTGTTGGGATGGACAGTGCCTCCTTAGGGAGGATGGGGGGAGACATCTGCATTGAACCTGTTTGCCAGGATGTTGGCAATGTCTGTGGGTTCAGGGTATGTTTAGTCAGTATGCAGTAACACACAGCATATCAGTGAGTGCCCAGCCAGGTACCTGAATTAACTAAAGAAGGCCTTGTGAGTGTCTGATGTGTTTGGTGCAATTGTACATTAGAAGCGGGCCTGACATAAATACACGAGTGATTGTAGCTGTCTGCTAGTACAGATCACAGATACCTTCCCTGTCTGGGATTGTGCTCTATCATGTAGTAGCTTCCTCCTTTTGTTGTATAGCGTATTAATGACCGGGGTCCACCAGACAGGTCCCCTGCCATTGGAGGAGTGAGTCCAGGTGTTATTTTGGATAGCATGATCCATGTAGTCCACTAGGTGTCCATAGAATGTGTATGTAAAGGATTCAGCAGTCTGAGCCATACTTACCACTGACCCAGGGTCTCTGAAGGATACCACCGTGGTATGGAGAAGTGTGACGTTTGCTTTTGGGAAGTTCACCAAGATTACCCAGGATGGGTGTGGGGCCGGGATATGGATGTCCAGTGAGATAAAGTATGTTATGTCCTTATCAATGAGGGGTATATTGCAGGTGTGGAACATAGAGTCCCCATGTTGGTGATGATCATGTCCAATATGTTGTCCCCTCTTGTAAGTGTGGTGAACAGTTGTGCCATAGCATATGAGTTTACAAATTGTAGCAACTGTTGGGTGAGGGTGTTGGGGCCTGAGTACTATCCCCAGTCAATGTGTGTGTATTTGACGTCACCCAAAATAATGGTGCTTGGGGAGACCGTCATATTGTCCAGTGTTCTCCGGAAAGACGAGTGTGGTTGCTGAGCTTGTGAGTGTGGCCTGTAGCAGGCAACAAACCAAAAGGCAGATTTGCACAATGTTAGGTGCATATGTATGGTCTGTGATGCTGTGTGCAGTGCTACCAATCTGGAGGTATGTGTATCTGTGATGTATATGGATACTCCCCCTATTTGTGTTGGCCATTCCGAGTTATGTGGTCAGAAAGCATGGTACAAAATATAACCTGGTAGTGCTGGTGTGCATATGGGAGCCTGAACCATGTGTCTGTTAGTACACAGATATTGCTATTCTCCATACTGAGGAGATTCCTGAGTGTGGTCAATGTGAGGGTAATACATCTGGTGTTGAGCAGCATTACCCTCAGTGTCATGTACTCTGTAATGTCTGTGGATGTGGGTCTGTCTTTTGAGCCCCACTTAAATAAGGCAGTATGGTGGCAGCAAGTGCCTTAGCCAGTATTCAAAAGTCCAAGGGTGACAGGTGCAATCTGTCCATAGGGAAGCTACATGGCATGTCGAGCATGTCACCCCAGGCTGACAGACACTGTTTCCCCTTTGAATAACATCAATATGTTAGCCAACTGTTAAACGTGATCAGTTTGTTGGTATACTGAGGCATCATACTTGCTGAGTGTACGATGCTAGACAAGGTCAGGGTCATACTGGCCTGGGTTACATGATCAGAGAGTTCCTCTATGTATCATGTCATGTGGTCCAGGGAGGAACATCTGAGGTTGTACGCACTAGCATGGACAATGATGGAGCCAGTCCTGGACTTGCTTTAGAGTGACCTGAGTGCATGTGTTATGTGGTGGATCCTGGCACCTGAGAGACAGCTCAAAGTGACTATTCCCTTGTGTGGCCTGGTCAGTGGGACGTCAGTGTGTCTGACATTAAGTGTCACCTATTACAAGTGTATCAGGTGTGTTGTTTAGCCCGAAGGGCAGTCACTGTGTGGCACACTGACATTGTGAACTATGTGATATGTGGGTATTGTAGTGGGGTAGCAGTTGTTTGTGTGTCTGCTTTGGAGGTCTCTGCTGCTTAGGCAGAGTGTATGTAGAGCCTCCGAGTATGTGTATGTGTGATAATGTGGTTTGATTGCTGTTGCTATCGGTGTATGTGAGACTGATATGTGGTGTGCGTGGTCACCTTCACCACCTGATAGACCATGCCAGTCATGGTTTGAGAGAGCTCAGCCTCCTGTATGTCAATATTGTTGTATCTCTCACATATATCTGAGTGTATTGGGAGGAGGAGAGGGTTGTCTGTGTACATGAGGTAGATGGGACGTTGTGTCATAACCACAATATTTACTAGCTAGACTGGAGAGTACGCACGAAACCGACCCCTGGACATGCCAGTATATTATGATGACATACTCTGTAGTCTGATCACAAAGGATCAGTAGGCTGTTAAGTGTATAAAAGAGTATAACCGGGATTAGTGCTCAGGTTTGTTGGTGTTTTGTAAAGAGTAGCTAAGAAGGAGTCCAGACTGAGAATCATTACATGTCCTTCAGCTATGTCATAAATAGTAATGTACACTCATATATGTCCTGAGTCAGAGCCTACTGTACCTTACTGACAATGCCGACATCCTGTCAGACAGGCCCATATATACATACCCACCTCCCACTGACGATAGTCCCTGACATCATACCAGGAGATATCACGTTTAGAATGGCTGACCAGCTTCCCCCAAAGCCAAAAGCATGGCAGCAATTGCATTACAATGTTTCCCAATATGTGTCATGCATGCACTACAGAACAAACAGACCCTGCACCTGAACAGTCTGTTGAGCCTCACCCACTCCACAGGGTCTGGAACCATCAAATGTGTTACAGCAACATATGGCACTCCCCACAAATGTGGGTGCACAACACACCATGGGAAGTATAGTCCAGTAAGCCTATAAAGTCTGATCTGCAAGGCCATGGAGTGCATCATGGCTGAAGTCATAAACAGAGCTATTGGAAGCTGACAAACACACAACCCTACAAACTGTGGTATGTTCATGTGCAGATCATGGTTCCCAAACATGCTACACCGTTTGCAACGCAGCCACCCAGGACATACATCACTTAAAAGAGCTACACATGTCTGACATAGACTTTGCATAGCTCTTCATCAACATCACAGACACATGTCGTATCCACAAAACCAACAATCTGTGCATAGATATGTGTTAACATATGAAGGGATGTCAATGTGTCTACAGATAGATCAAACAAGGTGCGACTCACAGGGTCCTGTTCAAGCTGTTGATACCTGCCGACCCACATGGATCATTCCTGGGATTGCATAAAAGAAAGTGCAGACACATTTCCATGTCCAGTCTGATGATGTCAGCATCCTACAAATATAGCAGGAGAACAGTGACAACCCACTAAAGTATATAGCATGCTGTGTTAATGCCTCTTTCTCTAGTATCATAACATAGTTAGGTAGGGTTTGAATCCTGCAAGTGCTGTTTGTGTGGGAGGGTTATTTTCTTTGAGAGGAGTAGCCTTTTTGGAGACTGGAAAAACACATTAAAAGAGGTACATCCCTCTTTGGAATGTCTGATGATGTCAGCATCCTACAAATATTCAAGGAGAACAGAAACAACCCAATAAAGCATATAGTGCACTGTATTAATGCATATCTCGCTAGTATCATGATATTGTTAGATAAGGGTTAGAATCCTGCAAGCGCTGACAGTGTGTTATTTTCTTTGAGAGGAGTAGCCTTTTTGGAGACTGGAAAAACACATTAAAAGAGGTACATCCCTCTTTGGAATGTCTGATGATGTCAGCATCCTACAAATATTCAAGGAGAACAGAAACAACCCAATAAAGCATATAGTGCACTGTATTAATGCATATCTCGCTAGTATCATGATATTGTTAGATAAGGGTTAGAATCCTGCAAGCGCTGACAGTGTGTTATTTTCTTTGAGAGGAGTAGCCTTTTTGGAGACTGGAAAAACACATTAAAAGAGGTACATCCCTCTTTGGAATGTCTGATGATGTCAGCATCCTACAAATATTCAAGGAGAACAAAAACAACCCAATAAAGCATATAGTGCACTGTATTAATGCATATCTCGCTAGTATCATGATATTGTTAGATAAGGGTTAGAATCCTGCAAGCGCTGACAGTGTGTTATTTTCTTTGAGAGGAGTAGCCTTTTTGGAGACTGGAAAAACACATTAAAAGAGGTACATCCCTCTTTGGAATGTCTGATGATGTCAGCATCCTACAAATATTCAAGGAGAACAGAAACAACCCAATAAAGCATATAGTGCACTGTATTAATGCATATCTCGCTAGTATCATGATATTGTTAGATAAGGGTTAGAATCCTGCAAGCGCTGACAGTGTGTTATTTTCTTTGAGAGGAGTAGCCCTTTTGGAGACTGGAAAAACACATTAAAAGAGGTACATCCCTCTTTGGAATGTCTGATGATGTCAGCATCCTACAAATATTCAAGGAGAACAGAAACAACCCAATAAAGCATATAGTGCACTGTATTAATGCATATCTCGCTAGTATCATGATATTGTTAGATAAGGGTTAGAATCCTGCAAGCGCTGACAGTGTGTTATTTTCTTTGAGAGGAGTAGCCTTTTTGGAGACTGGAAAAACACATTAAAAGAGGTACATCCCTCTTTGGAATGTCTGATGATGTCAGCATCCTACAAATATTCAAGGAGAACAGAAACAACCCAATAAAGCATATAGTGCACTGTATTAATGCATATCTCGCTAGTATCATGATATTGTTAGATAAGGGTTAGAATCCTGCAAGCGCTGACAGTGTGTTATTTTCTTTGAGAGGAGTAGCCTTTTTGGAGACTGGAAAAACACATTAAAAGAGGTACATCCCTCTTTGGAATGTCTGATGATGTCAGCATCCTACAAATATTCAAGGAGAACAGAAACAACCCAATAAAGCATATAGTGCACTGTATTAATGCATATCTCGCTAGTATCATGATATTGTTAGATAAGGGTTAGAATCCTGACAGTGTGTTATTTTCTTTGAGAGGAGTAGCCTTTTTGGAGACTGGAAAAACACATTAAAAGAGGTACATCCCTCTTTGGAATGTCTGATGATGTCAGCATCCTACAAATATTCAAGGAGAACAGAAACAACCCAATAAAGCATATAGTGCACTGTATTAATGCATATCTCGCTAGTATCATGATATTGTTAGATAAGGGTTAGAATCCTGCAAGCGCTGACAGTGTGTTATTTCCTTTGAGAGGAGTAGCCTTTTTGGAGACTGGAAAAACACATTAAAAGAGGTACATCCCTCTTTGGAATGTCTGATGATGTCAGCATCCTACAAATATTCAAGGAGAACAGAAACCACCAATAAAGCATATAGTGCACTGTATTAATGCATATCTCGCTAAGTATCATGATTGTTTAGAGAGGGGTTAGAATCCTGTAAGCGCTGACAGTGTGTTATTCTCTTTGAGAGGAGTAGCTTTTTGGAGACTGGAAAAACACATTAAAAGAGGTACATCCCTCTTTGGAATGTCTGATGATGTCAGCATCCTACAAATATTCAAGGAGAACAGAAACAACCCAATAAAGCATATAGTGCACTGTATTAATGCATATCTCGCTAGTATCATGATATTGTTAGATAAGGGTTAGAATCCTGCAAGCGCTGACAGTGTGTTATTTCCTTTGAGAGGAGTAGCCTTTTTAGAGACTGGAAAAACACATTAAAAGAGGTACATCCCTCTTTGGAATGTCTGATGATGTCAGCATCCTACAAATATTCAAAGAGTTATTTTCTTTGAGAGGAGTAGCCTTTTGGAGACTGGAAAAACACATTAAAAGAGGTACATCCCTCTTTGGAATGTCTGATGATGTCAGCATCCTACAAATATTCAAGGAGAACAGAAACAACCCAATAAAGCATATAGTGCACTGTATTAATGCATATCTCGCTAGTATCATGATATTGTTAGATAAGGGTTAGAATCCTGCAAGCGCTGACAGTGTGTTATTTCCTTTGAGAGGAGTAGCCTTTTTAGAGACTGGAAAAACACATTAAAAGAGGTACATCCCTCTTTGGAATGTCTGATGATGTCAGCATCCTACAAATATTCAAGGAGAACAGAAACAACCCAATAAAGCATATAGTGCACTGTATTAATGCATATCGCTAGTATCATGATATTGTTAGATAAGGGTTAGAATCCTGCAAGCACTGACAGTGTGTTATTTTCTTTGAGAGGAGTAGCCTTTTTGGAGACTGGAAAAACACATTAAAAGAGGTACATCCCTCTTTGGAATGTCTGATGATGTCAGCATCCTACAAATATTCAAGGAGAACAGAAACAACCCAATAAAGCATATAGTGCACTGTATTAATGCATATCTCGCTAGTATCATGGTATTGTTAGATAAGGGTTAGAATCCTGACAGTGTGTTATTTTCTTTGTGAGGAGTAGCCTTTTTGGAGACTGGAAAAACACATTAAAAGAGGTACATCCCTCTTTGGAATGTCTGATGATGTCAGCATCCTACAAATATTCAAGGAGAACAGAAACAACCCAATAAAGCATATAGTGCACTGTATTAATGCATATCTCGCTAGTATCATGATATTGTTAGATAAGGGTTAGAATCCTGCAAGCGCTGACAGTGTGTTATTTCCTTTGAGAGGAGTAGCCTTTTTGGAGACTGGAAAAACACATTAAAAGAGGTACATCCCTCTTTGGAATGTCTGATGATGTCAGCATCCTACAAATATTCAAGGAGAACAGAAACAACCCAATAAAGCATATAGTGCACTGTATTAATGCATATCTCGCTAGTATCATGATATTGTTAGATAAGGGTTAGAATCCTGACAGTGTGTTATTTCCTTTGAGAGGAGTAGCCTTTTTAGAGACTGAAAAAACACATTAAAAGAGGTACAATCCTCCTTGGAATGTCTGATGATGTCAGCATCCTACAAATATTCAAGGAGAACGGGGGGGGTTATTTTCTTTAAGAGGAGTAGCCTTTTTGGAGACTGGAAAAACACATTAAAAGAGGTACATCCCTCTTTGGAATGTCTGATGATGTCAGCATCCTACAAATATTCAAGGAGAAGAGAAACAACCCAATAAAGCATATAGTGCACTGTATTAATGCATATCTCGCTAGTATCATGATATTGTTAGATAAGGGTTAGAATCCTGCAAGTGCTGACAGTGTGTTATTTCCTTTGAGAGGAGTAGCCTTTTTAGAGACTGGAAAACACATTTAAAGAGGTACATCCCTCTTTGGAATGTCTGATGATGTCAGCATTCCTACAAATATTCATTATTTTCTTTGAGAGGAGTAGCCTTTTTGGAGACTGGAAAAACACATTAAAAGAGGTACATCCCTCTTTGGAATGTCTGATGATGTCAGCATCCTACAAATATTCAAGGAGAACAGAAACAACCCAATAAAGCATATAGTGCACTGTATTAATGCATATCTCGCTAGTATCATGATATTGTTAGATAAGGGTTAGAATCCTGCAAGCGCTGACAGTGTGTTATTTCCTTTGAGAGGAGTAGCCTTTTTGGAGACTGGAAAAACACATTAAAAGAGGTACATCCCTCTTTGGAATGTCTGATGATGTCAGCATCCTACAAATATTCAAGGAGAACAGAAACAACCCAATAAAGCATATAGTGCACTGTATTAATGCATATCTCGCTAGTATCATGATATTGTTAGATAAGTGTTAGAATCCAGCAAGTGCTGACAGTGTGTAATTTCCTTTGAGAGGATTAGCCTTTTTAGAGACTGGAAAAACACATTAAAAGAGGTACATCCCTCTTTGGAATGTCTGATGATGTCAGCATCCTACAAATATTCAAGGGGAACGCACTGTATTAATGTATCAAAGGGTTAGAATCCTGCAAGTGCTGACAGTGTGTTATTTTCCTTGAGAGGAGTAGCCTTTTAGGAGACTGGAAAAACACATTAAAAGAGGTACATCCCTCTTTGGAATGTCTGATGATGTCAGCATCCTACAAATATTCAAGGAGAACAGAAACAACCCAATAAAGCATATAGTGCACTGTATTAATGCATATCTCGCTAGTATCATGATATTGTTAGATAAGGGTTAGAATCCTGCAAGCGCTGACAGTGTGTTATTTCCTTTGAGAGGAGTAGCCTTTTTAGAGACTGGAAAAACACATTAAAAGAGGTACATCCCTCTTTGGAATGTCTGATGATGTCAGCATTCCTACAAATATTCAAGGAGAACGGGGGGGGGTTATTTTCTTTGAGAGGAGTAGCCTTTTTGGAGACTGGAAAAACACATTAAAAGAGGTACATCCCTCTTTGGAATGTCTGATGATGTCAGCATCCTACAAATATTCAAGGAGAACAGAAACAACCCAATAAAGCATATAGTGCACTGTATTAATGCATATCTCGCTAGTATCATGATATTGTTAGATAAGGGTTAGAATCCTGCAAGCGCTGACAGTGTGTTATTTCCTTTGAGAGGAGTAGCCTTTTTAGAGACTGGAAAAACACATTAAAAGAGGTACATCCCTCTTTGGAATGTCTGATGATGTCAGCATCCTACAAATATTCAAGTAGAACGGGGGGTGTTATTTTCTTTAAGAGGAGTAGCCTTTTTGGAGACTGGAAAAACACATTAAAAGAGGTACATCCCTCTTTGGAATGTCTGATGATGTCAGCATCCTACAAATATTCAAGGAGAACAGAAACAACCCAATAAAGCATATAGTGCACTGTATTAATGCATATCTCGCTAGTATCATGATATTATTAGATAAGGGTTAGAATCCTGCAAGCGCTGACAGTGTGTTATTTCCTTTGAGAGGAGTAGCCTTCTTGGAGACTGGAAAAGCACATTAAAAGAGGTACATCCCTCTTTGGAATGTCTGATGATGTCAGCATCCTACAAATATTCAAGGAGAACAGAAACAACCCAATAAAGCATATAGTGCACTGTATTAATGCATATCTCGCTAGTATCATGATATTGTTAGATAAGTGTTAGAATCCAGCAAGTGCTGACAGTGTGTAATTTCCTTTGAGAGGATTAGCCTTTTTAGAGACTGGAAAAACACATCAAAAGAGGTACAATCCTCTTTGGAATGTCTGATGATGTCAGCATCCTACAAATATTCAAGGAGAACGGGGGGGTTATTTTCTTTGAGAGGAGTAGCCTTTTTGGAGACTGGAAAAACACATTAAAAGAGGTACATCCCTCTTTGGAATGTCTGATGATGTCAGCATCCTACAAATATTCAAGGAGAACAGAAACAACCCAATAAAGCATATAGTGCACTGTATTAATGCATATCTCGCTAGTATCATGATATTGTTAGATAAGGGTTAGAATCCTGCAAGCGCTGACAGTGTGTTATTTCCTTTGAGAGGAGTAGCCTTTTTAGAGACTGGAAAAACACATTAAAAGAGGTACATCCCTCTTTGGAATGTCTGATGATGTCAGCATCCTACAAATATTCATTATTTTCATTGAGAGGAGTTGCCTTTTAGGAGACTGGAAAAACACATTAAAAGAGGTACATCCCTCTTTGGAATGTCTGATGATGTCAGCATCCTACAAATATTCAAGGAGAACAGAAACAACCCAATAAAGCATATAGTGCACTGTATTAATGCATATCTCGCTAGTATCATGATATTGTTAGATAAGGGTTAGAATCCTGCAAGCGCTGACAGTGTGTTATTTCCTTTGAGAGGAGTAGCCTTTTTGGAGACTGGAAAAACACATTAAAAGAGGTACATCCCTCTTTGGAATGTCTGATGATGTCAGCATCCTACAAATATTCAAGGAGAACAGAAACAACCCAATAAAGCATATAGTGCACTGTATTAATGCATATCTCGCTAGTATCATGATATTGTTAGATAAGGGTTAGAATCCTGACAGTGTGTTATTTCCTTTGAGAGGAGTAGCCTTTTTAGAGACTGAAAAAACACATTAAAAGAGGTACATCCCTCTTTGGAATGTCTGATGATGTCAGCATCCTACAAATATTGGGGTTATTTTCTTTGAGAGGAGTAGCCTTTTTGGAGACTGGAAAAACACATTAAAAGAGGTACATCCCTCTTTGGAATGTCTGATGATGTCAGCATCCTACAAATATTCAAGGAGAACAGAAACAACCCAATAAAGCATATAGTGCACTGTATTAATGCATATCTCGCTAGTATCATGATATTGTTAGATAAGGGTTAGAATCCTGCAAGTGCTGACAGTGTGTTATTTCCTTTGAGAGGAGTAGCCTTTTTAGAGACTGGAAAAACACATTAAAAGAGGTACATCCCTCTTTGGAATGTCTGATGATGTCAGCATCCATTTTCTTTGAGAGGAGTAGCCTTTTTGGAGACTGGAAAAACACATTAAAAGAGGTACATCCCTCTTTGGAATGTCTGATGGTGTCAGCATCCTACAAATATTCAAGGAGAACAGAAACAACCCAATAAAGCATATAGTGCACTGTATTAATGCATATCTCGCTAGTATCATGATATTGTTAGATAAGGGTTAGAATCCTGCAAGCGCTGACAGTTTGTTATTTCCTTTTAGAGGAGTAGCCTTTTTATAGACTGGAAAAACACATTAAAAAAGGTACATCCCTCTTTGGAATATCTGATGATGTCAGCATCCATTTTCTTTGAGAGGAGTAGCCTTTTTGGAGAATGGAAAAACACATTAAAAGAGGTACATCCCTCTTTGGAATGTTTGATGATGTCAGCATCCTACAAATATTCAAAGAAAACAAAAACAACCCAATAAAGCATATAGTGCACTGTATTAATGCATATCTCGCTAGTATCATGATATTGTTAGATAAGGGTTAGAATCCTGCAAGCGCTGACAGTGTGTTATTTCCTTTGAGAGAAGTAGCCTTTTTAGAGACTGGAAAAAGACATTAAAAGAGGTACATCCCTTTTTGGAATGTCTGATGATGTCAGCATCCATTTTCTTTGAGAGGATTAGCCGTTTTGGAGACTGGAAAAACACATTAAAAGAGGTACATCCCTCTTTGGAATGTCTGATGATGTCAGCTTCCTTCAAATATTCAAGGAGAACAGAAACAACCCAATAAAGCATATAGTGCACTGTATTAATGCATATCTCGCTAGTATCATGATATTGTTAGATAAGGGTTAGAATCCTGGAAAAGCTAGCAGTGTGTTATTTCCTTTGGGAGGAGTAGCCTTTTTAGAGACTGGAAAAACACATTAAAAGAGGTACATCCCTCTTTGGAATGTCTGATGATGTCAGCATCCATTTTCTTTGAGAGGAGTAGCCTTTTTGGAGACTGGAAAAACACATTAAAAGAGGTACATCCCTCTTTGGAATGTCTGATGATGTCAGCATCCTAAAAATATTCAAGGAGAACAGAAACAACCCAATAAAGCATTTAGTGCACTGTATTAATGCATATCTCGCTAGTATCATGATATTGTTAGATAAGGGTTAGAATCCTGCAAGCGCTGACAGTGTGTTATTTCCTTTGAGAGGAGTAGCCTTTTTAGAGACTGGAAAAACACATTAAAAGAGGTACATCCCTCTTTGGAATGTCTGATGATGTCAGCATCCATTTTCTTTGAGAGGAGAAGCCTTTTTGGAGACTGGAAAAACACATTAAAAGAGGTACATCCCTCTTTGGAATGTCTGATGATGTCAGCATCCTACAAATATTCAAGGAGAACAGAAACAACCCAATAAAGCATATAGTGCACTGTATTAATGCATATCTCGCTAGTATCATGATATTGTTAGATAAGGGTTAGAATCCTGCAAGCGCTGACAGTGTGTTATTTCCTTTGAGAGGAGTAGCCTTTTTAGAGACTGGAAAAACACATTAAAAGTGGTACATCCCTCTTTGGAATGTCTGATGATGTCAGCATCCTACAAATATTCAAGGAGAACAGAAACAACAAATAAAGCATGTAGTGCACTCTGTTAATGCATATCTCACTAATATCATGACATTGTTAGATAAGGGTTTGAATCCTGCAAGTACTGACAGTGTGTTATTTCTTTTGAGAGGAGTAGCCTTTTTGGAGACTGGAAAAACACTTTAAAAGAGGTGCATCACTCTTTGGAATGTCTGATGATGTCAGCATCCTACAAATATTCAAGGAGAAGAGAAACAACCCAATAAAGCATATAGTGCACTGTATTAATGCATATCTCGCTAGTATCATGACGTTGTTAGATAAAGGTTAGAATCCTGCAAGCGCTGACAGTGTGTTATTTCCTTTGAGAGGAGTAGCCTTTTTGGAGACTGGAAAAACACATTAAAAGAGGTACATCCCTCTTTGGAATGTCTGATGATGTCAGCATCCTACAAATATTCAAGGAGAACAGAAACAACCCAATAAAGCATATAGTGCACTGTATTAATGCATATCTCGCTAGTATCATGATATTGTTAGATAAGGGTTAGAATCCTGCAATTGCTGACAGTGTGTTATTTCCTTTGAGAGGAGTAGCCTTTTTAGAGACTGGAAAAACACATTAAAAGAGGTACATCCCTCTTTGGAATGTCTGATGATGTCAGCATCCTACAAATATTCAAGGAGAACAGAAATAACCATATAAAGCATATAGTGCACTGTATTAATGCATATCTCGCTAGTATCATGACATTGTTAGATAAGGGTTAGAATCCTGTAAGCGCTGACAGTGTGTTATTTCCTTTGAGAGGAGTAGCCTTTTTAGAGACTGGAAAAACACATTAAAAGAGGTACATCCCTCTTTGGAATGTCTGATGATGTCAGCATCCTACAAATATTCAAGGAAAACAGAAATAACCATATAAAGCATATACTGCACTCTATTAATGCATATCTCGCTAGTATCATGATATTGTTAGATAAGGGTTAGAATCCTGCAAGCGCTGACAGTGTGTTATTTCCTTTGAGAGGAGTAGCCTTTTTGGAGACTGGAAAAACACATTAAAAGAGGTACATCCCTCTTTGGAATGTCTGATGATGTCAGCATCCTACAAATATTCAAGGAGAACAGAAACAACCCAATAAAGCATATAGTGCACTGTATTAATGCATATCTCGCTAGTATCATGACATTGTTAGATAAGGGTTAGAATCCTGTAAGTGCTGACAGTGTGTTATTTCCTTTGAGAGAAGTAGCCTTTTTAGAGACTGGAAAAACACCTTAAAAGAGGTACTTCCCTCTTTGGAATGTCATATGATGTCAGCATCCTACAAATATTCAAAGAGAACAGAAACAACCCAATAAAGCATATAGTGCACTGTATTAATGCATATCTCGCTAGTATCATAACATTGTTAGCTAAGGGTTTGAATCCTTCAAGCGCTTACAGTGTGTTATTTCCTTTGAAAGGAGTAGCCTTTTTGGAGACTGGGAAAACACAATAAAAGAGGTACATCCCTCTTTGGAATGTCTGATGATTTTAGCATCCTACAAATATATCAGGAGAACAAAAACCAGCCAGGAATGCATATAGTGCACTGTGTTAATGTGTATCTTTCGAATATCATAGCATAGTTAGGTAGGGGTTTGAATCCTGCAAAAGCTGAGTGTGGTTGTGTGCATGTGTGCCACAGGCTGTTAAAGCAGTGTGGGTTTTGCTTTTACTACAGTATGACATATGATTAAAACAGTATGTGCATTGCACACATTGGGTATCTGTGTGGCAAATGAATATGTGTACATGTGACCTCAATCAGTACATAGGTGTGAAGCCTGCATACTACATGAATACATTTGTTTCCTTCGACAGATTGTGCCGCTGCTTCTCAGATCATAGGTCACATATGTATGTATGCGACAAGCCCGGCCACTGTAGTGATCCGTGGCCAAGGTCATCTGTGCCACCCACACCCATGACACGTACTATAGAGTACTGTGAGTGAGGGTAATTGCCTGGGGTATATGTCATACATGTTCATACACAACAACAACTGGCAGTAATGGACAGTCATTATAGGTGTGCAACAGCCCTGTGGATATGCATGCAGGCCCCTAATGTGTTATGTGAAACACCGATGGACCCCACAATACCTATGGATATGTGGATACCAAGGGACAGATGACATAACACGTGTCTGTCTGTACACATAGGTACCCAACATACATGTTAAGGGCTACCACCTATGTGGTACTGTCGGGATAGTATGTCTAGTAAATGTGGGTGACTATGCCATAGTCGGCTTATGACTATACAGCATGTATTGGACAACAGGTATCTGTCTGTATGATACCCTTGTGTAGGATATGCGTCCCATCCAGGGAATGCAGTGTAGGCCAATGCATGCATTTCCAGATGTGGATGGACATATCCCTAGTGTGTTTGCATATACCTTAGAGGGCTATATGCCACACAGGTGTGGTCCCAGGAACGTGTGGTGATCAATACCACTGGTTACTGTTATAGTATAGTACCGGAAGGATCCAACTGTTCCTGAGTTCCCTACAACTGTGTGTCATTTGTCAGGACATCATCTAATGATTGGTTATAGTCATGCTGTTGAGGTGGTGTATACTACCAGACTGCAGATCATTGACAGATATCAACAGTATCATCCACAGCATAGTGACAACCCATGTCATACACACATGTGTACCCATGTTAGTACATATCTGTAGTAGAATGCATACTGGCCATCAAAAGATACCATGAGATGTTAACAATGTGTACAACAGGGTATGTCACACATCCCATGTGCCCACTATGCACATACATGTAGACAGTGCACACACACCATGTTCACAGATGTATACCTGCTAATTTGTAATGCACACATCACACACGTACTGTCTACTCACTAATACATGCTGGCAACACTGTACACTTCAGCCAAGTGGCACATGGGTGGACAATACATACTCAGACCTAACACTGGTGTAAACAATGCTACAATGACTATCAGAGCTGTGATGCATAATGCCTGCTCAGATATACCTACAAGGATATCAGTACACTTTCCTGTTGGCAACTTGCAATTATTGCTACACTGCTATATTGTCACCCTGTGCATCAGAACCATGTTAGTCTATTCCTGCATCAATGTGACAGATGACAGGAGGTGTCACAGGTGTCATCATATGCACAGGGTGTGTTGTTGATTTGCCAGAGCCCGACATTGACCCATCCAATCGACATGTCTGTGTGTGTGTGTGTGTGTGTGTGTGTGTGTGTGTGTGTGTGTGTGTGTGTGTGTGTGTGTGTGTGTGTGTGTGTGTGTGAGGGACAACAGTACAACATGGGCCAATGCTGATGTAATGTGTGTGTGTGTGTATGTGTGAGCCCTAGTTGTTTGGTTAATGTGTGTGTGTCTGCATGCACACAACTTCACCATGTGACTGCCATATATGGGCGGTTGTGGGACAGCCACAGACTGTACATGCTGGGCCATACAGATCACTGTCTCTGGCCACAGACATGGTACCTGTGCCTCGCAGGGGTGCTACGGGCAGTATCGGGTACCAACCCTGACTGGGTGCTATCATTAGAGGCAGAGGTATGATGACTGGACCCATGTCCCTGCTGGAACTGGCCAGTGCCATGTGCACGTGGTCTAGTAGGATGGTCAATGGACAGGCCAGCCCCAGCATGGTACTGCCACAACGGGAGCAGCTGTGATCCGTGGTCCATCCGCGACGACTACCAGCTGATGCTGTTGCTGGCATGCATCTGTGTCGGCTTCCCATCTGTCCCACATGGTCCTGGCTCATGGCTAACACATTGTGGAGGACATCTAATGTCTCCCTCCAACGGCTATCAATGACCTCAGTGTAATTCCGGATGGCACTGGCAAGGTCATGGATGCTGTCATTGATAGCAGTGTAATGGGCCCTCTGCACACTTAGTCCCTGTCAGGTGTACCATTCCATATGTGCCTGTGCCTGCATTACAGCCCGGAACATACTGGAGGTTGTAATACCTCTGGGGGCATGTCTGCCAGGGGCACTACGACCAGTGGTGCTCCCGCGAGAACCCCTGGACTTCCGCCTATGTGGTACCGTTCCAGTAATCCAGCTATGGCTGCTGTGAGGGGATGCACGTGCCATGGGTACCACACTTTCCTGGTCAATGCCGACTGTATGCTGTCCCTCAGCTAAGGCCATTGGTGATGAGGGATGTATTGGTAGTATGAGTGTGTGCATAGATGGGGTTGAATGCTGTGTACTGTCGATTGGTGGACCGACAGACCCTAACAGACCTTCCTGTGCCACAATACATGTCTCATCATCTCCACTATTAGTGGCAGTGACATCAGGTTCCCTGCTGCATTCAGACACCCCTAACTCAGCAGCTGTAAAAGGAAGACAGGAAACACACTTCACAATATGTACATGATGTTAGCACACATGCACACATGCACACATGCACACATGAACACATGCACACATGCAGACATGCACACATGAACACATGCACACATGCACACATGCACACATAAACACATGCACACATGAACACATGCACACATGCACACATGAACACAAATACACTGCTCACCACAGCACACACACACACATACACACCAGAAATCCAACACATACACAATAGTGGGTGAAGGTGGGTGACAGTATCACAAGGAAAACAGTCACCTCACACTTGTCAGCATGCAGAATATGTGTTGCTCAAGACCATGCAGTGCAAGTGTTGATGACCCTATTTAATGACATTATACATGGTTGTGATGCATGTGTGTAGTTGTTCAGTGATTGTCTACACCCTGGAACGCAATGTGTACATGGACACAACATTGCTGTGCAAGTATTATCTGCTCTGCAATGTCCTGTGCACCATCACTCAATGGTATACATACCAAGGCTGCATGTGCTATCTGTGTGACACATAGATTGCCATGTCTGCTTACAGTGTCTGTGTCCATAGCAAATAATAGTGGGCACAGGTGTAGCAAATGCATGCAATGTACAGACATGGGATAAGTGGTGCATGTAGACGTGAAGGAATCCCAATGCTCGACATGTCCATTGTGCAGTGGTTATGGTGAGTGTGGGACATATTGCAGATATGTCGGTGCCAGCCATAACACTGCATGCTACATGACTGCAACATTAAACACCACACTTACCCAATGTGTGTCATGTGACCTATACACCCAATAGCATTCCAGGACATATATGTGACTCTTTGTACAGATGGCGACAGCTGTGCATATTGTGTATACTGGCATATGTACGCACACACACAACATGCTATGCATATTGTGTATAGGTGCATATGTTTGCACACACACAACAATTAGGTGCAAAGCAAAGACCGCTATGTGTAGTACTGTGGTCACTGTAACTGGATGGGGTGTACTATCATGTGCCATCATCATCATCATCATCATGCATCTTGTAGTCACTCATGGCTACTACTGTGTGACAGACCACCACCTAGCATGCTGTACCTGAATTGCAGTGCCGTGGCTACATTCATTATTACACAGCCACTTTGTACATGGGTGTATGAGGTACCCAATAGGGAGCATTGCCTAACATGACTGTGTTATGTGTTGAAGAGTGTTGCACAGCCCCATGATAGGCATCTACCCCTGAGGTACATCATGTGGGTGTGGATGACATGTGGGATACTGAGGTGTGACCTTACAGTGGGTGTGTGGTTACACCATCTGTAGCATGTCTTTGTGTACTGCGTATAACAAATGTGTTATGTTGTGTACAGGTGTTGCAACTATGCCTATCCAATGTGCAGTACGGGGTTGCCACAACCGTGTCTTATGCTCTGTGTATTGCATGTCAGTGAGGCAGCTACTGACATTACTGAGCTGTGCAATGTCTTACAGCAAACATGCGTGGCATGCATTATGCATAGGTGTGTTACGTGTACATGGCCTACACCTCACCTATGACATGCATATTTCATTACCAACATTGCAGTTATAACACATTCACCAGCATGGATCGGATGCTTTGCTGTCACACCAGAGGGACCTATGAGAATATGAAAGAGTTAGTCAGTGGCCACAACTGTGGCATTGCTACAGTGGGTATGCTAAACTGCAGTATAACAACAGTCAACAGTCACAGGTGTAGAGATATTATTTGAAATATCAGTATTGCACAACACTAGGCAGCAAAACTGCTAAACACACAGTACACATCTCACGTAGACATAATCTAACAATACAGTTAACTGCCGTCTACAGATAGGGCATCTTACCTGCTTGCTCTGGGTGGACATGCTGGGTGGCTCCGGCCTCCATGACAACACATGTCAGAGGTTGATGTTGCTGTTGTCCAGGAGCCACCACGCTTAGGAGCAGCTCCTCCACTCTGGTGAGGGGGGATGAATGGCAACCCCACCACCTGTGGCATGCTGTTGTCTTTGGATATCAGACGCACGCCGCCGGACATGTCATATTAAATCACTCTAGTGATGGCGTACCTGCTCATATGTCCGGTTATGCATGCCTATGTCATTTACCCGACAAACAAGTTCCTGCCACAGTGCAGTCCACTCCTGCTGGTGCTGGCTGCTTCTGGAGAACAGCATTGTGTACTGCTGCAATAGGCTTTGTAGTATCACCTCTTCCTCATCCGCTGTGTACGATGGATTGCGTTGGTGGGCCATCTGGCTGAAAAAGATATGAACAATATGTGTGAGCGAGTCCTGTGCCACACTTTACACCTTTAACTACAGATATCACTTTACTGACATATATACCATCCTATTGTCTGTCAGAGGTAACACATGTTCAATACCACTTATTGGTTCTCAGGCCACAACTAACTAACAGTGCCTGGCACACTCTATATATCACACCACTATACAACAGTGCCCGATACACTGTTTGTGACACATTGCACAACCTCAAGACAGGGGTGTATATCACACCAATGCACGAACAGAGATGTCATCCATTGCAATGGATGTAAAGTACAGGTACAGTAGTACCAGTCAACCACTCTAGTCATTGATGCCATAGCCCTGCCTAACAGATGTGTACAGTTGTTACTATAGGTGGCATACTGCTGTAACACAGTATATATGTTGCTGGATACACATTATATCCTGTAACACACATATGATTGCAGCCATTGTACAGGCATGATTGCGCACACATCAGACAAACATACAACACACCACTGTATGCCAACACAGATGAGCATTACCTGTGTACCATAAAGTACTGTGTGCCACTACTTACACACCCTTATGCCTGAGTTTTGTCCTCTGTGCAGACTACAGGAAACACACATGACAATGTTTCCAAGCAATGTGAGCACACACCATACTGTGCTGTTTAGGCCTACAGCTTCTGGTAGTACTACAGTTCATATGGGAGTTGGATTCACCAGCAGTACCACTCACTAAGCATACATGTATTGCTTTAGCCTACAATGAGACACCACATTCGTCAACAAGGAACTACGTCACATCATATGCCGTACTACTATGTCTGCCTAACAGTATATTACACATCATTTGCTGTCCTCACAGCTAGGATAGACACTACAATGTCAGATACAACTTCACACTAAGCTATCACACCTTTACAGACCTTGCACACATTCAGCATTACACTTATTCACCTCACATAGCAGGTATTGGATTGAGTACATGTGTGAGTGCATAGTGTCATAGGTAGGTAATATGCTGTTGGCCCTAGGGCCTACTTCAGCCTAGCCATATGCTACGCTGGCCTTTGGCACACATGTACTTTGATTTCACTTGCCCCTGCCAACCAGAACCACAGAGGTGTTTTCTGGGGTGTATTACCAATCTCACACACAATCATCAGGGGTATTTATGACAACTGCTAATGAGGAGCCTTGTTTGCTATTGCTAGGTGGTCTATTCCAGTGTATGGCATATCTCTGAGATGGGAACCTATCCTTCCAGCATGTGCTGTTTAGTGAGCTAACAAGGTTTAGGGCCCTAGAGCGTGTATCCTAGAGGGATTGTGATATGTTGCCATGGTGGTTGTCACCCAGCTATGGGTGTGACATACCTCTGTATGTCCGGCAGAGGTCACCTCTGTGTGGCCAGTATGCAGTACAGTGTAGATGTGGTTTTGTGAGTCAGTCTGCATAGGGCATCTGTTTGCGGCCAGTATTACCCTTTGGGAGGTATGTCTGTGGCCTTTTTACCTGGTGTAGTTGTCATGTGAGGTACATACCACACAGGGCATTGTGATGAGTAGAGGGGAACACTGCCTATATTTCTATAGATGACACACCTGTTGTCATGACACATAGCACACAGACTGTTTACAGGTGTAGTGTGGCACTGTCTTCATCAAAGTGGAGGCTACTGTCCACCTGTGTCCCATGTTCCCTTATCACACCTTCACTGTTAGGTAGATCTCTACCTATGTGGTAGTTAATGGGTACAGTGTTTTGGGAAGGAGGAATAGCACTGCAGTATCAACACTTGTCTACAGTCCATGCCTTGGTCACCACACACCTGTTGCAGTACATATGACCCAGTGTCACTCTGTCTCTCCCTCTCTCTCTATATGGCTATATAGATATATATATATATATATATATATATATATATATATATATATATATATGTGTGTGTGTGTGTGTGTGTGTGTGTGTATATATATATATACATATATATATATATATATATATATATATATATATATATATATATTATATATCTATGCATATCTATACACATACATGTACACATCCATTGCTGTACACATGGATGTACATATAGTCACATGTAAAGTCCACCTTTTGTGGTGGGGATATCACCTATGCGACAGTTGAGGGATGTACAGTTATGTCATTATATTGCACAGTGTTGTGCAGAATGCATGTGGGTGTCCTCAGCCCATGTAGCATTAGCAGGCCTTACTGGCTGTAACACAGCAGATCTGACAAATCAGTCCCACAGCATTTAACCACCATATGACATATATCAGCACTGCATGCTGTTTTCTAGGCCACACACTACGACCTACATAGATATATGCACATATCAACCTTCAATGACAGATATCTGCCCACCCTTCACTAACAGTTGCAGTATGTCCCTTGCCCTATGCACATGTGTGGATACAGATAGATACATACTGCTGCCACACATGGATGATTTGCAGTGTGTAGAGTACTCTTCAGGAACATCTACTACATGCCAACACATACATGTGAGTTACATACCTTACCTTTGTATTTCCCTGCTCCATGTGTTACGGTTTTGTAGGTTTTTATTTATTTTTTTTTGGTTGTTTGTTTTGGGTTTTCCCCCTCTATTTCAGTTTATGTCTCAGTTTCTCTTTCTGTTGTGTCTCTGTCGCTGTCTGTGTCTCTGTCTCTCTCTCTCTCTCTCTCTATCTCCCAGCATCTGCAATGGTAGAATTGCATGTGTGGACTGCAGGTACAGCCTGATTTTCTAGGTATCTGCACTTGTGCATGTGACAGCCTCTGCACTAATTGCTGCCCACCATTCAGTAATTGCATGCAGCCTGCTGTGTGGTGATTGCATTACTCACTGTGATTGCAGCCCACTGCTATAAAATGCTAGGTTAGGTAGGCGTAGCCCTTTCAGATGTCCAAGGTGGGGCCCATACTTGTTTGCTCTGGACACCGTTGTGTCAATCAGAAGGTTGGTATATGTCTCTTATCTGAAGCTAGGGTTGTAGCCAGTTATATGCATGTTGTACTCAAACCTGAATGTTGCTGCTTCCAGTACACACTTCTCAGTGTAGACATGTACTCACCCCTCCAAATGCTAACACAGGATACATGGGAGTATGTACTTTATTTCTGACTTACACAATTAACTGCCATACAAATGTGGCTATTGCACTGTATTCCTGTGGCCAGTATTTATCCTGGTCTGATACTGTGTGGTGTTTGTAAGGTGCTACTGTAACATTATTCCCTGCTAGGATGGCTGGCTCTCCATTCACAGTCATGTCATGCAATTCCACAAAAACTGCTGGTAAAGACCCACAGAACAGGATTTGTGTTATACCATTCCTAATTTCCATTTACATTCCCTCATTGCAATGCATGATATATTTATTTCAGAACCAAGTTATTTGTATATTTCCTGTGACTTAGTGGTATTTCATGCAGTCTATTGTGTCAATGGTCTGGATTTCGAGACTGGCAGAGGTTTTTTCTTTTGCTGCTCAGCAGAACAAGGGCCCTGCCATAGAGTGACTAAGGCACTTTTAAGCAGTTATAAGCAGGTTTGCATGGGTTTGTGTGATGCTTAGTGACACTTAGCTAAGCGCACACATGCGCACACTCTCTTAAACCAGATTACTACTGCTTAAAAGTGCTTACTCTCGCTAATCCCCGCGCTAATTTCTTTTAAAGAAAAGAAAATGGGGAGATAGGAAAGTGGTGAAAAAGGGGGCACAAAGAGGGACAGACAGTAGGTAAACAAACTTGGGATGTGCAGGACAGGTGTAGGGAAGGTCCATAGCTGCCCATTTCTTTACTAGCAACAGCTGTACATATTCAATAAATTTGGAGTGATATTTGAAACCTTCCATCCGTGGGAGAGGGGTGAGGACAACAAAGTATGTTGTACTGACAATTATAATTATCAGTTTACATGTCCAATGGACATGTGTGTGAAATGGGCAGCTATGTATGGGGAGTAATTTTTTGTGGGTACAGATTGCCCATTTATTTATTTTTTTTCACGTGAGAGTGGGAAGTGAGGTAGAGGAAGTAGGTATGTCTGGGGACATAGGTTGGGGAGGTAAACATACAAGACAGACAAGATGCATACAGGGGCGGTGTATGACACATGGGGTGGCTGAACACAACTGACGGTGTCGGAAGTTTGGAAATCGCAAGCCCATGAGCCCACAGCTGGTAACAGTGGAATTGAGATCCCCACCCATGGGCAGTCACCACTGCACCTTTACAGCCCCAAGGGTGGCTTTGCTGGGGGCTGTGTAGGACGGGCAGGCTCACCCATGAGACGCTCCACTCTTTCCTCGAGCTGGTGTAGGGGATCAGTGACTGAACGCTGGCTCTCCCTACGCACCACAACCTGGACCCTTCGAAGGGTGACAGGTGCCCCTTCTCCACCCATGCTTGCACAGGGGGGACGAGACCCATCCCCTGTAGTGCTTCCACCCAAAGGTGGCACAGGACCAACAGAGGAGGGGAGCCCGGGCTGGGCACCGGACCTGCTGGTGCCAGGTGCACTCGCCAGCTGAGGAGGGACAGGTGGGTCCGCTGGGACCGGCCTTCCCATATGTTCTGTGATTAGGTGTGTTTAATTACAACATAAACAGCAGCATTCCAGATTAGTTGTAACAACATGCAGTAATATTCCCATTAACCCAACACACCAAGGTTCCAACAGTTGAACAGCAAGCATAACACATGCATATATTGAACCACAGTGGATATTCCAACAGCATGCAGGGATGTTTGATAGCAACAGGCCACCATGATTGTGGTGTTTAAACAGGACACATGCATCAACATGAATGCAAATATTTATAGAACAATAGGACATATGTCCCAACAAATATTTAAGATAACACATACCCATTGAGGTGTGGAATTGCATGGTTTATGCACATACAATAGGGTGTAGAAAAAACCTTGGTTAACATCTTATAATTACCTTTTAGTCTACACTACATTCCTAGTGACTGCAGGTGTCTATCCCCTACATGTATTATTACACTTGCCACCATACAATAGGTTGTGTAATGGGTTTGGCTAGTTCAATATATGCCTGACCTATATCTGACATACTAACTGGCCAGGATGCAGATGTTACTGCTACATATTTCTTGATTGCATTTCTATTTCTTTATCTACATATCTGGGATGTTTTCACATGACATTTTCACTTCGATTTGTAAAGAACCCTGCATTTCTTGACACACACTCACATTTCTGGGGATAAACTAACATGCTACACATGTGCCAGATTTACTTATGCATGCCAGCCAGTAACTGACTGTTGCAGACTGTATATATGCTTCACAGCTACTAGCACTTCCATCACCCACTTTATATGGGACTGCACAACTCTGGGTTGCCAGCACTTTTTCAAACAGTACTATTTGTATAATGCAAGGATGCAACAATATTTCAAACTCTGTGACACAGACACACTCCGGGTTTTAGACCTTTATTAATGGCATTACACACTTTTCCACAAGCTCAGTCCTTTATTTGTTTTAATGGTGCATATGGCAGACATGTTCAAGACATATTGTACCTTTATTAATAGGTTAGAACACTCTTTTTTCAGGCTCACTCACTTATTTTATATGACAGTGCCTGCAGAGATAGTATTCCAGACATATGTTACCTTTCTTAATGGGTTACTATACTCTTTTTCTGCCTCTGACGTTTTTATCTGACAGTACATGCAGAGGACTTATTCAGGCAATTTTATGGCTGTATTATTGGACTACAACACTTTCTTTCATGCTCTCTCCCATATTTTATATAACAATACATGCAGGATAATCACTAACCTGCCTGGTGGCGCAGCCTTAGCAGCCTATCGGCATAGGCTTGCTGATTCACAGCACGGTCACCTGCAGCTGTAAAGTAAATGAAGGGATATTGAGACATACCTATCCATTATACATACTCAATTATCAATTCTTACATACTGCATTCCATGGCTACATACTCAGTTGTGGGGCATTCTGCATCCCACGGGCCTCCTGTATCCATTGGTTCAGGCGGTCCTGCATCCATCTCTTCAGGTCTGCATGGTGGTGACAGACCTGCTCACCAGTCCGAGGAACGCCTGTGGCACTGGTGAGCTCATGAGCTAACTGGTTCCAAGCCTCTGCCTTGCCCTCCGTCCCTTGGAACTGGCCCTGCTGGAGTCTTGACTCATGACAGTGGACAAGGAGCCAAACCATGTATTTCGACTCCTTGATGCCCCAACGTTGCATTCGGAAGCGTGTTCTCTCTCCAACACCAGCCATTCTAACTGAAGATGTGAGCTACAATCAGTTATGGTGTGTATTCCCGCCTATGGGGCTTAAATATGCCGCATTTCCCGCACTTTTTTGTGATTGGCCGTATTTTAAAATTATCAGCTGACTGGAGACCTGCTTAGTAATGGTTAAACTACCATTAGTAAGTATATGTCTGTTAACAGTGGCTGTTTCCCCTAAGTTGTCATGGCTTAATGGTTCTGTGCTTGTGATGCACAGAGTCCTGGGTTTGAACCTTGTCATTCATTTTATTTTCATACTGTCCAGACAGGCTAGGGGGTGTGGCTGCGTTTAAGCAACTTTGCTCTACGTTGCTCCTCGGTGCCCTGGTTGGCACGGCGCACACATCCGCAAACACATTGTGCTGGTTAAAGCGCTATTTCACTATAGGAACCTCTATTGCGCTGGCTTAACCGTTATTAAACTATGGGCAACTCTATTGAGCTGGGTGAAGCGCTGCTTAACTGCAGGCAATTATATATCAGGATCATTTAAAATATTTATTTTGTTCACTAATACATTGGCCATTTCACTGCGTTTTACAACTATTTACACATATTTGTCTGGTATTATTTCATATACTGATTTAAAAATAAATACTAAGGGGAGTGGTGGGACTCAAACCGTGAATGCCGCTTCTTTGTGCGAATGCTTTACCATTACGCTATTGCTATTTGGTGTGATTTGCATAAACATTCTTTCTTATGCGCTTCCATGTCAGAATTGCTAACTCTAGCTAAGCAATGGGAACACCCGTGCACACACGCGCAAATACGGGCAGCTATTTCGGGTATTTAAAAAAATAAAATTAACTTTTTACTTTTTATAACTGTGATGGGGGTTTACAATGTCAGGGAGTGTGGTGTTGGGTGCAAGGACATTTGAGCGGACTCGCTCTTGTGTATTTGCTTTTACTTTTCAATCACTTGCAGGGGATGTGGACATTTAGACTGCTCGGCAGTCGGACACGCCCCCTGCTTTCTTACGTGGTCTGTATGCAAATTATGGTTGGGTCAGCGTGCCCTCATGCATATTTATGGCACGCTGATGTCATACCATTCAACTTCAGCCTCCAAGTAAGACTTATTAAGTCTTACATGGAGGATTCATGAATCCGGGGGAGAGTCTCCAGCCCTGTTGTTTGACTTACAAATATTTACAAGAAGTCTATGTGATGAACGTAAGGTCTTTAGATTGCTGTAGGGGATAATGAGGGTAGATAGTGTAGGGGTATTGGTAGGATGGTAAAGGGTTTTGTGGTCAATGGTAAGTTGGTGGAATTTAAGCTGATTTTGTAATTCAAACCATCCTAGTTGCTTTAGGTTAATACAGTAGTGGGTTCTGAAACGGTTATCTGTAGCAAATTTGGCTATGCTATTGCAGGCATTTTCCATTTTATTAAGGTTGCTTTAGAGAGATTAGTGCATATGGGTGAGGCATAGAGGAGAGTAGAAATTAGATGAGTGTGAGCAATAGTTATTCTTATTGCAGGAGAGAGAAAGGGTTTGATCCTGTAGAGAGAGCCCAGTTTTCTATTAACAGATTTTAAGATATTGTTAATATGGGTGTCAAAGTTAAGGTTGTTATCTATGGTGATACCTAGTAGTTTGGTAGTTGGGTCTGGGGATATGGGAGTACTGTTATTTGATGTTACTCTGAAGTCTATTGGGAGGGACTTACAAGTAGGAGTGAAAAGGAGGAGTTTAGCTTTTTGGGGGTTTAGAAGGGGACAGCATCGAGTAAACCATTTTTCAACTGTGTTAAAGACCTTTTGGGTAAGGGAGTGAAGTTCAGATATTGATGTGGCTGAGCATATGAGTGTCGAATTATCTGCATATTGTATGCATGTAGCTTGTGGGAATGCTAGGTGAAGGTCGTCGATAAATATAGAAAATAGGAGGGGTCCTAATATGGACCCTTGGGGGACCCCTATGTTGATGGGCAGATGGGTAGATAGAATGTTATGCCAAAGCACGGCCTGTTGTCTGTTGTCCAGATAGGCTTGGGACCATTTTATAGCTAATGCATCTAGTGACAGAGATTTGAGAATATTTATAAGCAGTAGTAGTGCTGTGGGAAGGTCTGAAACCATGTTGAGAGTTGGAAAGTAAGTTATTTTGGATTAGGTGGTCTAGCAATAGTTTATGGATGCATTTTTCCATGATCTTTGCTAGGGAAGACAGTAGAGCAATGGGATGGTAATTGGAGAGTTCAGTGGAGTTACCTCCCTTATGAAGAGGGATAATATGGGAGACCTTCCATATGCTAGGGATGTGTCCTTCACTGATGGTTCTATTGATAAGAATGAAAAAGGGGTAGGAAATAGATTTGGCTGCCTTTTGTAGGTATTCAGCAGGTAGTTGGTCTGCTGAAGGAGTGCATGGTTTAAGTTTTTGGATAAGGGCAAGAATATATGTATTTGGAACTGGTTGGAAGAGAAATGGAGGGGGTGGGTTAGTAATATAGTTGGATATAGGTCAGTTCTGAGTGGATAGTTGACTGCCAAGGGTTTGAATGGCCTCAGTGAAAAAGGTATTAATGGCATTGGTAGTATGCTTGGGATTCTCTTGGTCTGTGCCCTGTGGGTTTGGTGTGATGGATTGACCTGGGCTTAATAATTGATTAATACTTGCCCAGAACTTTTGCTGTTGATTATGGTGGGTCTGTTGGAATTGTAGGTAGTAGTTTCTTTTTTCAGACATTACAGCTTTTTTTAGTTTTGTTTCTTAGTTCCCTGAAGTTTTGTTGATCTACTGGGCTTTTAGTTAATCGAGATTTATTCCAGTATTTATTTCTGAGTTTCATTTTTTGCCTGGTTTCTTTTGAAAGCCATGGGGCAGATTTAGTTCTCATTCTTATAGAGCGTGTTGGGGCATGTGGTCTAGTATGGCGAAGAAGTTAGAATTAAAGTAATTAACAGCTTCCTCTAGTGGGAGGTATTTTAAAGGAGACCAGTTACATGATCTTAGTTCCCTTTGGAAGAGATCTGGGTTGAAGTTTTTCTTGGTTCTAATTGTCCTAGATGTGGTTGGGTTAGGTAGATTGGTTTTAAGCCTGATGATGTAGGTTAGTGAGTGGTCCCTTACATCATCAGGGAGGGTACCAGATTCATATATCTGGAGATGATTATTTATGAGAATCCAATCTAAGGTACTTTCTTTCTTATTAGTCTTGTTTATCCTGGTAGGGGAGGTAATGGTTTGTGAAAAACCAAAAAGGTTTATATGGCTTGTAGGGTGGCTATTGCTACAACACTTCCAATTAATATTAAAATCACCTAGGATTATGGTTTCTTGAGGTACATTTTTGGATAGCCAACAGAGGATATTCTCTATTGTGGCAATGTTATTACCAGGAGGAAGATAGGTACAGATAATATAAATGGATTTGAATTTGTTAAGTTGAAGCTTGGTAATAAGAATTTCAGCATTGGAGACTTGAGGTGGTATATAGTCGAAGGTAGTAATCTGTAGGCCAGATTTAAAAAGGATAGCTATACCGCCACCCTTTTTGGTTGTACAGTCAAGTCGCAAAATGTTAAAAGTGGGTGGGATGACTTCATTGTCATTAGTTGAAGGATTTAACCAAGTTTCTGTTAAACAAAGAATGTCAGAGGAGTAGACTTTTAGGAGGGCATGGAGTTGTGCAACTTTGTTATTAAGGCTACGTATGTTGAGGTGAGCTAATAAGAGTGAGTTAGGTGGTTTAGTAAAGGAATGGATAGGATGGGGGTTGGGGTTGTGGAATTCAGTGGTAGTAGCAATTATAGGGCCTGGGTTTGGATGAATGTCACCATCTTTTAAAGAGAGGCGTAGTGTTTGAAATCTAAGATTTGGGAACTTACTATATAGAGTCAGAGACTGGGATTGGGAGAGTCATAATGTGGGTCATCCTATGGAATTTTCCTAGTAGATAGCAAGGTGTAGATGTTATGTGAACATGGTTAGTGAGAATAGGTAGAGAAGGAGAGGCAGATAGTGTGCTGGGGTGGAGAAAGTGTGGATATAGTGTGTGTTCATAAGAGGTTAGCAGGTAAGCTAAAGTTAGGGGTGGGAGAAGTGTAAGTATGAATAACCTCTGTAAGAGGGCTGAGGAGGGTAGTATATACATCTGGAAGAGTAAGTTGTTAGGTTCTTGTTATAGGCTTGGAGGTATGCTAAGTGTGGAAGGAAATAGGTGTAGGGTGTGGTGGGAGAAATTGGAAGAGGTAAGTGAAATAAGGGAATTGGTGTTAATTAACAATGGGAAGGGCTGTGATTAGTGGAAGAGGGAAAGTGTGTGGTTAGACGATATCAGAGTAGGACCCCTGGGGTGGGTGGGAATTGGGGGTAGGGTAGGGGAGGGGAGTGAGCCCACAGGGCGAACTGAGGGGGTAGAGACAAGTGAAGGAGAATCTAGAGAAGAAACTATCACAAATGCTGGTATCTGAAGGTAAGTAGGTGAGTCAGGAGTGGGAAAGATCAGATATATATCAGGAGTCTCTGAGATAAAAAAAGAACAGGTGAGTGAGAAAATAAGAGCAGGTCTAGGACCTAAGGGGTTTAGTGTAATTACAGAGGAAAACTATCAGCAATGCTGGTAGCTGAAGGTAAGCAGATGAGTCAGGAGTGAGAAAGATCAGAGATATATCAGGAGTCTATGAGATAAGAAAAAGAACAGGTAAGAGTATATAGCTGAAGTAAAGGTGCGTGAGAAAATAAGAGCAGGTCTAGGACCTAAGGGGTTTAGTGTAATTACAGAGGAAAATACACGGGGATAAGCAGGAGATAAGGTTTTGATGAGGGTGCCACCTAGGGAGCTAGCTGGTTTAGAACCAGGGAAGGAGTGATAGCTATTAAAGGGGGGTTATTATGAAGTAGAGGAGGTTAGTTGGATACAGGGTAGATAGGAGGGGGGAGTAAAGGCTGCTGGCTGTTCAGGCTCGTAGCTTACTTTATAACCCCTGAAGCAAGTAGTAGACAGTAGTCAGTTTTACAAACAGGACTTAGTCAACCACACACTTTCTTGCTTCCTTGAGAGAGGGTGAAGGGAAAAATAAGGCTGTTAGATGAGACCACAGATAATTGGATAGGGTCTTTTGCCACCAGGTAGGTAGGTTCTTAGAGACTATATCAGGAACAGCGCAATGGAAAGCCGGGTATTTCTTGCTTCCTTGAGAGAGGGTGCAGGGCAAAATACGGCTGTTAGATGAGACTGCAGATAAATGGATAGGGTCCTTTGTCACCAGGTAGGTAGGTTCTTAGAGACTATATCAGGAACAGGGCAATGGAAAGCCAGGTATTTCTTGCTTCCTTGAGAGAGGGTGCAGGGCAAAATAAGGCTGTTAGATCAGACCACAGATAACTGGATAGAGTCCTTTGTCACCAGATAGGTAGGTTCTTAGAGACTATATCAGGAACAGCGCAATGTAAAGCCAGGTACATAGGCAAAAAGGTGCTTGGGCAGAAGCAGCCAGCAGCCAGGGATATCTAGAAGAATTACTTTCCACCTTAACAATTGTGATTTTTTTTTCATATGCCCTTGTAATATGTTGATTTGGTTGTACTTCCTACTGTCTTTTTACCAGATCCCAAGATATCATCTTTCCTCTTTCCACATCTCATCGGATTCTCCTCTTGTGCCTCTTCTATTCATCCCTTATATGTAATGCTTGTTTCTTATCTCTATTCACATTGTAGCCTGACTTTGTAATAAACTCCTTAATAATTTCAGTAATTTTCATGTGTCTTCCTTTGGATTCATTTGAGTCAAAAGAACATTATCTGCATAAAGTGATATCAGTAATCCACCCCCCATTGAAAACCTTTCATACCTGAACATCTCATTGCCTGTGCTGGTTCCAGATATGAATCAAACAGTAATAGGGAGATGGGACAGCCTTGTTTTGTCCCTCATCTGTTACTATTCTTTCTCGAAGTCTAGCCTTTACTTATACTCTTGCCACCAAGACCTTATAATATCTCTTTAATAGTTATATCCATTTTGCTGGGAATCTTAATTTGTCCTTTATCTCACATATGTACCTCCATTTGACATGGTCAAGTGCTTTTTTCTGCTGCATCTAATGAGATTCTTGCCAGTAGCTGATCCTTTTCTTGTGCCTCTTGCAGATTCAGTAACTTTTAAATCAAGCTGTTCACTGTGATTTTCTCCACTACAAGACCTGTCTCGTCATGATGGATTATCCTTGGAAGGATCCTCCCCAGACTGTCTGATAACATCTGTATAAAACAGTTATAGTCATGGTATAAGATTAAGGTTGCCAATATGAGGCCATTGTGAGTGGATCTTTGCCTTCCTTATGTATTAAGGAATTTATGACTTCCCCACAACTTTGAAGGTGCTGCTCCTTCTAATATCTCATTAAATTGGACATACAAGTCTCCCTTTTATCTTCCTTTTCTAGCTTCTAGCATCAGTAGACCATCCTTATCTGTCTTCCCCTTGCCACCCTAACTCATGCTTTCTGAATCTCTTCCCTCCTTATTCTTTTCCCTAAGTCACCATAGGTTCATAGGTTCATACTAGGCTATCTGCCCTAGGGCATTTATAAGCCTAGCCAGAGTGTGTTTGGCTTTCGCCACCATTTTAAATTAATTTTGCTATGCCCTTTTTCGAGGTTAGTATACTGTGCCTCTGTCTAACAGTGATACAGAAGTGATACCCGGGGTAAACCTACTATCTCCCATCCACTCATCAAGATTACTCTTGAAGAGAGTCAATGAGAGACTCTGCCTAACCTGGAATGGGGTTTTATTCCAGAGTGAAGGGAGCCTCTGGGTTATGAATCTGTCCCTCCAGCATGTCCTATTTATTTCAGTGCTGAGGTTCAAGTCTCTCGAGCATGTAGCTCGATGGGATTTGGATTTTCTGAGGTGCAGCATGTTCATTAATTCCGGGTTGGACATGGCTTTATATGTCAGTCACAGATCACCTCTGAGCAGGCGGTATGCCACTGAGTAGAGCTGGAGTTTCTTTTACCGGGCAGCATATGGCATCTGTTTGAGCCCTTTGATCCTCTTGGTGAGGTACTTTTGGGGTCTTTCCAGTTGCTGCAGGTGTCTGGTAAGGTACATCCCAAAAGGGGCATTGTACTCAATTATGGGCCTGATGAGGGATGAGTAAAGAGGCACAATGACCTCCCCTGATCTAGATGTGAATCCCTTCATGATTAGGTGGGCTATATAAAATGTTTTTCTAACCACTTTGTCTACGTGGTTGTCAAATGAGAGATTGCTATCAACTTGGGTCCCCAGATCCCTAATTACTTCTTCCATACTTAATGGATTACCACCTATGTGGTAATTTATGGGCACTTTGTTTTTGCCAAAGGGGATGACTATACACTTTTTGGCATTTAGCTTGACGCCATGGCTTTGGCACCAGTTGTCTGTTTCTATGAGGCCCTTTTGTAGGATGCTCGTGTTGGCTGGGGAGTCGATTATGGCGCCCAGTTTGCAGTCATCCGCGAACTTGGTCAGCCACAGTCCTTCCGTGTTAGCCTGTACCTCCGAGAAATATATACCAAACAAGAGAGGTCCCAGGACTGAGCCTTGTGGGATGCCACTTGTAACTGGTTTGGAGTCTGACATGGCTCCAGCAATTCTAACCATGTGGGTTCTGTCCTTGAGCCATTTTGCAACCCATCTAGTGACATAGGGGTTTATATTTAAGCTGGTGAGCTTATCTACAATGCCCGAGTGGGGTATTGTATCGAAGACTTTTGCAATGTCCAGGTAGGCTGTGTGGACCACCTTCCCCTCGTCAATGGCCTTGGTGACTGTTTCAAAGAAATCGACCAGGTTTAAGAGGCAGGATCTGCCCTTAACAAAGCTGAACTGGGTATGATCCAGTGTCTGTTGGTCCCTAATATCTTTATTTATGAGGTCCATGATGATCCTTTCCATAGCTTTGCAGACCAAGCTAGTCAAGCTTATGGGGCGATAGTTTCCAGGATCCGTTGAGGCACCACCTTTGTGGAGAGGGACCACTGTTGCTGTACGCCACTCTTTGGGTACATATCCTGCAGTAAGGCTGATTGAACAGTAATTTTATGTTTGGGTTTAGTTCTTCTTGGAGTTCATGTAGGACGCAGCCCAGGACACCGTCTGGTCCCATTGATGCTGTGTTTTTTGCTTTGGAGAGGGCTGCTCTTACCTGAGCATCTGAGATGTCAGGGGGGCAGCACTCTGCTGGGATAGATATTTGCCCTTTTGGTGGGGAAGGGGGGGAGAAGTTTCATTGACCCAAACACCATTCCCATCTCCCAATCTTGCCTTAATTCTGTCATTGCATTATGTTCCTTATCCTCCTCAGCATATGTTTATATCTTCTAAATTTTGCATTTATCATGCTTTGTTTTTAAACCTCTGTTTATGTGTCTTCCACCTGTATCTTGACTATCCCTCCAATTCCTGCTGCCTTAGTCTTATCAACAACATCTTTGTAGCCTTGGGGTTATTTCCAAGATTTAATTTTTTTAACTGCCACCCTTTCATCCCATATGGTTTTAGCTTCCCACTCTTGCAATTTTTGCTTAAATTCTATTTCCTTTTCTCCGTCCTGTATTGTTACAGCCTCCTGCATTTTCTTCTTCTGTATTTCACTTAACTCCTTGTTCACTGCTTCCATATTACACTTCTTTCTCTTTGTCACTTCTGCCTTTTCCTATATTACACCTTTTATCTGTGCTTTAATGCCATCCCACCCACATCTTCATTTCCTTCCTTCCTTCCTCTCTTACCCTTCTCTTTTTATTAACTGATTTAACCATTCTCTTCCATTTCTTGTCCTAAGAGAAACACTGGGTGTCTCCAATGTCTATCCAAAACTCAATCACCCTTAACTTCTAGCTATATTTTTTAAAGCTACATTGTCTGTTAAAAACATTGGATTTAGTTCAGCTCTGCGTACACTGTGTCTGTGTTCCACTGGGATATACCCTGTTGTAATCCTTAGCCATATTTTGTGTGTATGTGACAAAAATGTAAATCCTTTATATGTACCCTTCTGTTTCTACCCTTTTCAATTTATATCTACCCATCCAATCTCTCTTTCTCTCTTTCTCTCTCTCATAATCCATCAAAGATCTTCCTTCCTTACACAGTCTTCTCTTTCTTGGTTCATTGTTGACAACTTGTCTGCCTGTAACCAGGATCCAATCTATATTATTATGGCTAATCCCATTTGAAATTTGATTACCTCTGCTAAAATGTCATTATAGGTTCATAGGTTCATAGACTGGTACTAGGCTATCAGCCCTAGGGCCTATACAAGCCTAGCCATAAAAATTCCCTGGCTATTTCTTCCCACACTATTTACTTTCCTGGACCCCTGTCTAGCAGGGTGACTGATGCGATCCCCAGGGTGAATTTCCTTTCTCCCATCCAATCGTCAAGGTTCGTTTGGAAGAGGGCCAAAGAGGCACTCTGCTTGACATGTATGGGCAATCTATTCCAGAGTCTGGAGAGTCTCTGGGTCAGGAACCTATCCCTCCACAATGTTTTGTTTATTGTGATGACAAGGTTTAGATCCCTGGAGCGTGTGACTCTGAGGGATTGGGATTTCCTTAAGTGTAGCATGTCCAACAGCTCTGGATTTGACATTGCCTTGTATGTTAAGCAGAGATCACCTCTGAGTAGACGATATGCGACAGAGTATATCTGGAGACTTTTAAGGCGGTCAGCATATGGCATATGCTTTAGGCCTGTGATTTTTTTAGTGAGGTATTTCTGCAGCCTTTCCAGTTGTTGCAGATATTTTGAGAGGTACATACCAAACGGGTGTTGTTTTTTATAATGGGTCTAATGAGGGATGAGTACAGTGGGACAATGACCTCCTTTTTTCTGAATGAAAAGCCCTTAGAGATGAGATGTGCCACATAGAAGGATTTCCTGACTGTTGTGGCGATGTGGTTATTGAAGGTGAGACCACTGTCCACCTGTGTCCCTAAGTCTCTCGTCACACTTTCGGTGTTTAGAGTTGTTGTTGTTGTTGTGTACTGCCGCCTATATTTCATGGGTACATGTTTTTACCCAAAGGGGATAACTATACATTTCTTGGCATTGAGCTTGAGCCCATGGCTCTGGCACCAAGCATCTGTTTCTGTAAGGCCCTTTTGTACAGTATACACATCATTTGGGGATTCAATAATGGCTCCCAGTTTGCAGTCATCTGCAAACTTTGTTAGCCAGAGTCCCTTACTGTTGGTCTGTACTTCAGAGAAGTAGATGCCAAAATAGAGCGGTCCCAGGACTGAACCCTGAGGTACTCCACTTGTCACTTGTCTGGAGCTGGATTTGGAGTCAGCTACTTTTACAGTGTGGGTTCTATCAGTAAGCCAGTTAGCAACCAATTGGGTGACGTAGGGATTAATGCCCAGCTTAATAAGTTTATCTATGATTCCAGAGTAAGGGATGGTGTCAAAGGCATTGGCAAGGTCTAGATAGGCTGTGTGGACCACCTTACCCTTGTCCATGGCTCTGGAGACTGATTTGAAGAAGTCAATCAGGTTCAGGAGACAAGATCAGCCCTTCACGAACCCAAACTGGGTGGGGTCCAGTGTTTGAAGGTTGCCAATGTCTTTGTTTATAAGTTCCATGATAATACGCTCCATGGCCTTGCAGATAAGGCTCATCAGACTGATGGGATGGTAGTTTCCATGATCCAAGGTGGATCCCCCCTTGTGGAGTGGGATAACTGCAGCTCTGCACCACTCAGTGGGCACGAAACCTGAGGTGAGGCTATGATTAAACATGACACTTAGGTGAGGTGCCAGTTCATATTGTAGTTCATGTAGTACACAGTCTGGGATGTCATCTGGTCCCATGGATGCTGTATTCTTAGCTTTGGAGAGTGCGTTTTTTACGTGTGTGGCCATTATTACTGCAATTTGGCAATCTTCCGGTATTGAGATGGGCCATTTAGGGGGTGAGAGGGGGTGAAGTTGGCACTGAATCGATCTGCCAGGATATTGGCAATATCCTTGGGATCAGTATATTTAATGCCATTCTGTTTTAGCTCAGAGCAGATCTGAGCATTGCCATTTAGTTTCTTGACATAGTTATAGAATGCCTTGTGGTTGTCTTTAGAATCTTTGGCAATTTTATTTTTGTAACTAGCTTTGGAGGATTTTATGAGGGATCTCAGTTTCTTACTGAGGCTGGTAAGGGAGTTTTTTGCATCCTGGGATTTTCCTCTTTTCTGCAACAGTTTCTTCCTTTTGTTGTAAAGTTTGTTTATGGCAGGGGACCACCAGATTGGCTTCCCTTTTTTGGATGAGAGCATCTTGGTTCTATTTGGGATGGCATGATTCATGCATGAGTGGATGTGCTCGTACAGTGCCTTAGTGTAACATTCAGCAGTTGAACTTTTAGTTCCCGTCTGATTGGATGTCATGAAGTTTGTCACTTCTGACATGAGTAGCATGAAGTTGGCTCTGGAGAAGATTTTTTATGGAGGTTTCCTTACTGGGGGTGGGGGTGGGATGTGGATGTTAAGGGTGATTAGCTTATGGTCAGACCTGACTAACGAGGGGGTGACCATAGGTGTGGAGCATCAATTTTCCATGTTGGTAATGACCAGGTCCAGGATATTGGAGCCCCTGGTGGGACTATGGATTAGTTAATCCAGGGCATTGGAATTTATGAATTCCAAGAACCGTTGGGCAAAGGTGTTGGTACATGAGCAGTTTTCCCAGTTAATGGCAGGGTAGTTAAAATCACCCAGTATTAGGGTGTTTGGTTCTATCTTAATATTTTCCAGTATGTTTAGAAAGGTGTAGTGAGACTCTTGAGGTATGGTGAGGGATCTGTAGCAAGCTACAATTTGGATTGCAGTCCTACCTAGTGTTAGTTGCACCTGGAGAATTTCAGACGCATTGTGTTGGGCAACTAGCCTGGTGGTGTGAATATCCTTGGTAAATATTGACACTCCTCCACCTTTGGTGTTTCGGTCCTGGTTTGGTTGCTGAAAAGTGTGGTAAGAGTTGTAGCCTGGTATTGCAGAGGTGCTCTCTGGATTCTTGAACCAGGTCTCAGTTACTGCACAGATATCGATGTTCTCCATTTTTAGGAGTGCCTCGAGAGAGTGCATTTTGAGGTTTAGACTTCTAGCATTGAGTAGCATTACCTTCAGATTTTGTATGCTTGTACCTGTTACGGTGGTGGTTTTGTCCTTTGAACTTTGCCTAAAAAAGGCACTATAGGGGTGGCAAGAGCCTTAGCCAGTAACCTGAATCCCAGGGGCGACAGGTGCAGACTATCTCCGGCAAAGCATCTTGGTCTGTCGATCATGTCGTCCCAGGCAGACAGATACTGGATTCCCTTTGAATGACACCAGAAGCTTAGCCAATTGTTGAAGTCAATCATTTTGTCCTTATATTGTGCTATCATTCTGCACAAAGGCAGGATGCTACTCAGGGCTAGGGTTATACTTGCCTGGGCCACATGATCCGAGACCTCTTCTATGTCTCTTTTCATGTAGTCCCGGGAGGTCCATCTCAAGTGATTCACTCCAACATGGACAATGACAGAGTCATATTTGTACTTGTTGTGGAGTGACTTGAGTGCATGTGTTATGTGGCGGATCCTGGCACCTGACAGGCAGCTGACTTTAATTTTCTGCTTGTTCAACCTGGTGAGTGGGACATCAGTGTGCCGGACTACAGAGTCACCTATGACTAAAGTGTTAGGTATGTTGTCTTGCCTTAGGGGCTGTTGCTGCGTGGCACACTGGTGTTGTGAACTATGTGACACTTTGGTTGTGATTGGTGATTGTTTGCATTTCAGCTTCAGAGGACCTTGTTGCTTGGACAGGTTACATTTAAGGGCCTCTGCATATGTGGATTTAGTGTTGCTATATGTGGGTGTTGGTGGTGTGGGTTTGGAAGGGCTATGTGTTTCTTGAGGTGTAGTGTGGGTGTTAACCTTCTCCTCTTGACTGTCTAGCACAATCTTGGGTGGAGAGAGCTTTGCTTCCATTTTGTGTATGTAAGTGCATCTCTCACAGGTTGTAGTGTTGGGTGCTAGGAGGAGAGGGTTGTCTGCGTACATGAGGCAATTGCTGCATTGCCCCAGTATGCCCAGGTTCACCAGGTGGAGAGGAGAAATCATCAAAAGCTGACCCTTGGACATGCCTGGTTTAGTGCATTTTTTTTTTGTAAAGTACAGGAGCTGTTTTCCCTTACCTTTGCAAGGTACTTTGCAATTATAGGCTGTTTAGTGCCTACATTTAATTTCTCCTTATTAACAAGGAGAGTTGAGTGCGTGTATCAGTTTAAGGCTCCCTAGTGCTTTCCAGCAGGTATTAGAGCAAGCGCTAGTCACTGTGATGCTTAAAGGTAAGATGAAAAAAAATGCACACTGCAGTGTGCACTAGAGAAGTTAGATGTGAAAGTTTTACCTGTTTAAAAAGTTATGGTTTAGTGGAGAGTTGCTATTTTTAAAACAGCAAGATGGATTGAAAGGGGTGGTCATTTTTGTATTCTGGTACTATGGAATACAGTAGGATGGCCAATAAATTTAAATAGTTGAAGGGGACGGATTTCAAAAATGATGATTTTGTGATTACTCACACAAGCCAGTGAAAGCAGAGAGGAAATGAGATATATGGTCAGATTAACATAAGAGGCAGGCAACTAGAAAGAAAATGGTATTTAACAAGACAACTGTGCAAGACAACTGTAACTGGGTGGGAAAAAATTTCTGCCTGACTCAGAAGAGACAGAGCTGTGGTCTCTTTTGAAGTTTTACCATGCAGTTAAAGCAGAATGCAAGTAAAACACAAGGTAAAGAAAACAAACCACAGTACTCAAAATATAAAAAGGCAACAAAGTAATACAAAATACAACAAATAAAAGCAAACAAACTTTTCCTTCACAGCAAAGTGTAGCAGAGTCTGGATGACCATTAATCAATTTTTTATCTTTGAATGTAGAGGCAGATATATGCTTACCATTTGACACGTTCTTTCCCTATCTTCCATCTTATCCCTGCATGTCTCCCTTTCTTATCTTTTAATTTCACTTGTACTTGGAGAGGTAATGTTTCTATCACTAACAATGTTGTACTTCTGCTTTTTCTATTCTCCCAGAATGCACTTACTATGACCTAATATCTCCCACCTTTCAACATTCTATGATTATCTTGCTTTATGTTGGCTTTCTGAAGCACTAATATTTGTGCTTCTCGTTTTCTCAAAATACTTAGAATTCTTTCCCCTTTTCAACTTAGTGACACAGCCATTCACATTTCAGGAGATCATGCTTAACTTATTTTGCCCAATTTGCATGTCATCTTTCCTATAATCTCCAGTGTTCTCTTTTTAGCTCTCTAAAACTCTTCTGTAGCTCTCTAAAACTCTTCTGTACCTCCCTTTCATTCCTCTCCTCATTCTATGCCATAGTTTTCCCTTCTCTTTCCCCTATAAAACATCTCAGAACTACATACAAGACCATCTTCCTGTTCCAGCATGTCAATCATTTCTCTGTGTATGGTCAGTCTCATCACCTTTCTCTCGCTCTCTCTTTCTGTTGGGGAGACTTCTGTCTTCTGCCATCTTCCTACACTTTTTTTAATAATTGTGATGCCAACATAGTCCTTTATTTTATCCTGTATTCCTTCTACCCTAAACACTGAGCCTCCTTCCAACATTTGCATTATTTCCATTACACTGTTTCTTTGTCTTTCATGATTTGTTACAAGTTATCTATATCCTATGATAGTTCTCATTTTTTTAATTTTTTTAAATAATTTACTTTAGATGAGTTTATACCTAACTGAGCTCTCAGCCTTAATATCAAGCATCATGTAGCCATCATCATTCATGATATGTTTATTCTCTCACACCTTCACTTAGTTAATTCCCTTTACATCACAATCACCACTGCTGCTGTACAGGATCCTCTCCTCTTTCCCACTTATTTGCCTAGTCACACTTTGTGACTGACAGCTCATCCCCCCTTTATTATCCTGTCCTTAATACAAAGTGCCATGTGTGCATAACTTGAGTTGCCTCATTTGGTGTTGAACTAAAATATCAAACTATCTGCCAGATAAGTACTTCTCCATCTGTGCTCTTTAACCTTCCACATATTTTAAACTTTTGTATAGCTATTCTCTTCAGCATCTTATGTACTAGTGTTTCTGTTCCCTCCAGTTGTACCTGCCAACAGCACCTAGGTGGTGCCAAAACAAGTGTATTAATTTAATGCTCCTTCATAATTATAATTTTATCCCATGAACTGATAAGTGTGGATTGTCCTCAGTATCTTATAAGTAACCTAATGTATTAGCAAAATGAGGAAAGTTTTCTCCCCTATTTTTGTACATCATATGAATGATACACTCACCTTTGTATTTTGTCATGTAATAAGTCCTTCACAAGTCACAGTTAAGGTCCAAATGTCATGTCATGCTCACTTTTTTTGTCTTCCCCTCAGAACTTATCATCATCATCTTATAAAACCACAGCTTTTAACTAACCCATAAAAGTCACTGTTCATGATATTCCTTGCCCATTTCCATTGCTTTTCTGATTGAGAGCAACTCTATTACTCTGATTTGTGATTCCCTTGAAGCTTTCTTTGTTGCCAACATGTTCCATTACTGTGCTTATGTTATAAAATATAAATACAAAGCAAACATGCTGGTTAAGATGGGCATCAATATTTCCATTTCTATTTAGTTTGTTTCTCTATTATTTCTTCTTGTCTCTTTTATCAGTACTGCTCTATCCCATAGCTACTGCTGGTTTTTGAAAAGAGGGAAAGTCCTTCCCCTTGCATCTCATCTACTTCAGTGGAGACACTGATCTCTCCATATTTCCCTGCATCTTCTGTGATCACTGTTGTTTACTGTTTTTTTTTTTTTTTTTTTTTTTGTAAAATGGTTAAGCTTCTTTGGGATACGTCACTGTCTTTGTAGTGCCATTTTGAAGTTCATGAAACTATAAACTGGATACAACAGTCTCAAACAAACTCCAATGTCTTTACACATTTTTATATCACCACTATAAAAGCATTCCACTTCCTCCCGCTTTTGTAGTCAAAGTCCTGACAATATAAACTCTTTTGTCTTCTACTAATATTTTCCCCTGGTTCCCATGCCTTCTGTAAGATCATTTTTATTTTAATTTCATAGAATAAGAATCTTACTATTATTAGTCTTAGGAATTTTTTTGTATCTTCATTTGGCCGCCACATGGTCCTAAGCATTCTCTTATTGTTGATCTCTTGAACATCTGCCTCGCTCCACCTCATAAACCATTCATTGACTTTGTTTTTACAATCTGTTCCTTCTTGCCTCTCTAGGATACCACTTATTTTATAAATTCTTGCATTTTGCTTGATCTTCAAAATCTATTAATTTCTGCTTCATACTGTCGGTCCACACTTCCATTGCATCCAGCCTTGCCTGTAGCTCAGTGCTTTCATCCATCATTCCCTAAATTACATACCTATGCTCATAAAACTTCCTGCCTGGAATTTGTGAACTTTTGTTTCATTACATAACAGATTCTCTCTTACTTCCTGCTTTAAATCCTTTATTTCAACCCATATGGTGGCCAATATAATTTATGCCACAGACTCTCTACCATTTTTCTCCATCATTTTCATTTTTCATTTTCTGCTTTGTCATCTTCATCTCCTTCCTGATTTTTTTTGACTTATAAACTTTTTTGCAGAAAACTATTACATTGCAAACATCTGGAGAATTAAGGACTTATTTTTGCTAGCTTAGGAAGAAAGACAAATGTACTCAGGTCTTCTCAGAGATCTGTCATACTGGAAGGCTCCTACGCATAATGGGTGTTTGCAATGTAGATATATTCTGGCTATGAGCAGTTTATATTTGGAACACAATAATTGCCTTTATACTGCAAAAAACAGGTTTACATGCCAGACTAAACAATTGTTTTATGCTGCAGTTTGCTCCACATGTAAGTTTTTTATATAGGCAAAAACAGACGTAGGTTAGCAGATAGAATCATGGAGCATGTTGTGGCAATAAAGAAGAAAGGCAACAATAATGCACTAGCTAGGCATTCCCAGAAGTATGTGGATTTAAAAAAAAATTTAGTTTATGGTATTGGGAAAAGGTTAATGGGGAAAGATTCACTGATACTTCCAATGCATATCTGGAATATTTAGACCTTAAATGGCAAATATTTTTTGGAGCAGACATTCTACCTGGTATTAACGAAACATATCTATAAAATGTTTTTAAAAGTTTAAGAATATTTGATTAAATAACTTGAGATACATATATATTTTAATAAGTTTTTTATATGAGAATTTTGTCAAATTATTTTTAAAAGAAATAGTGCAACAGATATTCAGAAAGAAGTAGAGATTAATTAATATGTATGTACCTTAATCTGATATTTAATTGAAGCTTGATTGTTATTGTTTGGTTTGTAACTTAAATAATTAAGTTATATGGTATAAAAGGGAGTGGTCTGACTATGTGGGTAGTTTCTGTTGAAGTTCTGTAAAATAAATTAATGAAAGTGCTTAAACTACTTGGTATGCCCAGTTGCTGTTTTGTTCTTTTGTTCCTATACATAATTGGTTTAACACTGAGAGTATGCTTATAGTAAATTTTAAAAAGGACCCCGGTGCTATTATTATTAAAATATGAATATCCTGTAACAATAATCATTTGAAATGTTAGGACCCACTAAAGCAAGTCCTGAAATATGGAGACTGTAAGTCCAAAAGAACAGACTTGTATATATCAAAGTCCAAGATGGCCATTTCTAGGTATATTCTGTTTTTTTTTGTTTTGTTTCAGAGGTATGATGATTTTGGAGTTAGAATATGTAAATATGGGGGAAGGTGCAACCCCTTCAAAAAAGAAGTTTAAAGGAGATCAGCAATCTTTAAGATTCAGTCTTCTCTTGGATTTTTGATCTTTATTTTTCCTTCTGGTTCCCAAACCTTCAATATGGAGGGAGCCTCCTGTAACACTATGACTATAATACCATGTCTGATAACAAGAAACTTTGTGTTTTTATTCTGTGACAGCCTGTTAAGGTAAAGAAATAGTATTACATTTAAACATATTATTAGTAAGACTAGCAGTTGAGAATAGTAGCATTATAAAGAGATTAAATTTAAAAGAAAGTTCTTAAGATTTAAAGAAAAATCTTTATATATCACCAGAATATTTGTGGCATCTTCAGTATATAATATGTAGATAGCCTGGGATATATGACCATTTTTTTCTTTCTGCCAGTGAATATTCCCATCTGGTCTCATTATTCCATGTTAAGACATTGATGTATGGATGGTTTACATCTTATCCGGATAATGACAGTTAAGGACCTATCCAAACAACAATGATCATATAACATGGACATCAGAATGCCACAGTCTAGGACAGTTAGGAAGAAATCCAAGGTAGCTTTCAAGATAGCCCAGGTCATGATTATCAAAAGAGTTTTATTTTTTCTGCAGTCATTATTATGTCTTTCAAAGTTTTGCTGGAAAAACTTGCCAATTCATGATGAACTGATGATACAAATAAAATATCTTGTGTAATATTTCTTGAGTATTAATCAGTATTTGTATGTCTATATGTAACACTGACTTTCTTTCATGTTTATTTGATATGTTAGCAGAAGTTTTATGAGATACAATAAAGCACAAAATGCACCCACTTCTTTTAAAATAAATGAGTGCTGCAAATGCAGTTCTGAATTCATGTTCACATATTTCTTAAGCAAAAAAAAGAAGATGAAATTGGTGGCTTAATTCCTTACATTACCACATATATTGTCAAGAAGTATGCACATTGTTCATACTATATAGTTTAATCTAATTCATTACTTTAAAAATAACCATATACAGTAACTGATTAAAGCTTCCATAACTTTACAATACAATCAGTATAATTGTACAGATACCACTGACTGTATTTAGGTGAAATTTCTTCAGATGTGACCCGGTTCAGTCAAGCTTTCTTTATTTTTAGCTATTATGTATATAAAAGCAAACTACTTAGTTAAATGTATTCAAACAATGCACAGTTATATTGTTCAGTCTATAAAAGGAATTTATTCTGTTAATCATTCTTTGTAACATCACTGCATTTTAATAGTCTGTAGTACTACAATTTGACAGATTACAGTATTTTCTTAGAAATGATAGTCTTATTTTTTCTAATGATAAACACAACTTATTTACATGAGCCAAGCTTATAGTTAATATGACCTTCAGCATTTATTTATGAACTAGTAAATACATGCATTACAAAGGGAAACACAATTAAAACATAACAGTAACAGAAAAGTAATAAGATCAGATCTGTTAAACACTGAATAACTTACTACATAAAGATCTAGTGGAACCCTCTACAGGTGGGAGAGGAGAAATTCTTAGCTTATCAGTAGCCCGAAGGAGAAAACACAGAATAACAAAATGCTGATCAATGTATTTCACAGAAAATCATTGCTTGTGCAATTTTTATGTGTGTTCCAACAATAGTTCCTCTTTTGGGAACTTTACCCCTTCTTCAAGTTGTTGTGACTGTGGGTTGGTATACATAATTTTGGCTTTGTGGGGGTCTTGCCCCCTCCCCCACTGCACACATGTACTGGAGGATTGCATGATAGCTTACCTTCCTGCAGAATATACTTACATTTCTTATTTTTGCAGTCTTTTTTTCCTTCCTGAGAGCTGCTAAAAGTGCCTACATCTTTGCTTGGTCTACCATACACTCCACTCTATCCCCAGTCAGTTACTGGATTAAATGCTGGAAGCATGGATCCTAAGGGTACATTGGGGAGGTTAGTGCTGTCTACCTTTAATCCTACACAATTTGCCCATGATGTGCAAGCTGTGGCAGACTTCTGGGGACATAAAATGGATAGATTGTGGCACACATCCATACTTCCACATAGTACAATGCCAGCAAGCTGTCCTACCCCTTCAGTTGAACCCTTTGTAGTTGGTCTTGCAGGCTCTGCCAGGAAGTCCTGATTGCTCTCTATGGCCCACTAGCATATCATCCTTCACCCTAGGATGAGCACTCCCATCCTCCATGATGTTCCATCAGTCACTCGAGCTACTAATTGAACTCATGTCAACAGGGCAGTTGTCAGTGTCGTTACCACTTTATGCCATTGCAGTGCTCACAGAAAATGTTTAAAATTAATGCTTCTACCCTTCTGTGCTTTGGGCATTGCTTTTTGGTGTTTTGATGCTTGGCATTATGCAGATCAGAGATTCACAGTAGAACCAAATGAGTGTGTGTTCCAAGACACCAGCCACATATTTAAGTACAACAGTACTGGCGAAATATAAACTTCTCTACTGTTTCTTGAAAATATGACTGCTCTCCTTATGAGTGCATCTATATCTATATGTGTATCTCTTTCTCCCTCTCTCTCTCTCTATATATATATATCTAAACATGCAAACACACACGCACACACACCCACACACACACATACACACACAGACACACACACACACACACACACACACACACACACACACACACACACACACACATACAAACACACACTTATATGTGTGGTATGTGTGTGTGTGTTTATATATATATATATATATATATATATATATATATATATATATATATATATATACAAAGGTGGGACGGTGGCCTAATGGTTAAGGTGCCTGCCTTACGGCTATGCTTAAAATGGCTCACAAGGGCAGTTAGCTTAGCACTAATCTATGAACCTATATATATATATATATATATATATATATATATATATATATATATATATATATATGCATATTTGCATGTATATAAAACTTTGTTTCTTAATTAGGTGCACATTCAATGAACATGCTTCTCATTTTGAAAATTAGTTTAGTGTACAATGTCTGATATAACTTATTACAAAAGCAAGAGACGCCACTTAAGTAAAGAATGGAATATCCGGGACCTCTCACATTGATAGTGTAGAACTGTAGCGGTGACAGAGTGACCTTGTGAATGACCCTTACATTTAGTACAGTAACTGACTGTCATTTATTTAGTAAATGTATCAAGTATCCTATCTGTGAACCATATTATATAGCAATGCCTCTGCAAAGTTGAAAGTGTTCACCGGAGAGTGCTTTAAACTATTCATATTTGACTATTTTAAAAATCTGTTACGCCTCATCCCCATTTAATTTTTGCAGGCCCTTACTCTCATGTCAGGTGCTTTGGCAGGCCAACAGACAAATATTGGCATGGAAAAAAGTGCTTTGTTTTCCTCTGTTCTGCTTTGTTTAAGCCTCAAGTAGAGTTTGACATGCTCAGCTCTTCAAAATAATTCCCTTACTTAGCAGAAAAGCACTTGTGTGTCAGCTTAAAGGCTGCTAGTCGGAATATACACTAGAGAGATGATTTCCAATTTAATGAAAATGCATCACACTTGACACATGAAAGAGCACTAAGCATTTATAGTTTTCATATCAAAAACAGAAGATATTTATCTTATCCTAATGGTGAAGTTCCTTAAACAATTATAAAAAGTTTTATTTTAGAACCACTGTTCTTCATCTCGAGGAAGGGTGTTTTGTTAGACTGCAGGTGACAAACAGGCTTTGCATAAACTCTCCTTGGTCTTTCTACTATTAAGTTTATTCTTTAGTATAGTACAGCAGATCTCAGCTTTTTAAAAGAAATTATAGCCTTAACAGAAAAGTACTTCTTTTTGAATCTTAGAATTCTTTAGTCAGAAAAAAAGTCTTGGAACTCAAGCTAAAGCTTTTCTACTTCTTAGAAAAATCTTTCTTGAAAAGAAATAAGATCATTGCACTTGTATAGTTATGTTTAGGGAGGGGACAGGCAGTGTTGCATGGACTTTAGGTTTAGGGAGGGGACAAGGAATGTTGCAGGGACTTTAGAGTTATAAAATGGGACTGTCATTTTAGGATTAGGAAGTGATAGGGGATTTAGGGTTAGGGAGGAGGATGGGGGTTTTAGGTTTAGGGAGCAATCCTAGAATGGAGGGGAAGAGAAATTATGGGTTTAGGGAGAGGAAAGGAGAATTTTGCTTTAGAAGGGTTGGGACCTTAGGGTTAGGCACTGGGTGGTAGTTTTTAGGGTTAGGGTCAGGCTGCTGTTAGGGATAGATAACATTACAGGCAACAGGTTAATGTGAATCAGAGCACTTGCCATAACAAGCAAATAGAAGTAAGGACTTATGTCTTGATCCGATATGTCATAAGCACATGTAGTAGACCTCTAAAATGTGCTTTAGCCATCCACATATAAAAACGATATGCTATATTGCACCAGATCAGCCCTATGCCCCCGCTCTATAGTTTGAAAATAATTTAACATTTATCTTAATACTTTAATGATTTGCTACTGCTATACAGACAAGTATCATCACAGAATACTATGGCCCTGCACTTATTCTCATGCAAAACTGAATTAGTAATAAATACATAATATTTTAAGTTTGTAACATATTTAGAATTGCTTAGGTCCATTTTGAAATTGCCCCAGATCATGTCAGTAGAGCTGAGCTTTCCTCTTAAGATAGCCTAGGCAATAAAGGCAATATCTGGTTCCTCATTAAAAAATAAATAAATAATGTTGCAGTTTTGGAGGACATATTTTTGAAAGTGCATGTATTTTATTCTATATAAAAATAGATTGTAAAAGAGAATATTTGTTATGTTTAGATTATTTTCTCAGTAATTTCAGAGACTAGCTGTCTGAGGGATAATGATTTTATGTTAGTCATTTACAGATCACAAACCAAATTGCTAAAGAACTTTGTTAGTAAAACCATGAAGTATTAATTTTTTGACCATAAAATCAAACATTAAAGACAAAAACACTGTACTTACTACAGTCAGTAGAGAAACAAAATGCATGCACCTTAAAAGTGAATGTTAGATAATAACACAAAGCCCACAAAATGTCACATTAAAATGAACAGCCTACTATGCATTTTATCAATAAAATGAAGTATGTCTTAAAACACCACTTCATATTTTTGTTTTGATTTTCTGCCACTGTATAATACCTCTGCTTCCTAGTGCAGTATCTGGTGACCTAAGTCAAGCTGAAACTGAATGCATCAGTTGAATGAATACGGCTGATATGAACTAGATGCAGCAGCAGCAACTGAATGGTAACTTTATGGGTTTTAAAAGTGATATGAAATAAACAAATGTTTTGTGTAGTCAAAATGGGGAAAAGAAGATGATGAAGAAGAAAAAAAGCAATTAATAAATGTCTTATTACCGTGGAAGTGAAATTTCTTCAAACATTCTCTGCAGCTTACAAAAATAGCTTGAGATGAAATAGACAGAAACGTCTAAGTAGACATGCTTGTACTGCTGTTGCTCATGGATTGATTCACACAGATAAATAAATGATCACCTGTCCACTCACATATGTTTAAACTAAGTTAAAAAGGATATAGTTACTGAAAGTGCTACGTTTTCATGTCTTCAGCACTAATGATAGTAAATACAGAACCAATCTCAACACAGCTAGGAAGAAAGATCCAATAACAGAAATATTATCTTGAGCATGGCAATGCTCCTAAGATGATCCTTGAAATAAAGAACAGGGCATTTTATTTCATGACTAATTTTCAGAGTATCTTTAAGGTGAGCAGATTTACTGGTGAACATTACAGAAGAAATCATTTTAAACTATTGCAGCTGACACATTTATTTACACAACTTGAATGGCACTGCTGATAAAGTTTGTGCTTTAAGAAAGTTAGAAATCACTCAGACATTCCATATTATTAAAACATTATATATCAAATGGACTTTGAAAAGAGAGAAAGCTTGTGTGGACGTTGTTCTGAGTTTATTTAGTTGCTTTGCTTGGTGTTTTGTGTCTACAAAATGAGCAACAAATATAAATCAAATACAAAAAAAAAGAATATACTACTATGAAATGGAAGTACGTTCTTTAAGTAAGTTGTAATGAGATGTTAAGAGCTGTGTATTAAATGATTTAAATGCTTAGTAAATAAAAAAATAAGAATGATAACAGTAATACAGAAAATTTATTTAGAAATAATACAGGAAATGTGTTGTAAAGATATATTTTTACATGGTATTTCTGGTGCTGTGTGACACAGTTTGCTTGTAATGTTCATCATAATATACCAGGTACCACAATTGATGCTCTTGATATAAATAGCACTGTACATGTGTAGGTCTGATCCAAGGACAGTACTGTGAACAATAATACAGCACAGAAAATGGAATTAATACATGTAACCATTCACATATTGCAAGGCTGATTGTGTTTCATTCATAATACAATCATACACATGCACATCTGTGTAAATCAGTGTATATGTATTACAAATGCATACACATGGACAGGTATGCAGATATCTGTATGCGTGTCTTAATATAAGCTATTATCAAAAAAAATATTGAAATATGCAAGATACAGACAAACAAGGGAGTTATAAATTATGCTAAAGAAAGCATCACCCTTGTATATTCATTAACGGACCAGTGAATGCTAATGCAATATGTGAAGGATACATGCTCATATACACCAGTCTCAATACTGCAATACAACATGGCACGATATTTGTCAGTACCTGCCACATATGACCACTGTGCCAGTATGACAGCATGATGCAATAATGCTACATAAATCACAAAAGCAAAGACCTGCCATGTTGTTGTGTTGTTGAACAGAAATAAGACAGCTACAACCAATACAGAAATGGAAGCAATGTATACATATGGATAATGTAAAATAAACTCAGCAGCAATCGATGAAGAAATGGACGCAATGCTTACTCATGTTTAACTTGTGCAGATAAACACACAAGTCCCACCTCACTGTGTTATGTGAGAAAAAATGGGACTAATGGGGCATGTGAATTTCTGTCATCTCACCTAAGTATATAGCACAAGCAGAATAATTGTGTCTAACTTGCATTACATACGTACATGCATATTAATATTTCAAGCATGGGCATTGATGCCCTTCTAGAATGCCAATATATCAAAATCGTTTTTCTCATAATAAGTTTCCAGGCTGTTCTTAAAAATCTGAAAAACTACATTTTGCTTTAATGCAATTTGGTAGTCTATTCCATGCATCAGCTGCTCTCTTAGAGAACCAATTAGTACAGTTCTCATTCCTATAGAATCTTCTACATTAGTTGTCAGATAATTCTGTACTACTTTCTGATAACCTCAAACAATACCAGAAGTACTTGTCAATAAATGCCCTATATACCTGAATATCTATACCTGAATATCTATATGAGACACTGCACACATGCAGATATTTTAACCTTTCATAATAAATTAAATTTTTACATCCATTGATGCCCTTAGTCTATTTCCACTGTACTTTTTCCAGTTTACTCATGTTTGTTTTCTTATAAGGTTTCCATATTGGTATTCCATACTCAGGTTTGCATCTAATGTAATTAACAAACAACGACTTCATCATTTCTGATTTTCTAGACTTTGCAAATCTTTTTATACAACTTATAGTTTTATAACTATAATTAATCAATTAGTTGATATGATAAGAAAAGCTCAAAGCTGAATCTACCCATATAAACAGGTCCTTAAATTAATCTACAGTTTCAATCACTGTGTGCTGTATTAAATATTCATCTTTCAAGTTTATGTCTCTCAAATCTAATATGCTTAGTTTTTGATGTATTTATCTGCATATTATTCTCCTGTGTCCAAATGGTCAATTTAGTCAAGTTCTTTTGCAGACATGCCCTATCTGTAACACAAGTAATCAGTTTACCCATCTCCAAGACACTTGCAGACTGCATAACACCTTAGATGAAAAAGATAGAAATAAAAGATTCAACCTAAGCAAGTATGGACTGAGGACAGATCCCTGTGGGACACCCTGACTGTAACCAAAAATTTCATCTGTCAAATTGCTGTATGATACTTGCTAAATCCTATTTGTAAGCTATGCAGCTGTCCAACTCAAGAGTACATCAATAACTATCTGTTTTAATATATTGATCAGTGTTTTGTGTATGACCCTTAACAAATGTTGAAGTTAAAGCTATATAAATTACATCACAGCATCATTTTTCTTTCATGGCTGTTATTATATTGTTATGCAACATCATGTTACAGGTGATATAGATCTGTTTTCAATAAATGCATGCTGATATATGGCTTCAAGTTGCAACCTACCCAGTTTCTGGCAATAGCTTATCTATTATTAACTTCTACGTTATTTTTCCACAAAATGCAAGTTGACTTAAGGGTATATATGTCTCTGGGTTTATCATACTCCTCCTTTACTTAAAGAAAGGTTTAATACATGCATGACTGCAATCTTAAGGAATGTCCTCATATATGTATCATCTAGTAGTAGATAATAAATACAATGGCAGTGTAAGTTCTTGATGAAGTGTTCTCAGGTCACTATTACTAATTCTGTCTCCTCCCTGTGCTTTGTTTGAATCCAGGTTGCATAGTTCTTTTTATAGCTTCATAGATTCATAAACTGTTATGAGGCTAACAACCTGGAGGACTTTCTAAGTCTAGCCAAGTTTTTCTGAAAGAATAATGATGTATTGTGTCCAAATAGGACACTGAGAGTCAGGCAGTTATAAGCTACCTCTGTCCACAAGGGACATGGGTGCCAGGCCCAGTGTAAATTTCCTATCCACCAATCACTGCTCTAGGTTGTACTTAAACTGGGTAATAGACAAAACTCAGCTTCACATGGATGGGAAGCCTGTTCCTTAGGAAGTATTGTCTCTGGGACACATATCTGCCTCTCTCGTATGCTCTAAGTCACAGTCAAAATTCAGGTCCGTCGACCTTGCATTTCTGGTACTCCTTGACTTATGAATATGTAGGAGATTCATAAGTGTGAGGTTTACAGATGACTTGTAAGCCAGGCATAGATCCCACCTCAACGATCTATAGGAGACTGAGTACAGATGACTTGTAAGCCAGGCATAGATCCCACCTCAACGATCTATAGGAGACTGAGTAGAGGGAATAGAGGGAAAGGGTTTTAAGGCGCTCTGCACAATGCGGGTTTGGTATGTTTTGTATTCTTTTTGAGGTCGCTCTTGTTGCTGCATTCTACTCGATAACTTGTGTGATAAGGGTGGAGTACAGTGGGATATTGGCCTCTATGGACCTAGATGTCATGCACTTACTTATAAGTACTTTTCAATATAATCTCATTTGATTTTAGTAACTGAGGTTACCTGGATGTCACTAGAACACTTATCATCACCTTTGTGGAACTCAAGTGTTTTGCATAAGATTCTGTGAGTATATCTATAATTTGTTGTGTCGAGAATAATTTTAGAATCTACACACAGTTTATATGTCTTTACTCCTTCCGTATTTATGTATTTATAAAATGGTTTCCTATTATGCTCAATATCTTTATATACATTTTCTTCAATTTTTCTTTATTTTTGTCTCACACTGTGCTTAATTTGTTTGTCCAGCTTGCTTATCTCAGTTTTCAAAGTTGCAGTTCAACTTCTTTTCCATTTTTTACATTTTTGTCTCTCACCTTAATCACATATCTTGTTATTATGGAAATATAGTCTCCTGATACTGTATGCCTAGATACTAATGTGGACCATTTTTTTGTTTGTTTTTTTGCATTCAAACAATTTCTCTTTCAAAACTTTACACAGTCTTTCTGAAGTTTTTCCACACTGAATGCATCACTGTGCTTAGTTTTAGATAGTGACTGTTTTGCTTCCATATAATCTGTTACTAATCTTCGGTGCACTGATTTCATTTTCAGTTTGGAAGAATTATTTAGCAACAAATTAACCTTTATAAACCCATGATCACTGCACATTAACAGTTATAAAACTTGATTTGAAGTAGCAGTAATTTCTTTAGGAACCCAAACAATGTCTAGTGTGTTCCATTGCCTGTTTTTTTTTTTTTTTTTACAATCAGAAATAATTGCTGTTCCTGAACATACATTGTGAATAATTTCCTTACTAATGCTGTTGAATCAATATTATTCCAGTTTGTTTCTAGAAAATGTATGTTTCCAGGCACTATTATACTTCCCTCCTGTGTTTAATGCAAGAAATGTATGAATTCCTCTAGGTCATCAGTACTTGACTTTGGTGGTCTGTACACTCCAACAATTGTGTTATGTTCCAGGGTTGCCTTTATTGTCACAGTTACACAATCTATAGTATTGATGTTATCACTGAACATGTAATAATCACAGGTCTCATAACTATCTTTAATCCCTATCATAAAACCCACACCTGATTTTTTTGTTAGAATGTCTGTTACAGTAAAAACAATTATACCCTAACAGAACTGGTTTCTAGTCATTGTTCTTTAACAATGTTTCCCAAACAAATACAAGCATCAATCTTGTGGGAGCATAGTACATTTTCCAATAAAAAACGTTATTTTTAATGCTCCTAGCATTAACAACCATCAGAGATGCATTGAATATTGCTATCTGTGAACTGTTACATTTTTGACCTTGTAAAAATTCTGCCTTGTGTTTGTCAAATACTGCAAAATATCTGCTGAAAAAAATTCTCCTCCCTGATCTTGACTGAGAGTCCCTGCATATGAAATCATTTGTACCGAAATAAATAAAAACAGATCCATACTTCTTACATTAAGGTTTTCTAAAGACTGTCTCACATCCTCTATTTTTGCTCCTGGCAAGCATAACACTATTGGATGTTCACCATTTTCTTTGCAAATGAAAGTATCAGTTCCTCTAATAATTGAATCTTTAATTAGAAGAATATCTTTTCTGAGCAGATCTAAAGAATCTTCAACTTATAATTCAATAATATTTGCTCTATCAATTGTTAGAAAGGAATGATCTTCATCACTATTAGTATTATCAATCACACTGTTTTCATTGCTTAGTACATTGGCAAGCATACAAGTTTTATCCCGATGGCATTGTACATCCACAGCTTGAGCCACGTTGTCAACATTTGCCTTTCTCCTTTTTTTATAGTAATGTCCCTCAGTCCTTCCACATTCAAGTTTGATTTCTTCCTTTTCACCTGTCCCTTGTCTCTTCTTCTACCTTTTCTTTTGGAAAAAAAGTATGCCTTTTTCTGTAGACTGATGGTTTTCTGTTAGAAAAATGTTACCATTTCCTGTAATCTCTGTGTGTTGCATAACAAAATGGTATCCTTTTTAGTATGTATCTCTTGCTTTGCTCTTTGCTTTACAGACTTTTATCAGTTTCTTTTCCTTCTTTTTTATTTGTTGTGAACTTCTTCCTTCCTTTTATATTTACTTCTATTTGCTCTGAATCCTCAGAATCCTGAGTACTTTTATCCAGAATTCCAAAGCTGTCAGTGGCATTATCATGTTTCACAGCGGATGAATCATCATTATGCTAACTGCAACATAGTTGCCTATGGCATAAATAGTTGGATATCAAAAACACCACAGTGTCAGAGTTGCAAAAGCAGATCAGACAAACAATACTTACAGTCCTGAGGTGTCACCCTGATGGGGTCAAATAGTACATAAGATATCTTAAGCAGTCTCCAGGAAGGAGTTGCACATGGTCCATGCTCTATCCAGAAAGAAGTTGCTAACAAGTACCTCATCTGTATCTGGAAGATGTCTGTTACTACTTCTCAGATCTGGTCTCACAATCATCTCCCCAGCATGGTGGTAGACAACTTATTTGATAAGCAGAAAGAACAATGGAACATGCAGGTCCCAGTCTGTCATTGCCATCCTCAGCCCCTTCATGGTCATCATGCTAGAACTCAGAGTTAGAGTTGCCTGACAGTGGACTGGCACACCGTCATCTTTGCCTTTTGATTGGTGATCCCTCACTGATCACATGCTTTGTTAAATTCATAACAGGAAAAAAAATATTATACATACATAATAACTATTCACATGACATGCCATACAAACTTACACAATCTACATGTGGTAGCTATTATGTGTTTGATATTACAATGCTGTATGACCCTATCCAACTGTAGCACTGTATGTGATGTAAAGCACGGATTCAATCCATACTAATGTACAAAATGTGTGTAATGTATATCACATTCATTAACCAAACATGTCTATAATAAAATGCAATCAGCTGTGTACCTACTTATTTGTAAAGAGAGTCATAGCTCTGCCTCTCAACTGTACAGCTTTTCGAAGAATGTCCAGATTTTTGACTCATATCTTTGGTCCATTTTTCCTAAAACTGTGGTTTTTCTGTAAATTATTGGCAAATCATTAAAGACTAAAGTTAGAAAATAATGACAGACATTTGAGTTTCAGACTTCATACCCTTCAGAAAATTCATGATAATGCAAAACCTGTTATTCTATCAACTTTATAAGTTTAAAAGAGCAATATTTTAAAAAAAGTCCCTATTTTTGGGTCTTTGTCCCCCTTTTATTTATGGCTTTGTCCAGATTTCTTGCTCTAAGAGATTGAGAGGTATGAAGAGAGCATATGATATGCAATTATCATCAAAACATATGAGACAGGACATGTGAAATGTCTGCTCAAGGTATATCACAAAAAATACATTTGTTATTGCACAGTAATTGTCAGCAGATTGCAATGGCCCATTGCATTTATTTATATGTTATGTAACAAAAGGCACAAAGTTATGATAATAACAAGTGCACTGTCATGATTATGCAACATTTAATGTCCTAATAATGTGCTCATCATGCATTGTCTTTATGTTACTTCAGTATATTACATGGAATGCAGACCCAGCTTATCAGACATGATTCTGTTATCACTTGTTAATTTAGTGGTGTATTAGCCTTTAATACACATGCAAAACATACAGTATATGTGCATAGTACACATACATATATATTATTTTCCTTTAAGACAAGTATGGTATGCCACACTGATATATAACACAGAAATGGGGCTCCCTTTCAAAATACTTATTACAGTACAAGCTAATAGTGATGCTGACAGCATATCTTTAGAAAATGGGGCTGCTGGTATAACCCACTTTCCATACAGACTTTAGATCAGTCTTTTAGTTTCAGACATTGAAACTCTATAAAAGTATGGACCACAATCCATTACTCAATCTGTGCCTCAAGCATTTATGTTGAGGTATCAATATGGCATTTCCATTTCCATTATAATGTATCATTATGTGCAAGTAGTATGTCATGTTGACATCCCATGAGTAAAATATGGGTGTTCAAAATATATTATAAGAATTATAAGTGATGGTGCACTTAAAATGCATATGTCAATAAGATGAGCATTGCAATATGGTTAATGGGTGATATCACAGCATTCTTGAGGAACAGTATGTGAGACCTAGAAACTATGTATATAATACACATACATGACTGTCCCTCTACCAATGTATCACTACCATTAGCTACATTTGTATTATGCTTATATATGTATAAGCACAGTTAAGACACTGTAATGACTATTATGAATATACTGTGTAACACTTCAGACATACCAGCAAAGCAAACATACCAGAAAAGCATGAGGGGCTTGTGGTGCAATAATGACAGATAATGGAATTCAACGTTTTAACAAACCATCTTGATGTAGTTATGCAACATTGCAAGAGATGTCGAACTCAAGCACATAGCAGTTAATTTGTTAAAATAAAATAAAAAAAATAAAAATAAATGATTAAATCAATGGTTCCATTGCAAATGCATTGTGGATAGTCTTGCATTAATATTAGTATGCCTGATACTGCAAGAAGAAGCAGGTTTTTAAAAATGTTATGACTGTTTCTGGGAAAATTAATGTTTACAGTTAAAACACATAGCTCTCTGCTTCTGATACTCCTCCAGCTTATGCATCTCCTCGTTACACAGTGCTCAGTTCCTGGTTCTTTCCTTATTACCTGCAAAAAGGAAAAAGAAAGAAATATTACTGACATGAGAGGATTCTGTCAGTTCAATATATTGTGCAAAAATGAATAGCAAAGAATACTAAGCATTACATGTCCTATAGCCTTGACATGACATACAAGTTTACATTTTATTGCTGTGTGACTGTCAATTCTTCACACATGAAACATAAGGAATACACACTAGAGAAGCAGAGATACAAAAGTATATCTCTCATCTATGTTTGCATTCCAATCCTGACACTTAATTGCTCAGCTAATCCATCGTGTCTGTGATTGGATGGATTTATGTAGGTTAAATAATGGAACTGTATGGCTACTCAAGGAAAACTCAAAAATATGTTTTTTTTTTCATAAATATCATGAAGGGTAAAATAAAAAGCCAGTTTCAAACCGGCTGTGCATTTGAAATACAACACCATGCAGCCCTGACTGCATGTCAGCATACTGGTAACAGCACTAACAGAAAGCTGTAGCAGTGCAGAGTTCAGAGTCAAAGGCATTGCAAAAGAACATGTGTATGTACTTGACAGACATATACAAAGAAAAAGACTTGTTCATCACTGTTGTAACATACATCACCATTTCATTTAGTTAAGAAGGGAGTCAATATTAAAATACAGTGGAATAGACTGTGCCATTAGACTTCTAGTCATCTGAGAAGTAAGGTCTATAAACATTACTGCAACTTGTTCATGCCAGATATTTAAAAAAAATATACTGCAGAACTGAACAAGTAAGTATCTGTTATATCTATTATTAAGCAGTTACTACTTCTTCTTCTTTCAGCTGCTCCCGTTAGGGGTCACCACAGCAGATCAACTGTTTCCATTTCCTCCTGTCCTCTGCATCTTGCTCTGTCACACCAACGACCTGCATGTCCTCCTTCACCACATCCGTAAACCTTATCTTAGGCCTTCCACATTTCCTGTTACCTGGCAGCTTCATCCTTAGCATATTTTTCCCAATATACTCTGCATCCCTCCTCAGCACATGTCCAAACCAACGTAATCTTGCCTCGCTGGCTTTGTCTCCAAACCTTCCAACCTGGGCTGAGCCTCTAATATACTTATTCCTAACCCAGTGCAAATCTTAAAATCTTCAACTCTGCCACGTCAAGCTCTGACTCCTGTCTTTTTGTCAATGCCTCTATCTCCGACCCATATAAAATAGCTGGTCTCACTACCCTCTTGCAGACCTTCCCTTTCACTCTTACTGGTACTCATCTGTCACAAATCACTCCTGACACTCTTCTCCACCCACTCCATCCTGCCTGCACACTCTTTTTCACTTCTCTTCCACACTCACCATTACTCTGAACTGTTGATCCCAAGTATTTAAACTCATCCACCTTCACCACCTCTACTCCCTGCATCCTCACCATTGCTCTATCCTCCCTCTCATTCACACACATATATTTGGTCTTAGTCCTGCTGACCTTCATTCCTCTTCTCTCTAGAGAATATCTCCACCTCTCCAGGGTCTCCTCCACCAGTTCCCTACTCTCACTAGAGATCACAATGTCATCTGCAAACATCATAGTTCACGGGGACTCCTGTCTGATCTCATCTGTCAACCTGTCCATCATCATTGCAAATAAGAAAGGGCTCAGAGCTGATCCTTGATGTAATCCCACTTCCACCTTAAATGCAATCATCACTCCCATCGCAGACCTCACCGCTGTCACACTTCCCTTGTACATATCATGTACCACTCTTACATACTTCTCTGACACTTTCAACTTCTTCATACAATACCACAACTCCTGTCTAGGCACCCTGTCATATACTTTCTCTAAATCCATAAAGACACAATGCAACTCCTTCTGACCTTCTCTGTACTTCTCCATCAACACTCTCAGAGCAACCATCGCATATGTAGTGCTATTTCCTGGCAGGAAACCATACTGCTAATTACTAATCATCACCTCCCTTCTTAACCTAGCTTCCACTACTCTTTCCCATAACTTCATGCTGTGACTAATCAATTTAATCCCTCTGTAGTTACTACAGCTCGGCACATCACCCTTATTCTTAAAAATCTGTACCAAAACACTTTTTCACCATTCCTCAGGCATCCTCTCACTTTCCAAGATTTCATTAAACAATTTAGTTAAAAGCTCCACTGCCATTTCACCTAAACACCTCCATGCTTCCACAGGTATGTCATCTGGACCAACAGCCTTTCCATTCTTCATCCTCTTCATAGCTATCCTGACTTCCTCCTTGCTAATCCACTGCACTTCATGATTCACTATCTGCACATCATCCAACCTTCTCTCCCTCTCATTCTCTTCATTCATCACCCCCTCAAAGTATTCTTTCCATCTGCTCAACACACTCTCCTCAATTGTGAGTACATTTCCCTCATTATCCTTTATCACCCTTACCTGCTGCACATCTTTACTAGCTCAGTCCCTCTGTCTAGCCAATCGGTACAGGTCCTTTTCTTCCTCCTTAGTGTCCAACCTTTTATACAACACTTCATACACTTTATACTTAGCCTTCACCACCTCTCTCTTTGCCATGCACCTCATCTCCTTATATTCTTGTCCAGTTTCTTCATCTCTCTGTCAATCCCGCTTCTTCTTCACCAACCTCTTTCTCTGTATACTCTCCTGTACTTCTTCATTCCACCACCAGGTCTCCTTGTCCTTCTTCCACTTTCCAGATGTCACACCAAGCACCTTTCCAACCTTCTCTCTTACTAGCTCTGCTGTAGTTACCCAGCTATTCAGTAACTCTTCACTGCCACTCAGTGCCTGTCTTAACTTTTCCCTGAACATCACCTCACAATTAACCTTTTTCAATTTCCACCATTTGATCATTGGTGCTGCCCTCACACTCATCCTCCTCTTCTTGATCACTAATGTCATCCTACAAACTACCATCCTATGCTGCCTAGCTACACTTTCCCCTGCCACCACTTTACAGTCTCCAATCTCCTTCAGACTGGCCCTTCTACATAAAATATAATCCACCTGCGTGCATCTTCCTCCACTCTTGTATGTCACTACTGAATTATCAAAATAACATCAATGATTCAGTCCCCCATTTATCCCTGAAACATTCACATTGGACTATTGTTTAATGGATTAAGCTAAGAGACAGAAAAATCAATCCAATCACACAGAATTGCTAAGGGATGTTTCCAGAATCTTGAGGATAATGGAGATGTGAATGATTATCCAAGACCTAAGCACTATAGATATTAATACATCACATATTTAGTAGATGTGTAAAATCCTATACTGCATAACTGAACAAGCAGTTACCTCACAGATCTGCTTTTAAATACTAAATATGTAAATATCAAAATAAAAGACAAGTACTCCATATCAGGATTTGAATCCAGATGTAGCCATGATGCATTCAGATTGGCCTAGAGCTTAACTGGTTGAGCTCAGAGACAGCAAAATACTTTCCATCATACAACATAATTTCTATGGCATGAAAATGAAATCTGTTGTATAACAGGAGAATGTCTCAGTGTTTAACTGTTTTATAATGTAGAGGCTAATATATAGCCATATTACTCAGCATTCACACATGCAGAAGTATACTATGAGATGCTTCTCAAATGGTTATGTGTGGTCATCCCAGTTCTAAGTGCTATAGGCATCAGAGAAACATGGCCATTTTACATGTTTAAAAAATCTCTACTGTATAGCTGCCAAACATAGACAGGGCTTATATTTGTTATATTTAAGATTATCTACATAAACATCAATATTTACAAAACAACCTATAATGGCTTTTAAACCGACACACAGTAGATCATTATTCACACAGAATCAATGCGTAACCAGTTGAGGTAATTGACATAACTGTACATACCTGCTTATAATAGGAATATTTTTGGCATATCATTTAGAGCTATATGCGTATACAGTTAAGTACATTAGTATTAGTCTTATCAGTACAGACACCCATGAAATTAAATTTAAACATCCCCATAAACACATACAGCTATGAAATAAATTTGTCATGATGTAGGTGTTAAGGTGGGGATTCTGAAATTTTATGTAGGCATCTACAGGCTGGCTTTGGACCTCTGTGACCGTCTGGTAAACAGCCTCAGTGTCCTTCCAATGTAGGTTAGCATAACGGTGATTGACTTGCACTCCAGCCTGTAAATCCCAGTCCATCTGAGGTGCTACCTCACAATCCAGTTCCAAATCACTGTCATAGCAAAGTTCCTGGGGCATGCTCACATCCTCTGCTCATGTCTAGCATATACAGTGAGGATCTGGGCAGGTTCATCATCAGTCCAGTTTGGTGAATGGACACAAAGACGCCTCCTCTCAGTTGACTCCTTTATTGTTGAAGGTAAAAGCATTCCAAAAAATGCCTTCTGATGAATGCTAACTGAGGTCCTACTCGGTTTGCAGATAGTAATGGTATGACCAGGAAATGTATCCAAATCACATTTTAAAATTGGTGCATTTGAGATGGTATCGCTTCAGGCACATGTCAGAGACAGTCCCATTTACTAATATATATTGGGTAGTTGCAAAGAACACCTTCTCTTTATGATGAGCTATTGGTTAATGCACCAAATTTCTAGAAGTTACTTGGACATGCACAAATGGGATTCCAAAACAATGAATGTTAATGAAGCTCATTAACTATGAATGGTGCAAATGGTACTTAAAAGTGCACATAGCTGCACTCATTGTAAAGCATAGCTGAATTACAGCTAGCTTCAAAGTTAAGCTGTCACCTGATGGCATTGCTGTGGTGGAATGCACTTCTGTCATTACATATCTGTGTTATTATTAATCTTTATAGTTCAAATTATGCATGTTAACAGGCCTTCTTTGGTGAAAAATGTGTGCAGTACAACCAGTCTGTGACATAATGGATGGTTGTAGGATTGAACAATATCCATGCAGATAGGTTTATGTGAATCAGTGACATGCAGATGTTGTACATATGCAACTGAATGTCTAAACACAAACAGACCCTGTGAAAAGTGGATGAAGATGGAATAAATAGGTTCTGGTTCACTTTGACTGTATCAGGTATGCTTATGAAGAACAATGAATTCCAAGGGTCTCTGTAAGTTGTATAGTAACTGAATAGTTTACAGATACACTCTGATGCTTAGTAATATAGTAAGTAATAGTAGTTGTTAGAATATTCGTGAGCATGACTTTGACTGTTCCATATTTACTATGTTGATATATAGTCACAGGTGTATAACAGTTTGTTGTAATATGAATGACTATTTGCAGAAAGATTTCTATGTAAGTTCCATTGTTCCTTGAGTAGACAGGAAAATACTGTGTGGAGGGATGACGTTTGGACAGACCTGATGGATATGATGCATGCTTTAGATGGTCACAATAGATCTAGAGAGGCTTGTTTGTGACATTGCTCTGACAGAATACTCCACTATGAGAGGGTGAGGAATGCCTCTAGAAGTCAACTGCCATTGGCTCCCCCCGGAAAAGATAACCACTTGTGATCATCTTATACCCTGTGGAGGTATTGAAGCAGGTGTTTCAGGTCATACATGTATGTTATACATTTCAAACCATTGTAGTATATACACTAAATCAGTCACTAATGTTATAGGTTCATAGGTTCATACTAGGTTAAGAGATAACAGATATGCTGTCATTGTGCATAATGTTGACAGGTTTGGTTTCTGTTTACAGCATAGCTGTTTTCCTGTGTTTACCAAGCAGTAGTCCCTCAAGTGTTTCTCTGTTTTGGAAAGTAGCTCACAGATTACTTTCCCACCATATAGAGGAATTATATATACCCCCAGGGTGTGTTGCCATTATATTTGTTATGATGCCATCTGCTGTACACACCACTTGGCAAATCAGTAATGGCCAATCATTTCTTTTTCTGCTTCAGATGCGTTAGGGGTTGTGATAGGAACTTGTTCAGTCTATTGCACTGAGGACATGAGGGAATTTGGCAATGGCATAGAAATGTGTATGACCTTCCTGTGCTCTATGACTGGATGGAAAGTGGATGTACTCATCCATGCTATTGTACATTGCTATCAGGAATTGGGAGAGGATGCGACTGCAGCTGTCTGGGACACTCCAACTGCATCTCCAGAACACCTAGGATAAGACCTACTTTGGTTTTGACAAGTATGAGGTTACCTCACAAGCTATGTGAATACACTTGCAGGGCACACATGTTAAAACATAGCCTGCCCCAATTCTCTGTCTAATCTGTACCTGTTGATTATTTCTTGATCAGTGAGTTAGCTTAGATGTAGTCTGGCTCAGCATATAGCTGTCTGCCTTCTAGGATGTATTGCCAGAGCTTTCTCTATGGTTATCATTACCTCAGCCTCCTGTAATGCATTACATATTGGTTACATTTCTTGGGGGGGTAATGCCACAGATTCCACAGGATTCGATAATGAAGAGATTTCTATTATGGTGATAAGTAAGGCCTCCACTGAATGCTTTCATAAAGTTGTCAGCAAAGCACTTTGCTGCATTTAACTTGGGATGGGCCTGCTTGCTGCATTTTGGAATCTGGCCAGCATGCACTGAATAAATATTACCTAGGACTTGCTTTAGCATACTTTATGGAACTGCATTCACAGTTTGTGAGATGAAGTCTCCCTTCGGTGTGTTGCATTATCTGCAAATTTTGTTTGGAATCTGGACCATTGTATATAGCTAATTTCTGTGTGCTCTTAACTTACCTTTGCTATTTTTTACATTTTGTGCTCTACCCCTTCACTCCCTTCTTCTTCTTCTCTCCTTATACTATTGCCCCTTATATTTTGTACTTTGTTATTAAAACTGTTACAGATTCATCACTATCTCGCACAACATTTAGTTTGTATTCATAGAACTTCTTGTTAATGTGTTTGTCCACTCTCATATATATTTGACCATGCTGAGATGGTAATATGTCATTCGGATCAGTGCACTACTCTGGTTACCAGACTGAGTAAATAAGAATGTTTGCAGACAACTGTACCTTAATAGGAGAAAACATTGATAATATTGCCCTGCCACTTCTGGAAGTGTTCAGAAAATTAAAAACAAAAAAAATCAGGACTATGTTGCTTCAATTAAATATCAGTGGAATTTGGGAGTATGAAAGGGAAACAAAATGTAGTCCCACAGAAGAAAAAGTGTTTTTACTGTACTTGTAAATGGAAAGACAACTTCTCAAAACTACAACAGAATGAAATTTGTTAACACAGTAGAGATAACAAAAACATTTAGCTCCTCTGTTATCCAAATTCAATTCACTAATGGGTAAAATAAATGCAATAAAGGTCATCTGTTTTTTTTTTCTTGTGTTGTTGTATATACTATGAGCAAGTAGAAGAGTTCAAGCAGATAAATCAAGCACAAAAAAAAAACAACAGTAAAAAAGTACTGGCTCAGGAAACAGAATTTTATTGTAAAAACAACTGAAACAAGCTTTCACACCAATGTTTTCTCTACCTGTAGTGGCACTTTGAGTAAAAGACTGTACAGTTTTTTACAACAAAGTTCTCTGTGTTCCTGAGCCAGTTACTTTTGAATGCTGCATTATAAACTACTCAGCATTTCCACATCCCATGAGCATTCGCCGCTGTTAGATATACTGGATTTGTTTGTCAAATTGCCTTTACAGACCAAAAATGGAATGTTAGATGCAAGAAAGGCATATATATTCCAGACAGGTTCCTCATCTTCCTGCATGCATGTTTTCTGATAGTCAGCATTGCACATTGCATCAGAGCTGAGAATGAACAAAAGTATTTAAGGAAAGCAGTACGTTTGACCAGTTCATACACTGCACCACTGCCAGTGGAATGGTTACAGGGCTAGCAGAGGGGTCTGATCAAAAAAGGGGATTTTAGTTAGCAACCTATGGTGATGAGTATCATTTCAGATTATACTCATGGTTTTGAAATGTTTCCTAAAACAGACCAGATAATATGGAAGGCAGCAGGGATAGAGGAGTGGGATCAGATGTATATCAACATTTATTGGAAGGGTTACCCTTTTCAGAAACACAAAAAGTGTACTGCATCCAGGAAAAATGAAATTAGAGTAATTCTCAGTAGTCATCTTACACCCAGATCTAATATATATATATACATATATATATATATATATATATATATATATATATATATATATATATATATGTATATAGGTCTCTATCAGTTGCTCGAGCATATATATATGGGTCACTATCAGTTGATCGAGTTTCAGAAACTCAAACTACATATGGTCAAAACCATATGATCGAGTTTTTGACAACACAAAGCTTTTGAATAGAAGTCACGGTACAGTGCAGATCGTGAAATTTACCCTTTTGTTCACTGTAGTGCAATCTCAGGGTCGGTATATATAACTGGCAGGGGTGTGGGGGTGCAAAAATGTTGCATTTTTTTTTTATGTTTGAGTTTTTGGCAACGCAATCATATGATCGCAACTGTATGAATTTCAAGCTTCTGAAAACCCAATCATCTGACATAGACCCATACACACACACACACACACACACACACACACACACACACACACACACACACACACACACACACACACACACACACACACACACACACACACACACACACTCACAAATACTCATGATCCTTGTCTGCCTTCATTGTACAGTGCAATGCATATTTAAGTATTTTATTCTGTTTTTATAAGGCTTGTGGATAAGGCGAGACTGTTTGCATTGTAATTCTTTCAACTACTTCTGCAGAGTAATTTTCTATAAAAAATATGATGTCATTGAAGTTAAAATAAATACTCCTGACAGACAACTCCAGCTGTCTACATTGGAAGTGTAAGAACCACTGTTGTGAGTCCTGTCACTCTGAAAATGAAAGTGTAATTTCTGTAAAAATAGTTGACTACATACCTTCATTGTTACAACTTTAAAACATTTTGCAGTGAGTTCTTACTCCTCTGCATCACTAGATATGGGGGCAGTGACATCCACCATCCTGCTACTTGCATTCAAACATTGTATGAATACCTCCAAACAATTTGGAAAACAACCAATTTGCCTAGAGTCTACTTTTATTATGAGGTAGAAAATAAAGAGCATTTGATGAAAATACACATGGACACAAGACACCAACTGTGTGATTACTGTAGTCTAGGGAATGAAGAAGAACCCTGAGAAACTGCAGTCTTGGAGTTTGCATATACATCTGCTTGTGGCAGCGCGTGTGTGTGTGTGTGTGTGTGTGTGTGTGTGTGTGTGTGTGTGTGTGTGTGTGTGTGTGTGTGTATGTGTGTATATATATATATATATATATATATATATATATATATGTGTGTGTGTGTGTGTGTGTGTGTGTGTGTGTGTGTGTGTGTGTGTGTGTGTATGCATATATCTATCTATATATATATATATATATATATATATATATTTATATATATATATATATATATATATATATATATATATATATATATATATATATATTTATATATGCATGTATATGCCTCATAATTACTTGTAATTTGCCATTATTCTAAAGACTATAGTCACCTTCCTCAGACTTTCGACAAACACCCAGAAGTATGTAGATCTTGTTTGCATTCACAATACTTTCCCCTATACTTTCCCCTATAGTTTGCTTATTGCTTTCTAACACTGCATGTTTAACTTTATATCATCTGATATGACTTCACAAATGTATTTAATCATTTACAGTAAATGTCTGCATGCATTTCCTAGATTACTGCAGCTTAGTTTCATTGATGCATTTTTGTACTCGATTTTATTTTTGGTGGCACAATGTCACAATCACAAACTTTGCTGTCTCACAGGGCACAGGTGTCCAGTTTGGTTATTGGCTGAGGGCTTTTCTCCAGAGTCTGCATATTCTACCTGTGCCCATGAGGATTTTCATTGGGATGTCCAGTCTCCGCACATTACAAAGAGAACATATGCTGATTCCTGCACATGATAAGCATAATGTAGACAAAGTCATCCTGGATAGGACACCAGTATATTTTGGTTTGCACATACACACTCACTCACACATTTAATGTATGCTTTCAAACAATTTGGTAATCAACAATTCTCTTTGAATTTTATTTTGGTATGAAGGAGAAACCTGCAGCTCTTGATGGATATCCATATGGATGCAGGACACCAAACTGGGAAAAAAAGCACTCTTAAGTTCACGGCACTAACTTCTCTAGCACTGTCCCACACTCCCTTCCATTGTAAAGATTATTTTATTTTTCTTATGTCTGTAAAGATGTGTGTTGTGGATCCTCCCCTGTTTCAATTAAACTGCAATTTCAATTATCCAATGTGATTCCAAGTTCAATGCTTGTTTTGTCAGTCAGTTTCTCCATGGACGTAACCATTCGCTTAGCAGACAGCTACAACACTATCCACTCCCTCTCATGGGATTCTTTTACTGTTTTAGTTGTCTACTATGATAATATATTCCTGCCTTATCTTTCTTTCTAAATTTAGTCTGTAGAAATATACCCAAACAAGTGCATTCACTTATTTTCAGCATGCTGTAGAAGGCTGCACAATTATATGCACATTATAAATAAATGGATAAAAAGTTCCAGTAACAGTTCTTAAGTTCATGAAATACTTTCACCATGATCTTAAGAAATGTGTTACCTGTAAGACTACAAATTCAATAAGTGCATAACAGAAATTGTATGTTTAAATGCAATGTTTTTACTAGTACTTTTGTACTTACTATAACAAAAGCTTTGGTTGTAATTTTTGTGTGTAATTATTGTTTTGTTTTTGGAGCTTTTCTCCCCAGAACTCCATTGAAAACAGGTTCTTCTAGGCCCAAAGGACTATCCTGGTAAACCAACTGCAAATAATAATAATAACAGATGAATGTTATTTGTTTATCTTATGCTATATAACATTATCGGCAATTTATTATAAATAACAAACTTTGAAATACATAAATGAACATATATCAAATGCATCAGCCATCAGAATTTCATAGGTTGTATAGTTCTGATTTCAAAGCAAAAGTTGTTTTTTAAACACTTCAGATGAAGTTAACATTTACTCTTGTTGTATTTCTGTTTCAATATTCTTATAGCTGATTAGCTGTGATGAAAAGCAGTAGGAGATCTGGTTATTATTTTGCATTTTGAAACTTGAGTAAAGATTGGGCTATGATAAATGTAATCCCTGTGTCAAAGCTTATCAGCTTTACTTCGAATAACATCAAATTATTTTAGAGTGATTTGGAAACATCCATCAGATTCACACTGATGGTTATTAACCATATCCTAGAGAAAAATAATAATAAAAGGTTCCATTAAAGCAATTTTAGTGCAATGCTTGGAGCATGCTGATAACATATCTGTGTACTCAGCAGGCAGTTAAAAGCAATATCTGCAACAAACATTGAAAACTGTATCTAGTCGTACTCATTAAAGCAATCCTGGTTGTTTATTTTATTTTATTTTATTTTATTTTATTTTATTTATTTATTTATTTATTTTATCAACTGTGTTTTTAAGTATGTAGTAATTCTTCATTTACAGTTGGTACTCAGAATAAAATGAAGAAGAAAGAAAGAAAGTATTCTTATTAAAGTAGTCAGCTATCATCTGATTTAATTCAGAAGAACTGTATGACAGAACATAAACCTCAGAGCACTTGTCATTTTAACATAGAAGGCAAGGGTAACTATTTATTTATTTATTTAACATTTGTTTACCAGGAGAGTCCAAATGGGACGGAGCCCATTTTCAGCAGAGGCCAAGGGGAGAAATGCTCCAGACGTATGTTTTTGGAATGTTGGAGGAAACTGGAGCACATGGAAGAAACCCACACGAATGAAGGGAGGACATGCAGACTCCACCCGAGCCAAGAATCGAATCAGAGGAACTCTTGCTGTGAGGTGACAACTTTAACCACTGCAGGACTGTGCCACCCAACTACAACAGCCATGTTTACAGACATATATAAATAAACAGAAATTACTACCTTTAAACATGACATCATGTTTCTAATCTTATTATGCAGATATGTTTGCGCTTGTTTGTACAGAGCTGAACTGAGGGGCTACCAGCCACAACTCAGAGCTAAGATGCCAGACAACTAGGTGCTTTTCTGCTTCCAAAAAAAACATAAGATGCCTGTTTTTTTTTTTTTTTTTTTGCTTATTTATGCTATTTACTACATGTTTTTTTATTGCCTGCCACCTACTTTTATACTGTATTTATTTAATGTGTACTAAACTACACTCTTGTACTGCAATTGTCTGCTTTACTGCCCTGGTTAAATCAACCCCAGGATTCAGCAAGCTCTGCATGGTGTACAGGAATAGTACAAAAGCTGCTGCAGGCTATATGGCAGACGTGCGATCCAGGAATGAGCTCCCGGGATGTGCACGAGTGCTCCTGCATTATTCCTGCACATACACAGCCCCTGTATGCTAATTACCTCATTTGCTGGTGAAAACCATGCAAATGAGGTGAATTCGCAATCCAGAAAGCAGTCAGACATCCGTGCAGGAATAGTGTAGATTGCTGAAATGTATTCAGCCAGTAGCTGAATACATTTCTGCAAACTATAAAATGGAGCCATGACAGCTCGTAAAAAAAAAAAAACATGTATTATAAAGTTTAGGCATGCCAATGGCCAAATATATGGCCATAGGCATGAAATCTAGTTTCAAAATTATAAAAAATAACTTTTTTTTTGTCCGATTTTGGTCGTTTAAGCATAGGGCAGCGGTGTGCAAATGGGATCGGCCTGAAAATAAGAAAAAAGCTGGAAATAAGCTTTTAAACCAAAATCATCATTTTGCCATAATAGTCAATGGAATGCATAACACAACAAGACCATGGAATAGTGGTTAATAAGGGGGAAGGCTGAGTGTTGCTTTTGTAACCATACATTAGCAGTCATTTCTATGCAAATGAGGGGAATGATATTGAATCACAGATTTCCCCTCAGTGCTAGCTTGCACCTAACCATGTAGGTGCAATAACACCATGGTCTAAGCCTAAGAGCTAAATGACCTCATGAGGGGGTGTATCATGACTGCTGTAAGGTTATTGGAGCAAAGTGGCCTGTGTTTGCCCTTAGCTAAGCACAGCTAAGGAAGGGGGTGTGTCTGAAGCTGCCTAGCAGTATTTACATTGCCTAAATGGGTGTGCGTGCCATGCACCGGGTTTTAAACAAAACAAAACCCCACCCCAGGAAATAGCAGCTTCAGTCACCTCTGAGCATTGGGTTTGAGTGGCGTGCCTCGGGGCTTAAACAGGAAGGCAATGGGAAGGGAAAACAGCAGTAGGAAGGTAATCAAGGAGAAATAGCATAGCTGGCAGGTGAAATATATCAGAATCAGCCAATTACAAAAGCAGCAGCCCAGCCCAGCACAGCACACTACTATAAATTATGCAAACACCTTGCAATCTGTTTTTTCCCCACAAACTCTACACACAAACGGGATATTTTACCTAACAAAACCAACAAAATGATAGGGGCTGCTGTTGCTCTCATAAATCAATATGTGGAAGAGGCTGAGGGTGGGGAGGATGATAATGTTGATGTCCAACCCACAGTGAGGAGAAGGAGAAGAGTGTACAGACCCAGGGTAATCTACCAGGGGCTACATGAGCTGGAGATAATGGAGTGCTATAGGGTAGACAGGGACCTCCTACAGCAAATTGTTGAGCTGTGCCGGCCACATCTCACACACAGAACCAACAGAGGGGAACCCATGCCAGTGGATACCAAGTTATGTGAAGGCTTGAGAATACTAGCCACAGGTACCTTCCAAAGGTCAACTGGGGATACCATGGGGATCTCACAGGCATCAGAATCCAGGGTACTCCACCGGTTCCTGGATGCCATGTCAGCACATGCCGGTAAGCCCATATATTTTCACAACACCCATGAAGTGTTGACCAGCAATATACATCTCTTACACCAAATAGCAGAAAACCCTGAGGTAGTGGGTGCTATAGACTGCACACACATGCACATCAAAGCACCACCCGGTGAGCGGGGTAGGGTCTACATAAACTGCAAGGGCTTCCCCTCCATCAACTGCCAGGTTGTGTGTGATGCCGAGGGCATTATAATGAATGTGTGTGCTGGCAGCTCTGGAAGCTATCATGACTCCCACATCTGGCATATGATGCAGCTGTACCAGAGATTTGCCAGTGGGGACATCCCATATGGCCACCTAGTGGGGGATGCTGTTTAAGCACTGGAGCCTTGGCTGATGACACCCATCAGAAATGCACACACACCTGTACAAGAATTCCATAATGAGGCACATGCACAAACCAAAATCATAATAGAGAGTGTGTTTGGGATGCTCAACTCATGTTTCCAGTGCCTGGACATATCCAGCAGAGCCTTGCAGTACTCTCCAGCTACATGTACCCAAATTTTCAATGTATGTGTCATGCTACACAATATGATCCTGCGGAAACAGCAGCAGCAGGAACAGCATGGGGCAGGGCCACACAGCCCCCACCATTGCCAAGGCCAGCACAGGCACAGACTGACTCAGAGGAGAAACAACCTGAGTCTGCACCTGTAGGCAGAAGGAGACATGCCCAGTATTCCCAGGCTTTGGCAATGAGGCAACAAATAGCACATACACTTACATGGTAGGAACCTAGGGAATGACACCTCTGTCTGACTCGCACATACAGTAAACGGATGCCAAACATGACACTACCTGTGCTTAACCATGTATAAGGAGTGTAATATGGGCATCCAACATAGTCAGTCCTCCAGCACCATCCTCAATACTGGCACAGCCACAATGTAAGTCACTCTCTCTATCAATTGCTGAATGGAGTAGTATGCTCTGCTACTTGGCTGAATGGGATGGCATCAGATAGTAGATACCTATATGGGCAGCATGAAATCCATACCAAATACTGGTGTCAACATAGTAGGCAGTACTAGACAAGGTGACAAATCCCACTGCAGGACATGTGGTGGGCCAAATGTGTGTCCATAGGACACACACCTGCATGTCAGTGAGGCTCACATACTCAACAACAGTCTCAGCCAGCAGGACAGGTGTAGATGACCACAAAGAAAGGCTGTGCTAAGGCCGCCGATTGATGCAATGGAGAACAGCAACCCTCCAGACCTACACAGACAGACTACAACAGGTCAGGAAGTTTGATGTTAGTTCTGAAGGGTAAGAAGTCTGAAACTGAAATGTAGGCCAATAAAACCTAAGATCTGTATGCCACTGATATGCCTCCAGTCTGCATGATAGGTCAGAATACAGAATGAAATGGAAGCCAACAGACTACCTGAAATACCAGTACAATCATAGCAAATGTTTACAGTTGTCAGGTGTGCCCCCCCCTGCCCCACAATGCTACGTAGAAATGTAGTAACATGCAAGTGTGGGTATAATAACAGTGGAGCACAGATTACCTGAGCTGGCCAAATTAGCAGGATAGATTGTTGCACGTGTACAATATGCAGGGCTCTGTGTGTTCAGTTGTTGTGTGTTGTATATTGTGTGGAAGTGTTCAGCATGTAGGCGTGGAGGGTTGTGTCCTGGTGGCCTATGGCCAGTACTGTTGATGACAGGGCCAAGTTCTAACAACTGCAGTCCCAAACACAATGCATCCCAGCAAGACCCAAGCCAGCAGTATTCTATATTGATTGTTCAGATGTAATATCTGTCACCATCTGAAAGATGGACATAACATGAATGTGGGCCCAGACATGCATACAGTACACAGGTGGAAGTACCCTAGACAGAGTATATAAAATGTAACTATCAAATGGACACACCTTTGGAGTTGTACATACAGGTTAGCAGCACATTAGTTGTCTGTGTAGTATGGAATACTGATGTAGTTAGGCCAAACACTGGCAGACCACAAAAGGCACAGTTATGAAATACTGAGAAACTGCTGATGTCCCTGCACAAGCCAGCATAACGGGAATGCCCCACATATATCTGTGAGTCAGCTGCAAGAAGCTTCCGTAGCACACATTCACTCAGCTCACCTCACCATTAGACACAGGTTCATCACAGGTTATATCCCTGCTGTTGGGAATGAGCACAGTATGATCCCCACTTCTGTATGGGAATATCCACAGAATTCAGCATGCTGAAGAGGTGTCCCATGCAGGTTTATCCCTAGCTGTAAGCAGCACCCTACCAGCATCCACACCAATGGATTAATAAGGACATAAACTATTGCCATTAACACCTTGCACACCTACCCTGCAAACTCAGGAATAGGTGGATACAAACCTGCTCATAAACCACAATGTGAAGGGGAACTGACCAGATATATGAGCCCTGCCTCTTGGTAACCTGTGTGAATCTGTACAGCTGAGAGGTATGGCCACAGGAGGATATGGCCATTCTGTCACATCGATAGATTTATAAGTAGGGGATCCTCAGCCACCACAGTACCAAGGTGCTGGACCATTTACACAGACCCATCAGCATGCGTCTGCAGCTCCGCCTCCAGAATGGCATATGTGCAAGAATATGTAAGCTGCAGACCACAATACTGGACACAGCTTCATTCATCTTGTATTCCCCAGGAAATTACTGTGAGCAAATAAGTATATCTGTCAGTAGTTGATGATATAATACATCACAGTGTAAAACAGTACATGTGTCTGAATAAGTCTGCTAACACCAAAACCATATAGCACAAGCAGCACAGACATGATTAGTTGCAGTATCCCACTATCATTTGCCATTGTGACTATATATTGTCAACCTATTTACAGATTTCCTGCAGAAACAGGTTGCTAGCTGTAGGTGTAGAACACAAATTCCTGCACTGGAGTACAACCTACCTGGAATGGATTCACACATTCAGTACAGAAGGTCATACTGGGCATGCTCCCACACAGAAATGAAGCCCATGTTTGACAACAATAGTGGACTATACATATATGTCAGTCACAGATTTCTGTGCACACACACCACACTGCACACCAATCATGCTTTGCACACACATCAGATAGGAATGCACACATATATCCAAGGACAACACACTATAATAGGCCAAACATAGACAAACAGAGATGTGGGGAAGAGAGATACAGACAGTGACAAAGAGCTTCCCATCATGAGGCCTGTCCCACCCATCACACATCCAATTGGCCAATATCACATGATGTGCCAATGTCTATCACTGCAGACATTTGCTTCTGGTAGCCCTCAGCACTATAGTGTCTGTGGTGCTTGTGATAACTGTGTAACATGACAGTACAAGTCATTATTCATCTAACAGTCATATACACAGTCCTGTCAAATGTAAAGTTGTGTGTGACTGAGTGTTTTGTGTGTGTGTGTGTGTGTGTGTGTGTGTGTATGTGTGTGTGTGTGTGTGTGTGTGTGTGTGTGTGTGTGTGTGTGTGTGTGTGTGTAGGGATCAATGATTTTGAGGCCATTCACAGACACTGCACCTCCCATTATCCTACTTTAGCAAGCCTGCTGATGTCATTCACCTTGAAATACTCCTTTGAAGAAGGGCTAGACTTATAAGCTCCCTGGTGTGGGTGATAACTGTGTAATGCTATAGCATAACATACTAGTTAGGTAGGGGTTCTAATCCCAGACATGGCAACAGTGAAACTGTGTGTGTGTGTGTGTGTGTGTGTGTGTGTGTGTGTGTGTGTGTGTATAAAGAGTAATGCTTTTGAGGCCATTCACAGTCACTACATCTCCCATTGCCCTATGTTAGCAAGCCTGCTGATGTCAGTCACTTGAATCTCATCTGTGGAGAGCGTTTATGTCTGAACCTCAAAGATTTTGTCCCCGGTTGCCACCAGTACACATCTCTGAGCCTGACATTAGCAGTCCTGCAGGGTATACATGCATTTAGTCTGTGAAACAATCTCCGAACATTAGTTTTTCTGAAACAGAATGTCAAATTTTAAAGTAGCGAATGGTTGGAATGTCATATGAAAGACCGAATACAACATTCCCGACCACTCTACCTCCTAAACAAGTGCTACCATGGGTCAAAAGGGGGGTTATTGTGTGCACTGCTTTCCACATTTGGTATGTTGACAAGGTAACAGACGGCTAAATGTATGTATATTGTCCTGCAGATATCATCCACCTTACAAGTATCTTTTGTGAAACCTAAACCATGTCAGGTCAGTACTGAATGTGGTAAATGTGTAACATAATGGTCTGTAAAGATTTTTTGATAGTAGTTTGAACCTCACTCATAGCAAATGTAAATGTGTGTTTAGGGTAAAATTATTTTTGGGATCTCTCACCCACTACATCACCCAATGCCAGTATTTACAAGGGCTGGTGATGTTCCTCACCTTTGAAGTACCTTGGGACAACATCCATTCAATAACTCTGTGGCATGCACAATAAATGTGGTACACTGTAGTAGCAATACACAGTTAGGTAGGGGTTTGAATCTCAGTAATGGCAAGTGTGTGTATATGTGTCTGTCATCAGCATCCTGTGTGGAATTTGCTGTTATTGTGTAATGACAAGATGCATTGTGGGGTGGGTTTTGCTAAATTATTATATTGAGGACCCATTATATGTCACAATGTCCACCTTACAAGGACAACAGATGTCAAAGAGCAGAGAGGCTGGTGTAAACAATCCATAGCCCTATATGTGATATTATGGATCAGTGAACAATATAGGCAACCCTTGTATGACTCAGAGAACACTATCCACCCCTGTCTCATACACAAACACACTTGGATAGGCAACAACCATTATATTGGTAGTTCCCTGAATTTTGCCCACAGATAGTAACCAAGGTGTGATTGCAGTGGACTGGCTAGGCAACAACCACTTTATTGGTAGTTCCCTGTATTTTGCCCATAGATAGTAACCAAGATGTGATTGCAGTCGACTAAATGCCTGTTGACCACAACACTGCTACTGACATCAGACTGTACTGTGATGTGTAACATCTCCTGACTGTGTGTTATCCAGCAAGTAAAAAGACATGGCACCCTCTTCCATCCCTACAATAGCCAAATAAATGCTTACAGTGGTCCTTTGCTATGTTGCCCACTGGATGCCTGCAACAACTGTAGAGTCTGCAAATATAACCCACAAAGGGAATACCATGGTTTATACACATGCCCTGTATGGACAGATGCCAGTAACTCCACTGAATACCTGTATCATGCTGTCAATGTAGGTGCAGCCACAACCTCAGTTCCATAGCCAGGTCTCACCACATGAGGTCAGGAATTTCACATCAGATGATGACAATCTGTCCACACAACATGCCCCAGAGGCCCCAAGTACACTTTCACATGTCACAGAACATGCATGTGGGACATTTGCACAACCCAGACACTGTCCATGTTATGGAATATAGATCACATACATGGCAAGCATTGCACAGCACTGGCCACCCACAATAGTAACCCAGATGAGTGGATGGTAAATACAATACCCACCTGTGTGGGCCAGTCCAGGGACTACACCCCAGAGCCACACTGAAGGCCATTGTCATGTGGCCTGATGCCAAGGTATTCCCTTTGCCTAGCCTTGTACAGCCAGCCTTCTGGCACAGTCAACTACTACACACCTGTGAAGCAATGAACCCATGCATGTCAGTACTGGCAAGTGTGTGTGTGTGTGTGTGTGTGTGTGTGTGTGTGTGTGTGTGTGTGTGTGTGTGCATGTGTCTGTGTGTGTGTGTGTGTGTGTGTGTGTGTGTGTGTGTGTGTGTGTGTGTGTGTGTGTGTGCACGCGTGTGTGGAGATTAATGATTTTGAAGCCATTCACAGTCACTACACCCTCCCATTGCACTACTTTAGCATGTCTGCTGATGTCACTCACCTTGAAATATATAAGCCTAAGAATCTCTGTGGTGCATGTGATAACTGGGTAATACTGTAGTGTAGTAAACTAGTTAGGTAGCAGTTCTAGTCTTGACCCTGCCAACTGTGATAATGTCTGTGATTCTCTGAGAGAGTGCGGCTGTGTCTTCCTTGACACTTGCTTTTGAGGACAGTCATATGTACTACACTTCCCTTAAACCTCCTTTATCACTGTTGCTGATGTCACTCACATTCAAAGATACCTTTGGACAACTCTCCAACATGTAAGCTCTGTGGCGCATGCAATGACTGTATAACAATGTAATACCAATACATAGTCAGGTAGGGGTTTGAAACTCAGTACTGGTAAGAGTGTGTTATCATTGTCCATTGGGGGTGATTGTGTAATGACAGGGTTCACTGCAGTATGGGTTTTGCCACATCATTATATTGAGGAGCTACATGTCCCATTGTCAACATTACAAGGCCAACATTTTCCAAACATTGTAGAGATTGTTGTTGACAATCCTCAGCCATAAATGTGTACAGCCATGTGCAATTACCATGTGACAGTATGGATTAGTACACAATATAGGCAACCATCATAATGCACAGATACCATTCTCCACCCATGGATCATACACAAATATGCTTGACTCTTACTCTCCTACTCCCTTCCTTTCTTACTTTGTTTTTCTCTGTCTCTTTCACTCCTTCTCTGGTGAATGTGGAAAAGTACACCTGCTTTGCTTAGGCAGCAGCTTGAGTTTTGTAAAGGATGCTCATGATCAGCTGATGGCCTGTGCATGAATTGCAGTTCCCCACTAGCTAATTGCACATGGAAGAGCTGTGGTATCATTCCTATAGCCAATTGCATGGAAACACACACCTATAACTAAGCACTTCATGTGGGTGTTGGCCCTTTTCCTTCACTGAGAGCAGGACTTCATGGTGGTGTTTGACAAACAGCATCACAGAGAGTAGTTGGATATACCTATTACAACATACACTGTGGAGACAGGCCAAAAAAACAGGAGGGAGATGTTCCAGACATGAGGACAGAATGTAGTATTGCTCTTCTACATTTGAAGTAATGTTGGTTTAACAGGGTTTGTGGATATGGCTGTTCTACATGATTTAATATCTGTCATGATAGTGTTATTTGGTTGAAGAAACTCCCACCTGTAGGGCTGTCTGCAGACTGGCCAGTGTTTGGAGTCTTACATCTGTTGTGTTACTCACACATTTCCTATCTTTAGAAATGCAGTAGCATACTCTGAGGATTTCAGTCAGTACATGGTGACATCCACGTGAGTTACTGACTTCATATCCCTCAGAAGACATATGTCACGACAAACCCTGTTACACCAGTAAATGTATGAGTTTATCGCAGCAACATGTCAATATTGGCCCTGTGTTTGTGCCTCCAGCCACAACTCTGTCAACCTTTGTACATATGTCATGCATTAAGAGGTGCATATGTTCAGTACATCATTATTTACTGACATGATACCTGATAGCAAGCCAGTGAGATGTCAGACTGCTAGACATGTTATGTATAGTAGGCCTTAAATTTGAGGACAAAACCTGGACATTCTGTTGAGGTGTGTACAGTAATGAGGTATGTGTACATATGGTGATTGCTGACAGAGTGTGTATTGTGAATATGGACCTTGGTCTGTGTACAGACTGTGGTAGATGTCATTATTCTTGGTCCTGCTCTATCTGATGTTGCATGGTGCTCCAGTGTATGGTACCCTATCGGCATACATGTTTCTATGGTCAGACCAACACATGTCCCTTACCACAGTCAGGCATTGGAATAAACTGTGTATTGGCCCAGTATATGTAGGGTTAGTGCGTGAGTGGCACATATGAGGATGGTGTTGATCACACAGTCCATATAATGTAATATTAAGTATGCTTACCATATGTGACTGTGGCTGTGTTCAGATTGGTTGTGGGTATGCACTTTCACACAGGTGTCTGTTACTCCATGTTGTTACATGCCTGTAGAACCTGCTATATTTGCAAGTACATGTGTATTCCCCCATAAGAAATGTAGGCTAGTGTTGTGGCAGTCTGCCTGAAATTTGCACAGTGCTTTCTGAGATGCCTAGCAGCTCAGTGTATTTACCCAGTGTGATGTTATGTCCAGATATTTGTCAGATGTACTGTTGCTGGTCCACCATAACACTTGTGTATTTCTGACAAAGCAGTGGGATGCTGTACATATGTATGTCACTAACTAGTGGGTAGTATGTGGGCTTGTGACCTCTGCTCCTCCGGTTATTATGTGTCAGGGCAGACAGCAGTGTGTGAATGCATAAACTGTGTGAGCTTATCCATTCCAGTATTTTCATGATATCCCCATTTACATGGCTGTAAACATCCACTTTGTCAGGCTTGGTCCACACATCTTGCACTAAGGGGTTCTGTGTATACCTCTGGACTGACCAGAGTGTGTCTGACTGTCCACATTTATTGCTCATATCTTTGCTGTATTGCACAGGATCGTTACTATGATTTGTGTGGTACTGCACTATGATGATCTTAAGATGTCTGTCAGTAACTGATGGGATACATGTCAATATCAAATGTGACTTCACACACAACATTTCTTTTAAATCAACCCCTGTTACAGTAGTGCCATTCTGCATTTATACCTGCAATACTTACATGACATCCCCTTGCACTAAGAGATTGTGACTATTGGTGCTGAATGACTCCACTACATGTTATGGACATATGTTATACACGCATCTATATATATATATATATATATATATATATATATATATATATATATATATATATATATATATATATAGATAGATAGATATATATATATATATATATATATATATATACACACATATTTTATTAAAAGTGTTTGTGACTTTCCGAATGTGTTACCTTCCCAGATGCATCCCACCATATTTATCTGATATGTGTTTATACAGATATAACAACATACTGATTCAACAATATTTCCACTTACAAGTACTACACAATTGTAGAAGTCAAAGCAGTTGTTCACTACTATTCAGTATGTGTACTGACAGATATATTGGAAAAAACAACACATTTTCATCTCTGTGATGGCTTAGTGGTTAACTGCTGTGACTGTAGTGTACAGAGTCCTTGGTTCAAGACCTGTGTATTTTGTTGCTAGGCAGAACAAGGACAGCTGGATACAGAGTGGTTAAGGCAGTTTTGAGCAGCTTTAAGTGAGTTTGCATGGGTTTGCCTGACAGTAAGTGCTACTAATGTATGGCTAAATGAAAAGACACTTACACCGTGTAGGTTTCGCTTACCAGTGTGCAAATCTCCTTAGCATTTATATTGCAGCATGGCTCAGCCCTGGTAACCAGTGACCACATTCCAGTCTGATAAAATAGTAGGGTAATGACATCTTTAATAAGTGTATTTAATTCCATGTACATAACATGTGTTTATGTGCTGCTGTCATTACAGTAGCAAGGGGTGTGAGTCTACTGTCTGGGACACCTGAGTATATATGGCTTGTACAACACTCTTTTCCATTTGAATGTGTTTCAGACATGAGTAGTATCCCAGGTTATATGCAGTCACAGTGGTATGTAGTGCATCATTATGTTACTACTGTTAACAGTGCATTCTCCAAATAAGAGTAGATTGCATATTGTAATACTGGAACCAAACACCCTTGCATGCAAAGATGGACTCTGAGTCCTGACTATTGTGCTCTTGGTGTGTGAGCTGTGTGTCATTAAGTATTTGCTACTGGATATTGATCTTACATGTGGATATTAACTGTAGACTACTGTGTTTATAGGACATGTCATTGAGGGTTGCTGTCATGTAGTAACGGCATACCTATCAGTGTCAGATGTCTATCTGTCAAAACATTTGTCCTAATGAATAACCAGTTGACTAGCTGATGTCTGTCTGCCCTCTGTACAGATGTGCATTTGTCAAGTATCCATCTTGGTTGCTTACAGGCAATCGATGCTTGACTGACACTGACATGTCTGCCCAACTATGTTATGAATGCCACAGATAAAAATCCCCACCCTGTATGCACCACATGTCATGGATACATCAGCTACACTACCACAGTCAACAGAACATGCTTATGTACAGGTCTCCAAGACAGACACTGCCCATGTTATGTAATACATGTTGCATACATGTCAATTGGAGCACCTCACTGGCCCTCTGCAAGAGGCAACCAGATGATTGGATGTTGCATTTAACTCTCACCTTGAGGATCACTCTCATGGCATCAGTTGGTAGATGGCCTGCTTTCAAATGGCAGCTGGCATGATACCACTGTACCCACATCCCCTACTCTTTTCATCTCTCCATGGACAATATCCTGGTACACATCTAGAACACCTGCACCTATGGACCCCAGTACTGACAAATGTGTCAGTGTGCATTACTGAGAATAAAAGTGTCTGTGTACTTGTAAACCTGTAGTTGATAATACCCTGAGGGCCTTCACACCCACTATACCCCCCATTGCCATAGTTAGATATGACTGCTGCTGTAATGTACATTGCATGTACCTTGTTACACTATTCACCCAATGGGCTACCAGGAGCTTGCAGTACCAGCACAACACTGTTGTACAAATGGGTAGATAGGCATGGATTACCCTCTGAGTCCTGGCAAGTGTATTTATGTGTGCAAGTGTGTATATTTGTAGGATACAGCATTCTGAGGCCACATTATCCTAATACAATACATCTTGCCATACAGTATACGGGGTAGTGATGTTGCTGACCGTAGGAGAGACATGACAAAGCATCACCCTACTATCCCTGTGGCATGTGCAATAGATGCATATCTCTGTAGTAGCACTCTTGAGATGGACAAGGGGTTGTATTGCAGTCCTGGTCAATGTGTGATTATGAGTATTTCAGAGTATTATCATGGGTTTCAGTGAGTACAATAGCAAATGTTAGGTATGGGTGCTGGGTATAGTGTCTTTACACCATGGTACCCCAGTACATGTCCCAAGGTCCCCTGTATGGGGACCACTGTCACCATCAACCATACAGGTAACTGATTACACTATCCAGTCCAATGATGCATGTGTTGTGTGCAACTTATCTGTAACAGAATGAATACACTGACAAGATAGTTAGCACTGATAATCCCAGGTCTCTCACATGTATATATGACTATTATGTGTTTGCAATGTGTGTATGACCATATGTAACACTATGTATTGTTCATAAACAACCATTACATCCCCTATTACCATACTGTACAAAGCTTGTTGATGTTCTTCACTTAACAAGTAACCTGGGACACACCTCATCCTAAAAACTGTGTGGTGTGTGCAATTAAGGCCACACACATTAGTAGCAATACGTACCTAGGTAGGGGTTCTAATCTCAGTGTTGCCAAGTAAGAGTGTGTGTGTATGTGAAGGGATCTACTTCAGTTTGCAGAAAATACATGTCCCAGGAGGTCATCTGTCTGAGAACTGACTGGCAAATGCTAACATTTCACAGGTATCATCTTGTGGAAATTAATTCCATCAAAACTAGTAGTAGATGTGTAAATGCCTTTGTCCCCACTGTATAGCTCCACAGCGATACTGGGGTTGGCATACATAGCTGTGTGTGGATCTTGTGGACACAGCCACCATCACTGTGGTTATTGTGTGTATCCCCTGCTTAGTTGGCTGTAATACTGTACAGTTTATGTTAACAGGTTAAGTAGTTGTCAATCACACTATCTGTGGTTCTACACCACTCCACATCCTCCAAAGGGTAGAGCTGTGCCACCCACACCAGCACACCTATGTTTACCAAGTTGAGGATTGCACTACATTGGGGAAGGGGACGTATACCCTGCCAGTACCATCATCAATGACATTAAACTAGCAGACTGATTATTTCCCAATGTGATGTTGTGCCTTTTATGTCTTGGTGGAATTACATAGGCTAAAATGGGTTCCCTGTAAAAGTACATACATCCATGTCTACAGTATTATCTGTGTATTGCATTAACACCAAAGCCTCTGTGTGTGTGTTATACACAAATATGTGGTGTATACCACCCAGTACACTTACCATTGTCCACTGTAGAAGGTCTGCTGACATCAGCCAACATGCACTCACCTGTATAATCCCTCAGACCTATCAGGCATCTGGCACATGCAGTAACTGTTATACAGACCTGTGATGTGTGTTCAACTGTACCCAGGATATGGCACAGTCAAGGTGTCACTACAGTGCCATACCCCTTGTAGGAAAAAAATCAGCAGACCAACATCCTGCTGACACACAGACACCTACAACACAAACAGAATACATTATGGAGACCACAATCACTCAGTGTTAATAACAGCTATAATGCATCATGGCTGGACAGCTACACATCCTGACATGTAAGCATTAAACTTTAGTGCTGAAAACATTATGTGTGGGTAGCCATTGTGTGGGTAGCACCCACCTCCACATTGTTATCAGCTGGGTCTTGGGTTTGCTGGTGAGCAGGTGCCCTGAAGCTGGTGAGGAGCTCATCAGCATGTGACAGGTGGGGCTGGATGGCATGAACCCCCCCTGTGGCTAGCTGGTCCCTCTTAACTACAGCAACACACTGACGGTCATGGTGGATGAGGTCAGTGCACCGATGTCGGACCTGCTCATAACTGTGGTTATGCAGGCCAAAATCGTTTACCCTGTGGACAAGTTCATTCCACAGGACAGTCCACTCCTGCAGATCATGGGCTGTATAGCCAAAAAGGGTGTGGTGGTGCTGCAACAGGTAGTTGATAATAACATCATTTTCCTGGGGGGAATAAACTGGCATTTGCTCTTTAGACATGGTGCATGAAAGACATAAAGAGGAAAAAAGGTGTGAGAACCTCATACTGTAAGGATATAATAGTTGTTAATTGACATCGCTGTCTCCACCCACCATATCTGCAAAAATAATCTGAACACACAACTCAACAGGTATGTTTACAACATACCTACTGTTGGGACATATATCGTATTGTACGACAAATAGTGCAATGTGTTTCTAGTCATGTTCCATGTAGAAACGCTATCATTGGTGACCTGTTGCTAACAATGTCACCTGCATGCCATTGCAAGGGCCACTATGTTTCTATATATGCATGTGTTCTGTTTACTATGTGACTGCTCCAAATCTGGTGTTTTGTGTTAATGGAGATATCTATGCATGCTGTTAGAAGTAGTCCTGGATTGTTTGGACTATTACTACCCACATATGTTCTATAACTGTGACACAATAAAATGTTTGGGAATCCTGTTCCAAGTAGAATCTCATCTTCTACCTCATCTGTCTATGTTACCAGGCCACAGCACATCTGGGACCCACCTTGGGACCTCATCATCTGCTGGTCCTGCACTGCCTTCAGCTGTAACCACCTCAGGGGATGGTGTTTGTTCCACCCCTGGGAGCACAAACAGACAGAATCCCCTCACCTGAAGTCAGATCCAGGGTCTAGTGCATAGGGAGCTCCACAGAGACATGGGGGATGTGCTACACTACCTTGAGGCTCTCGGTACACAATTACATGGTCCGCATGCTCCTCCTGCTCATCCCCCAGCTCAGGCACCTTCAGGACAATGAAGGTTCAGTTGTGACTGTCCATGGGTGGGGACCTTGGTCCCACTGTTTCCATTTGGGAGCGCATGGCCTTCCACTTTACAAACACCACTCTCATCCAAGGTGTTTACCCACCACATGTGTTGTATACTGCCCTGTATGCTGTCTTGTCTGTCTTCCAACAAAGCCTACATCCCCAAATATACCTACTATCCTTCCCCAACATACCAATCTCACCTTCACAAACAAGGGCAATGTGTTCCCAACATGGATTTCACACCAGACATAACTATCCATTTCAAACCCGCTTACAACTGTAGATATATATATATATATATATATATATATATATATATATATATATATATATATATATATATATATATATATATAAATATATATATATCTGTGTGTGTGTGTGTGTGTGTGTATAGATATGTGTGATGTTTTCTCAAACATATCATGCAGCGCAGTCATTCAACAGTAGAGGAAATGTGTGTGTGTGTGTGTGTGTGTGTGTGTGTGTGTGTGTGTGTGTGTGTGTATAAATATATATATATATATATATATATATATATATATATATATATGTATATATGTGTGTGTGTGTGTGTGTGTGTGTGTGCATAAAAAAGTAAAACTGTTGGAACACTATTGAAGAATCAAATAACATATACAGAAAAACTTCAAAAAATAATAAAACGGCAATGGAGCCTGTAATAAGCTTTCGTCTTTTAATAGTGTCAAAGACTTCTTCAGACAATGAAAAAAATGTGAAAACCACACACACATATATATATATATATATATATATATATATATATATATATATATATATATATATATAACAAAAAGCTACTAGTGGGTGGTTTTAAACATAAACAAAAACAGTAAATAACAGACATGGAATGGTAACCATGCCAACAGTGACATAATAAATAAAGTAAGCTGTCAATCAAAAGAATTAGCAAAATGAATTAGTATGAAAAGAAAAATCCAACAAAGCCACCTAAGTGCACACTTAATATTTAAATTTTCATTGATACCAGGAGGGGCATCAGCATTAAGTCTCAACGGCCAAAGTAATTCCCTATATTCTAAAAGTGTATTAACATCACCAAAAAAGTTATAAACATGTTGTAAAACAAAAAACTTAAAACCAATAAAACCCTGACAAGTCCAACTATACTTGGATAAGGCATTTATGGGGTCTCTATTTCTAACAGCAGCCAGATGTTCCTTGATCCTAGAGGACAGCTTTCTAATGGTTTTACCCACATAAAAAGCAGGACAAGAATCACAGACTGCAGCATAAACCACATTACTAGTTTTACAATAAATGTGATTATGAAAAGTGATATTGTAGTTGTTGTGTTTAAACTTAAACGAGGGTCCTTTAAAAATGTGAGGACAAGTGACACAGTTGCCACAGGGAAACATTCCTTTGGAAAGCTCCTCAGAAGGTGAACAGTCAATAAGAAAAGGTGAGTTTCTATTCTCAAAAGAAACTCTTAGTGTCCTGTATCTCTTGTATAAAAAAGAGGGAGTTTCACCAAGTCTATTTGCAACTTCTTGACTATTAGTCAGAATCTCCCAATTAGATAAAATAACATTTCTTATGTTGAAGGAATCCAAGCAAATAGGGATAGGAAAAGCAATAGCCCAATTCCGCAAATTATCCTGTGTCGATGATAAAGTTGCAGAAGGAGGTGTAAAAGGGACTAGGGTCGTAACAGAAATATCCTGGGAAGGAAGATTATTCTGAGTAGGAAACACAACTTGAGAGTGTAAAACATCCTGGGTAGGTAAAACACAGGTGAGTATACTGTCCAAAAGTGGAAGGTTAGGTAAAGTCTGCTGCTGAAGTGGAAAACCAAATTTAATAATGGGAGGAAATTTAACATATCTAGCCACTTTGATTTCCGAAATGAGGGAATCAAGAAGGTCACTGGGATAATGTCTTTCTATTAAAAGTCTCTTAAGTATGGCACATTCATTGTTAAAAGTGTCATCATTACTAACCAAACATGAAATACGTATAAGCTGACCTCTAGCCATATTGTGCTTCATGAAACGGGGGTGCATGCTGGAGTACTCCAAGTAATTATTCCGGAATGTATTTTTTCTATGGATCGTGGAAGACCAAGAGAGACTAACAGGATCAAACGACACACAAACATCCAAAAAAGTGGCATGTGACCCACAAGAAGCAACTTTAAATTCTAAAAAGGAAATGAACTCAGAGAGAGTGTCCAAAAAATGATGTAAATGCTGTTCACTACCCTCCCAAATGAAAAACACATCATCTATATATCTCCTGTATAAGCGTATGCAGTCAAAATCAGGTAGATGTATGAGGGAATTAATCTCCCAAGCAGAGAGAACTAAGTTAGCAAAAGAGGGAGCCATTCTAGACCCCATGGCTACCCCTCTAATCTGTTGATAGATGGAATTATCAAAGTGGAAAAAGTTGCCTTCCAGAACCAAAGAAGCTAAAATGCAAAAAGTGTCAATTCTTCCTGGGCTAAAAGCCGTGGCTTGAGATAGATAGGAGAGCAAAAATTCAATACCTTCATCATGCAGGATATTGGTATAAAGAGCCTCTATATCCAAAGTAACCAAAAGAATGTTATTAGAAGCAGGTGAGTTGTTATGTAGTGTATTAAGGAAGTCCCAAGAATCACAAAGATAAAACCGGGATTTTTGTACAACCGGGTTAAGAGACCAATCCAAGAATTCAGAGATTTTTTCAGTTTTAGTCTTTTGATTAGACACTATGTGTCTAAAAAGTGGGTTAGTAGGATTCTTATACATCTTGGGGATACCGAAGAACTTCCCAAGCTGAGGATTGGTAGCAGTCATAACATCTGCTTCTTCAGAAGAAATAGCTTGTTTTTTGAGAAGGGAATTTAATACTCTATCAATCTTCTTAAAAGCACGGTTAACATCAGACTGCTGAACTAGTAAATAGTAAGTGCTGTTATTAAACTCTTCATTTAAGGTGTTAACATAACACTCCTGTTCCATCAGGACAACCCCAGTCCCTTTATCGGCCGTCATAATTCTGAGGGACTTATCTTTATGCAGCTCATTTAGTGCAGACATCTGTTCTGGAGAGAGATTAAACCGTTTGTGAGAACAGGGTTGGCTAAGTATTTGTCAGAAATCTCTCTCACACAGTTTGAGAAAAATCTGCAAGGTATTATTCAAAGAGGGATTGAAAAAACTGCGTCTGAATGGGAGTTTAAGGTTAACATTCACTAGATCTCTATCCAAGTCATTGTCTCTTTCACAAATTAAATTCAAGTTGAGCTTCCTGAGGAAAAGGCGTAAATCAAGTATGAGAGAAGAAAGGTCTGCCCATTGAGACTGAATAAATGTAAATCCTTTCTTCAAAACCTCCAAAATGGCATGAGAAAAAGTCCTATTAGTAAGGTTAAACACTTCAGAAGAACATCAGAAGAACAAGCAAGAAGGAGGGGATCCAATTCTTCTGTCATGGATGGTACAGTTTTATGTCTGGCTCTCTCTCTATATAGATATATATATATATATATATATATATATATATATATATATATATATATATATATATATATACTGCTTTTTAGAGTTTACACATGTGTAGAAGTGCACATATATCTACAGATGCAGCAGTTAATTGGGTGTTATACTTTGTCAGAGTTTGCACATGTGTGGAAGTGCACATACACCTACAGATGCAGTAGTTTACTGATTTGCCACATTTGCACATGTGTGGAAGTGCACATACTGTTGAATGACTGTGCTGCATGATATGTTTGAGAAAACATCACACATATCTATACACACACACACACACACACACACACACACACACACACACACACACACACACACACACACATATATATATATATATATATATATATATATATAGAGAGAGAGAGAGAGAGAGGGAGAGTGCATTCAAACATCAGGTCCACACTCTCTAAATCTCCTTCCACCACAGCTGCACTGTTCTGCCTTGATACAAAACAGAAGGGTGTCACATGTGGACACAGCCTAACATTAGGGGTTATATATATGTGTGTATACATATATATATATATATATATATATATATATATATATATATATATATATATATAGATATTGCAGGTAAGCTTACTACAAACCTGTGAAGTTTGTGCATGATACATTTCACGTTAACATGACTGTCCTGAAGGTGGTGGGGTCTGAAACTCATGTGTCTATCATAACTTTATTACTTTTACCTCCAGCTATTTGCCACACTAATAGACATGTCTTGAGGTACAGACCACACACTATGATGGCTTACATCTTGTCATTCAGTGCTGATCTGCACAGTTGACAGGTATGGCCCACTGCCCACAGGGCCTGATGCTATGTCCATAGCAGTTGTTCAGCAGGACATCATTACAAAAACAAGTCTTGATGGCACATATAAATCTTTCCACATCATCTATCCCATTATTACAGACCAAGTACTACATTCAATTACATGCATATATGTTTCACATACCTGTTGTAGTTTTGTCCTCCCGTCTATGTACACTTTATGTGTCCCTTGTTTTATATAATTTTGGTTTGGTTTGGTTTGTAGATTTATTCTCTCTCTCTCTCTCTCTCTCTGTCTCTCTCTGTCTCTGTCTCTCTCTCTCTCTCTGTCTCTCTCTCTCCACTACAGGGATTGAGCTGCTTTTAATAGGTTGCAGCATGAATTTTGTAGGTGATGCTCATGATCAGGTGATGGCCTCGGCACCAATCAGTGTTCAGCAATTGCTAATTGCATGCAGCCAGCTGTCTAGTACTTCCAATTACCACTGTCATGGCAACCCACTACTATAAATTACTACATCATGTGGGCATTGTCCCTTTACCTTTCCTGTTTGGAAGACATCCTTCCTGTTTGTGGGCAGCAGTGTTACAGATAGCAGGTAACAATAACTCTTGCAGCAGGACTTGCAGACACAGGCCAACTGCATATTTGTATAAGGTTCCAGGCCTATGGACAGTGTGAGTATTGTTGTTATATGCATTGAATAACATTAGTTTTACAGGGTTTGTGTGTACATGCTAGTTTTGCATGGAATGCAATCTCTCTGCATAGCTCTCAACTGTGGGCCTATCCACATGATGGCCAGAGGATTGGCTGTTATGGGTTGTCTGCTCACCACACAGGTCTTGTCTCTGAGATATCAGTGGCGTTCTCTCTGTTGACTGCTATCAGTACATGGCTACATCCATTTGTGTTTCTTACTTCATATTCCTGAGTAAGGGTATGTTGCAACCACTCCTGTAACACCAGCAACTTTCACAGTGTATAACAGCAATATTGTAAATATGGTCCTGTGTTCCAGCCTCTGTCCTCCACCTATATATCAGGCTTTGTCCAT